>NW_027185863.1:11975299-12015024 GCF_028583685.1 Petaurus breviceps papuanus
ATGATCTCTTTGGGATATAGCCCTAGAAGTAGTATTACTGGGTCAAAGGGTATGCACTTATTTATAGCCCTTTGGGCATAGTTCCAAATTGTTCTCCAGAATGGTTGGATCAGTTCACAACTTCACTAACAATGCATTAGTGTTCCAATTTTTCCACATCCTCTCCAGCATTTATCATTTTCCTGTTTTGTCATTTTAGCCAATCTGGCCAGCGAGATGTGGTACCTCAGAGTTGTTTTGATTTGCATTTCTCTAATCAGTAGTGATTTAGAGCGTTTTTTCATATACTTATGGATATCTTTTTTTTTTTTTTAAAGCAATTGGAGTTAAGTAACTTGCTCGAGGTTACATGGCCAGTTATTTCTGGGTGTGGTGTGAAGTATCTGGGCCCGGATTTGATCCCCAGGTTATCCCGACACTGGAGCCAGCACTTTTACTCATTGAGCCGCCTGGCCGCCCCACTTATAGATATCTTTAATTTCATCATCTGAAAACTGCCTGTTCATATCCTTTGACAGTTTATCAGTTGGGGAATGCCTTGTATTCTTATAGATTTGACTCAATTCTCTGTATATTTTAGAAATGAGGCCTTTATCAGAGACACTGGTTGTAAAAATTCTTTCCCAGTTTTCCACTTCCTTCTTAATCTTGGTTACATTGGTTTTTATTTGTACAGAAACTTTTCAATTTATTGTAGTCAGAATTATCCATTTTGCTTTTTATAATGCTTTTTACCTCTTTTTCTGTCATAAAATCTTCCCTTCTCCATAAATCTGACAGGTAATCTCCCAGATTGCTTATAGTAACAGCCTATATACCTAGATCGTGCACCCATTTTGACTTCATTTTGGTGTATGGTGTTAGATGTTGGCCTGTGCTCAGTTTCTGCCATACTGTATTCTAGGTTTCACAGCAGTTTTTGTCAAATACTGAGTTCTTATCCCCAAAACTGGGGTCTTTGGGTTGATCAAATAGTAGATTACTATAGTCATTGCTAAGTCTCGTGTACCCAGTCTATTCCATTGATCCACTGCCCTGATCCTTAGCCAGTACCAAGTAGTTTTGATGACTGCTGTTTTATAATACAGATTAAAATCTGGTATGGCTAGGCCACCTTCCCTAGCATTTCTTGTCATTAATTCCCTTGATATTCTGGACCTTTTGTGTTTCCAAATGAATTTTTCTACTATTTTTTCTAGCTCTATAAAATAATTTTTTGGTATATTGATTGATATGGCATTAAATATGTAATTTAATTTAAGTAAAATCGTCATTTTTATTATATTAGCTTGACCCAGCCACAAGCAACTGATGTTTTTCCAATTAGTTAGATTTGACTTTACTTGTGTGAAAAATGTTTTGTAATTGTGTTCATATGGGTCCTGGGTTTGTTTTGGCAGATAGATAGATAGATTATTAAATATTTTATAATGTCTATAGTAACTTTAAATGGAATTTCTCTTTCTATCTCTTGCTGTTGGCTTTTGTTAGAAATATATAGGAATGCCGAGGATTTATGTGGGTTTATTTTATATCCTGCAATTTTGATAAATTTATTTATTATCTCAAGTAGTTTTTTACTTGATTTTTTAGGATTTTCTAAGTATATCATCATATCATCTGCAAAGAGTGATAGCTTAGTCTTAAAGAGCTTTTTTTTGAATGAAAAAGATAAATGCTCTGTCACCAAGCCTTAAAAACCAGAATATGCCTACATTATATGCTTATATTTCAAAATGTACCTGATTGAATGTTATACTCAAAAACTATATTCCAGTTACACAGTAAAATATACACTGAAAAAGGAACCTCTCATAAGCTTACTTAAAGGGTTTAGCACCAGTTCATGCTATTCAGTAAGCATTAAATGTCTACCAAGTGCAAAGCACTGTGCTCTATTTTCCAAGTGTTGCAGACACAAATAATGAATATTCTGTAAAGAAAGATTTCACAGGGGTGGAATCAACATGGTGGAGTAGAAGCACGACCTCAGAGCGATTCCGGCTTCCACCTTCCCCAATCCATGTAAAAAGGGGACTCTAAACAAACTTTGGAGCTGCAGAACCCACAAAATGACACAGAGAAGCTAACCTCCCACTGAAGACAGCCCTGCAGGCCAGCAGGAATTGGCCAGTGCAGTGCTCTGGGAGCCGAGCCCAGCCCCACCTGGAGGGTTTAGCTCTAGGACAGGCCTGACCAGCCACTGGCCAGAGGGACTCCAGATCAGCAGCAGCTGTGGCCGTTTCCAGATTTATCAACACATAGATGCGAAGGACAAAGTGAGAGGTCAGTGCAGTCTGGACTTTGGGACCCAGCTGAGACACTGGCACAGCCAGCCAGCGCCAATTGGCAGCTTCAGCTCCTGGCTTGCAGAGTGTAGGGGGACCAAGCGACCAGTCTGAGGGGTAATCTCTCTTGCTTTAACCTGCTTGGATCTGGATTGTAGTCTAGGGTGGAGGTCCTGGGGTGTGGGTCCAGCTTGCCAGAGCATGTGGAGGCCTCAGAGAGGGCACCTATATAATACATCTGGCAGCTGAGAAAACCCCAGTGTTTGGTACGAAGCTCCCCTGTCTGTTGGCAGAGTCCTACTGTGGCAAAAAGCCCAGGGGTCAAGTGACAGAGGGGCAACATGACCAGGCAAAGGAAACAAAGCAGACATTAGACTCCTATTTTGGGGACAAAAAGGAGCAAAGCATGAAACAGGAGAAAGACAGTGAAGTCAGAACTCCTGCACCAAAAGCTTCAAAGGAAAATACGAGCTGGTTGCAGGCCATAGAGGACCTTAAGAAGCAGATAAGAGAAGTGGAGGAAAAATTGGGAAGAGAAATGAGAACAATGCAAGAAAATTATGAAATGAGAGTCAACAGCCTGACTGAGGAAAATAATACCTTAAAAAATAGACTAACTCAAATGGCAAAAGAGGCTCAAAAAGGCAATGAGGAGAAGAATGCCTTAAAAAGTCAAATTTGTCAGATGGAAGAAGAATCTCAAAAGCTCAATGAGGAGAATCGATTGCTTCAGAATTAGATTTAAGCAAATGGAAGCTAATGACTTTATGAGAAATCAAGATGCTGTTAAACAAATCCAAACAAATGAAAGAATAGATGGCAGTGTGAAATATCTCATGGGAAAAACCACTGACCTGGAAAATAGATCCAGGAGAGGTAATTTAAAAATTATTGGACTACCTGAAAGCCATGATCAAAGTAAAACCTAGAAATCATCCTCCAGGAAGTTCTCAAAGAAAAGTGCCCCTGATGTTTTAGAACCAGAGGGCAAAATAGATGTTGAAAGAATCCACTGATCACCTCCTGAAAAAGATCCCAAAAAGAAAACTCCTAGCAATATTATAGCCAGATTCTGGAATTCCCAGATTAAGGAGAGACTATTACAAGCAGCCAGGAAGAAACAATTTGAATATTGTGGAAACACAATCAGAACAACCCAGGATCTGGAAGCTTCTACACTGAGGGATCGAAGGGCTTGGAATGTGATATTCTGGGGGTCAAAGGAGCTCGTTATAAAGCCAAGAGTCACCTACCCAGCAAAACTGAGTATCATGTTTCAGGGGAAAATATGGTCATTCAATGGAATAGAGGCCTTTCAAGCATTCTTCCTGAAAAAACCAGAGTTGAATAGAAAATTTGACATTCAGATACAATAAGCAAGAGATGCATGAAAAGGTAAATAGGGAAAAGAAATCATAAGAAACTTACCAAAGTTGAACTTTTAACATCCCTACATGGAAAAACAATAATTGTAACTTATGAAACCTTTTTCAGTAGTTGAAGGGAATAGAAATATTTATATGTCTATATATGAGGGTTTATGGACATATGTTTACAGGTATACATAGATAGAGGGCACAGGCCCAATTTAACAGGAAGGGATGATACTTAAAAAGGTGAAATTAAGAGGTGAGAGAGGAATATAATGAGAGGAGATGGGGAGAGACAGAATGGGGTAAACTATCTCATATAGAAGAGACAAGGGAAAATGGTTACAATGGAGGGGAAGAATAGGAAAGCAAAAGGGAATGGGTCAACCTTATTCCCAATGAATTTGGCTCAGGGAGGGAATGAAAGACACACTAGGGTATCTCACCCTCCAGCAGAGTAGAGGGGAAGGGGATGAGAGTGGGGATGATGGAAGGGAGGGCAGGCTGGGGGGGAGGGAAGAAGTTGGAAGCACCCACTTTTGAAATGGTACAGAATCAAAGTGGAGAATAGAACAAGTGGGAGGTGGGATAGGAGGGAGGGAAATATAGTCAGTCTTTTACAATATATCTACTTTGTTATTGTTTTGCATTAGCCCCACATGTACAACCTGTACTGAACTGCTTATCTTCCTAGTAAGGGTGGGTGACAAGGGGGGAAGGGAATGAATCTGGAATTCAAAGTTTTAAAATGAAATGTTTAAATATATATATATATATGTGTGTGTGTGTGTGTGTGTATACATACATGCTATTTTAATAATTTAATAATACTATTATTTAATTTAATTTAATTAATTTAATAATACTATTTTACATGTAATTGAGAAATAGGATATACAGGCACTGGGGCGTAGAGATCCACTGGAAAAGTTGAAAAAGGGGTATGGGAGAAAATATGGGAGAGAGCAGATTGGAGGAGGGGATATGCTGTGGGACTGCTATTTTGGGGCGGTGGGTAGGGGAAAAACAGGGAGAAAATCTGTAACTCAAAATCTTGCAGAAATGAATGATATAAATTAGAAGTTAATAAAGCATTTGAAAAAAAAAAAGATCTCACTACTAAATTAAATGTATCCATTTCCGAAAGTATAAGATTTTTATCAGTGGGTAGGGAATTAAAGAAGAAGCATTTCCATATGCCTTGCAGCTAAACCATAAGAATTATAGGACCTTTCCATCCTTCTTATCCTTGAAACCTATATATGTTGTCTTCTCTGATATTAGAATCTGAGTTCCTTGAGAGCAGGGACAGCCTTACTTTTCTGTTTTCTGCCTCCAGGTTTTAATACAGTACTTTTGTACATAGTAAGCACTTTAATAAATGCTTATTCACTATATAATTAAGTATTTTTAATAACCTTGATGGAAACTAGAAAATAATAAAAAAATGCTAAATCTATGTTATGTTCTCTTCCAGAGGTAATTATTTGATGAGTATTTAGAGAGAATTATGATTTATTCCAGAGTGACACATAGTATTGGGTGTTATTTTGGTGTTTTTTTGCATTTTGTCCTGCTTTGGTTTGAATACCAATTTGAATTGTGATTGATGCTGGTCATAAACTTTGGAAATGAGTCTTACACAATATATTCTTACTTCAGGCTGACTCTTAACCTGATGGTCTTATATAGTTGGAGTAATTCTCGGTCCTGCCTGGGATTCTAGTCTCTGTGGGGATGATAATTGACGTAGTAATTCCTGATCAGTCATTATCCTTCAATATATTTCCTGTCTCTCTCTAGGACAATCTAAATTTGTCTTAGAGTACCCCTACATTTGGAATGGTTTTGGAACTGCCTTAAAACATTACAGACGTTTTTCTAGGACATAGTTAAATAGGGTTGTGAGAGATTTGTACAAATCATAGCTTTTCAACATGGTTCGATTTGAAGAAATTATCTGCTAAAGATTTTTTCTGCTTCTTGTTAGATGAAAGTTACAGACGTATATAGATATAGATAGATAGATATGGGTTTAATAATACAGTGAAAGACCCAAAAGTAAAAATAAATACTCAATATCCAAATGATAGGACTGTTAATAAATGAAATCTTGTTATAAAAATGAACTATAATGCATATGAATGCTTTATTTTTTAAACTTTTTTTCTAACTTTTTAGTTGTTCGACAAAGAAGGGAAGCAGATGCTGCATTATTTTCAGAACTCCACAGGAAGCTCCATTCACAGGTATTATATGAAAGCTATTTCACTGATACTAAGGTTGCTACTAGTGGTACAAGAAGAGTTTTTGTGGTATCATATTAGCCACATCTGTATTGGGTAATGGCTTTTAATTTTAGATTGTGGTTTATTAAGAGCCTAGGGCTGGTCCAGGGAGAGTGCTGTGGGGATCTTCTATCATTCTGTATGTCTTGAGTGGGGAGCTTTACTGTATTAGAAGTATGTATGTTCTTTATTTGGGTCTAATGCTAAATTGCTTTGGGGCTGAAAGGAAAACCACTAGCTTGGATAGAAAATTTGGAATAAATCAGCAGTATTTACACATTTGGTTTGTGTACAATTGCTTAAAGTCATTATAGGAAGGAAGGAGATGGGAAAAAATGGTCGACTTATTAATTCGTAATAAAAGCTTATATGTTTAAATATATTTTTAGAATAATGGACCCTAAAATGTATTGATATATTGATTTAGAGTTAAAAAAAAGTCTTGGTTTTGAACTTTTATGAGTTCAAATATGAGACTTGTTTATGCTTGAAGGTTAAGGATTTCTTAATTAAAATTTTTTAATTAAAAAATTTTTTTCTAAAAAAGTCTGCCAGTCTACTATATGTTGAAATAATTTAGCATCATAGAATCGCCTCCTCAAAATAGGAGCCTTCTCAAATTGGTTTGCATTTGTATACTAAAATCTTAAAATTATTACTAGTTTTCCTCTCATTGTAGATGATCATTAATGTGGGATTATAATACAAGACACTTTTTTGTTTCTTTTATCAAGTCCAAATTTTCCTTTCTTAAAACTTTTTACATTTTTCTCAGACTACTTTTAAAAACCTTTCTCAATCCTTTTCAAAGATTTTTGTATATATGATAGTGATCTGAAATTTAATCACGTTCGTTAGAATCAATCATTGAGCTGAGGCTAAGATGATAAATAACTAGACATTTATCTCATTTCTTTTCAGAGACTCTTCATCTTTGAGATTTGGCTTAAGTGGACTAGCTGTTCAATTCCATTTAATTGATGATTCAATTGAACTCCAAGGCTAATGGGCCAGCTATCCACTCTGCCTCATTGCCACAGAACTTTATTACTTCTGTGTTAAATTTAACAGCATTTGAAAGGTATTCCTTCCATATTTCTTAATTTAAACACACACACACACACACACACAGAGTGAGAATAATCTGCTACAATGGTGATGAGATTTTCGTCTATAACTCATTTGAATAAAAAACTTTTATATTTAATAAATCTAATTCAAACAAAAAAAATTGAGTACCTATTTTGTGTTAAGGCACCATAATAGGCATTTGGGATACAAAGACAGCAGTGAAACAGTTCTACTGTCAAAGAATTTATATTTTACTGGGAAGAATCTTAGAAATCACTCTTGGTTAAACAATATTAGACCTTTTAGTCTAAAAGTTTAGTCTCCTTTTGACTTTATTTGGGAAGCAAAAAGTAAGAATCTGCCATATTTGCCTATATGGTCAGTATTGTAATCTCTTTCAAAGCATTGTCTCTTTTGCTTTTCTTCTTTCCCAATTTTTACAATTTATCATTTGTCCCTAAAAAGAGAGTACCAAAGTTTTAGTTTCAGGAATTATATACCTTAGGCTGAAGTTCTGAAGATGAAAAGTATACCCTTGAAAAAAAAACCCTGCCAAGTGAGCCTGTGTTGGATAAGCATATCAGTCACACACAGAACATTTCCCACTTGAAATGGGCTGTGTTCCAAAAGTTGAAACTTTAAATCTCATAAAATGTAGAACAAAAACTAAGAATACAACATATCTTCTAACTTTATAAAAAAACAGATGTATAAAATAAAACTTGTATATTCTTTAGGACTTCTTAACTGGGATATATGAACTTAATTTTTTTTTCTGTTTCATTCAAAATAATTTTTTTTCTCTGTAATCCTATGTATTTTATTTTAAGCATTTGAAAACATTATTCTGAGAAGGAGTTGATAGACTTCACCAGATTGCTTAAAGGGTGCTGTATGGGAGTATCTTTGACCCCCATGAAAAATTAAGTACCCTTGCTCTTCCACCCCCTTTCTCTTTTCTCTCCTTTTGTCAGATGGTGCTAAGTATATGGTTGGTAGGAGTTTATTATTTGCCATTCTTAAGACAGTTGCCATTGTTGTTGGACCTGGATGGCATTTGAACATACTAAGGGTAGCACACTGGAAGTTTTGGCCGGCTTCATGGGAGAGAGTTCCCAAACTGATGAAATTACACATGCATTTAAGTACTTGAGAGAGTGTACTAAATGTTGTTGGCATTTCATTTCTGAGAACATGGATCTTTGACATCTCAGTGAGCTGACTTGACAGATTCTAGCAGAACATTTTCTTTCATAGCTTGATGTATTGAACATATGAGTTATCTTTAGAATAAGTTAGATAAATACTACAATACATGAACCTATTGCTAGTCTGAAAAACACTTCTTTAACAGACTCTATTGCTCTAGGGAAAACATTTGTAAAACCAATGGTGGCACTCACTTCTATGGGAAAGTAACAATGACTATTTCTTTTTTTCTTCCTATTCTCCCCCCCCCCCCTTTGTTAGGTTTGTGTCTTGGGGAGTATCTATAAATATTTCTTTGTGAAATAAAAAAATATATATATACTTGATGCACCATTATTTTTGTGTGTTTTCCCCCCACTTTGTACTATCCATACTATCCAGTAACTTAGTTATGCAGTCTAGGTCTTCTTCTCTGGCACCTCATGCAAACTTTCCCTGTATTCTAAAGTAGAGATGTCCACTTGACCTGCCAGAGTGCCTGTAACTCTCTGAGTGCATCCAGAACCAGATTAAACTGTTGTTGGGAAATATTTAACAAAATACATAAAAATACAATAAAATATAGGTGATGTTAACATATGGTTTTCTAAGTCAGTTTGTGGCCAACAGGGACCTTCATTTGCTGTTTGGTGGCCCCTGTTTCTATTTGAGTTTGACACCAACTGCTTTAAAGTGTTTTGTTCAAAAATGTCATATTTTCTTTCCTACTTTCCGAAGTAAAAATTCCTTTGATCTCAGTTAAGCATTTTTAAGACAGTTTAATGAGCACTTGGCACTGAGTTTGAAATCAAGAGACTGGAGGTCTAACACTGTTTTTGCCAGTAACTAGTTGTATTGCTTTGGATAAATCATATATGGAAGAATTTCATCCATAAGACTTGGGAGGGGTGGTTGAAGTAGATGATCTTTAAGGTTCTTTTTGTCTCTTAAATTAAATGATTCAGTTATTGAAGACTGAATGACTAAAAGCCAATTAAGCCATGTTATAGGTATTTGAATTTTCAAAAGAAGATGCTTTTTTTTTTTTTAAAGCAATTGGGGTTAAGTAACTTGCTCAAGGTTACGTTCGTTTTTTAAACAGGGCTCCACTAGGCAGGCAGACTGGCCAGTTTTGTATGGAAATATTAAAATGCTTGACTGTAAGTGAAACTCTTGCTTCTCACAGCTTCTCTCTTTTACTTCTTTTTTTTCTTTTTAAGCAATCAAGGTTAAGTAACTTGCTCAGGGTTACACGGCCAGTTATTTCTGGGTGTGGTGCTAAGTATCTGAGCCCAGATTTGACCCCTAGGTCATCCCGACACTGGAACCGGTGCTCTGACTCGCTGAGCCACCTGGCTGCCCCTAAGCAATTGGGGTTAAGTAACTTGCTCAAGGTTACACGGCCAGGTGTTTCTGGGTGGATGCTAAGTGTCTGAGCCCGGATTTGATCCCCAGGTCATCCTGACACTGGAGCTGGTGCTCTTACTTGCTGTGCTACCTGGACGCCCCTTCTCTTTTACTTCTAAACCCACATTCCCCCAAATTCCAAGTAAGAAACAAAACAAGACAGAACACAATAGCTTCCACACTGGTGAGAGCAAGGGTTTTGTCTGTTTAAGTCATGAGCAGGACATAAAGACATGATCTTTTAACAGATTCAAGTATATGGAATCTAAGTATTTCTGAGGTTCATATCATTTGTATAAATGTAATGATGAACCAAATTCTTATTAATATTTCTTTGAATTTTACATCTAAGCTGGATAGGTAGATGCCAGTGTGGGCAAGTCTTACTTGAATTTAACTCATCTCTGAAATCATTATATACATTGTGATATTGTGGCTTTCTAAGAGTTAGGAATTTGGTGAGAAAGTGACATCAGACATGTCTTTACTTATTTCATTTTTTTTAAAAAAAGTACATTTAATTTCTTAAGTATATCCATATAATTCAACAGAAATTTTTTTTTGCTAATTATTGTATAGAATATGGTGAATCAGATGATATAAATAACTTATGTTGATAAAATTATGCAATCTTACTGAAATTTAAGATTGTAATATGATGAATACATTATTTTCTGAAATAATACTCTGACAGATTAAACATTCAGAAATTTTGTTTTTTTGGCTTTTGTAAACTTTTGATCATCTAATCAACTTGGAAATAATATCATCAGAATAAAGTACTGCCCCCTCACTCTTGATACCCCCTCTCAAATTTCTTATCAACTTTTGTGTAATGCCAGGGCCCTTCTGAAGGGTAATAGTGTGGCATCACTTTTTTTTCTTTTTTTGGAGGGCAATTGGAGTTAAGTGACTTGCCCAAGGCCACATGGCTAGTTTTTGTGTTAAGTGTCTAAGGTCGGATTTGAACTCAGGTCCTCCTGACTTTAGGGCCTGTGCTCTATTTACTGTGCCACCTAGCCCCCTTGTATCCCTCTTTTATTTAGTGTATTTAGTCTTGTGCCTGCTTGTTACCATATTATACTGGACTAGATAGCAGACACTGGGGTTGTGGGGTAGTTATTCAGTGTGGGCAGGTATAGTATAGTATAAACTGTAAGTTAATTGGAAGGGAGAAGAAATGAAAGAAAAGCATAATATAATCAAACTTGTCATTTATATGCCATTCTGTTCCAATGTTATAGTACCACCTAGAGGACTTTTGAGCTAGATATTCCAAATTTTACCATTTTTAAAGTTTTCAGAGCAGCTGGATTTGAATCCCTTTAAATATATGGCTGCACATATGATTCACATATTTACATAATATGTGATTTGCTGTTTCTTTTCACCATAATTTTTCCTGGCCATGTAGATACTACTGATTTTTAGTACTATAAATCCCAGAGTCCTAGAATTGGAAAGGAATTCTCTTACTACTCCATTGTAAATTTAGGGGATTTTTATCATTGGAAATTTTAAAGATACTTTTGCTAGAAGAAAATACACTCTAAACTTTTCAATATTAATATATAACTTCATGTTGATTCAAGTCTAATATATAATGAATGTGACAAGAGGCAGCTTTGATTTTATTCCATTAATTTGAGGAGAAGGGTACATATTACAGTTTTACATTTGTAAAGAATATTATTCTGTACACTTTTATAACTGTTTAGTAGTTGCATAAACAAAATTACTTGTGTTCATGAAGGGGACTTACTATTCAAAGAATGCTAGTGAATATTTTTAAATGAAAAGCTACTTTCTAATTTATAATTTGTGAATATATAAATTTTAGTGTCTTAAAGTTTCCTTTAATCACTCAGTCACTCAGAATTTATTAAATATTTACTATTTTGGGCACTGGTAATACAAAAGCAAAAGTGAAACAGTCCCTGCTCTTAAGAAGCTTACTTTTTATTGGGACACAACATGCAATGGAGGGATTAAGAACTAAGGAGGGGTCAGTAAAGGCCTCATGTAAGTTAGGTGACATTGAAGGAAACTAGGAATTTAAATGGTATGGTCAAGCAAAGAGTGGAATCCAGGGGTGAAAATCAGCTTGTGCGAAAATTGAAGAGGTGTGTTACGATAACAAAAAAGGCCAGTTTTGCCTGGCAGTAGGATATGTTAAAGAGAAATAATCCTGGAAAGGTAGGTTGGAGTCAGTCTGCACAGGGCCCTAAACCCCAAAAAGGAATTTATATTTGATTCTAGAGGTAATAGAGAACCAGTGGAGCTTATTGAATAGGCAGTGATGTGATCATGTTACTGCTTTAGGAATATCACTTTTGGCAACTGTATAAAGCAGATGGATTGTAAAAGGGAGAGACTTGAGGAGGACAAATGAGGCCATTGAAACTGTTTAGTCAGTTAATAAATATTAAGCACTGTATGCTAGACACTTTGCTAGGTTCTGAGGATATAAGTACTAAGAATGAAACTTTATTTTCAAGGAGTTTACATTTTAAATACCATAAGCACATTTATAAATGAGTGCAACATAAAAAGAAATGAAGCCTTTCATAATCTAGCCCATTATCTTTCTAGTTTTCTTAGAATTTGTTCATCCCCACAAACTCTGATCCAGTTATGCTGGTCTCCTTGCTATTTCCCATATATAACATATCATCTTCAGACTCTGGGAATTTTTGCTGGCTGTTTCCATGCCTGTAATTCTTTTTTTCATGTCTGTCTCCTGACTTCACTGCCGTCCTTCAAGTGCCATCCATAATACTATCTTGTACAAGAAACTTTTCTGATATCTCTTAATTATAGTACCTTACCTCTGATGATTATCTCTAATTTTTCTTGTATGTAACTTGTTTGTACATAGTTTTTGCATGTTGTTTCCCCCATTTGAATGAAAAAATGAAGACAATGAGGACAGACAGCTTTTTCTTTTTTTCTTTTTTTTGAGCGAGGGAAGAGCTTTGTTGGCACCGTTCCACAAAAGTCAGCTGTAGGAGAATGGGGGGGGGGAGGCAGCCGAGCCAGGAGCAGGTAGGTTAGTGGAGGGGCGTGGCGACTGCAGCTAGGTGTGAGCTGTGCTGGGGTGGGGTGGGGTAGGTAGAGAGCAGGACTGGCTCCTCAGCAGCCCTCCTTCTAGTGGCCTCGATGGGCCTCCAGAGGCCTCAGCCTCCAGCCAGTCACCAGCACCTTCCTAAAGCCAGCTGCCCCAAGGACCTAGAATTCGGTGTCCACCACACGGAAGGCTGGCCTGCTTGTGGGGGGAAACAGAGAGCTATTGGGAAGAGCCAGCTGGAGGGGCTGAGGGGGTGGGGGCCACACCCACCTGAGTCTGGGAGGGAGGCTGAGCGAAGGCTAGTCTCCTTCTGTAACTTGATCTCCTTTAGTGCAAATATGGAAGTAGTGTCAGGGAGTTTATGGATTCTTGACCCCAAACTCTGGAAGAAGGGGTGTCTCATGGGATCATCTGCAGAGATCCGATTCCGTCCTTCAAACTGCAGTAGTCTGGCCAAAAGGTCTGCCCCATCGGTGCCCAGCCGGGGTGCATGGCTCAGCAATGCCTCTGCCCGGTACTTGGGGTAGTCATAGTTCTTGAACTTCTCGTTGGATGAAATTCCTGGCCAAGTCTCTTCACTGGGGGTCTCCAGAATCCGAAAGATGAAATGCAGCTGATCCTCCACGGTAGAGCCTGGGAAGAGGGGCCTGCCTGTGGCCATCTCATAGCAAATGCAGCCCACACCCCACATGTCTATCTGCGTGGAGTAGTCAGTGGAGCCCAGCAGGATGTCTGGAGGCCGGTACCACAGTGTCACCACCTCACTGGAGTATGTTTTGGTTGGGATAGACTTGGCCCTGGCGAGGCCAAAGTCTGCTAGCTTGAGCTCCCCGTGCTCATTGATCAGCAGGTTCTGTGGTTTGAGGTCACGGTGGAGCACCTTCTGCCGAGACAGTAGGCCAGGCCCCGGAGGAGCTGAAACAAGAAGAGCTTGACATTGTGCATGTGGATGACATTCCCACAGGCCTCCAGGTACTGCTTCAGGTCCTTGTCCAGATACTCAAAGACGAGTCAGGGATTTGTCTGTGTGAATGATGTCATGTAGGGTGACGGTATTGGCGTGTTTCAGGTCCTTCTGCAGCGACACTTCTCGAATGGCGGTACAGGGGGCACCCTCCTCATGCTCAAGTTGGATCTCCTTCAGGGCCACCAGGTTGTCTGTCAACTTGCTTTTCCCCTTGTATACCGTGGCATAGGTGCCCTCCCCCAATTTGTCCAGCTTCACATAGGTCTCCAGCTTGCCAAAGCCAATTTCAGACAGAGAGACCCGGCGGAGGCGCCGGCTCAGGGGCTTGTCAAAGAACGGGCTGCGGGGGGGTCAGCTTCTCCAGATAGCCCTCAGGCAGCCGGATGTCAGCAGGTAGGAAGAGGCATTTGTTGACGTCCTCAGCAGAGATCTTGCGGGCTGGATGGTTTTGCATTCGGACCCTCACAGGTTACTGCACCTCATCAGAGGATGTGGCTGAAGCCTGGTCGGTCACTCTCCCCATCTGAACCGGTCTTCATGCACAATCTCGTTGTCACTGCAGTTACTGTCTTCAGTGTTGATCTGCTCAAAGCCGCTGCTCTTCTCCGTAGGTCGGCTTCCCTGAAGTGTCATGGAAAGCTGCCGCTTGATCTTCTTCATTCGATCCATGGTGACCGGTGGCAGTGGGGTTGGGGAGGCACGCGGGGGTGCGGGAGGCCTCAGTGCTGTGGGCCCAGCGCGGTGGTGGCTGCGGTGGCGTGGGAGGTCCCAGTAGTTGTGGGCCATGGAGGCTGGGCTCGACCCCCCTGCGTCGTCCCGCTCAGCCGCCCCATGGGCCTGAGTCGCCGCGGAGCCCCAGGAGCTAGATCCCAATCGCCCGGCGCTGCGCCCTGTGCCCTCACCCTGGGCTGCTGGCTGGCCCTGACGTGGTCCCTGTCCCGGCTCGGAGTGGCTCCCCACAGCCCAACAGACAGCTTTTTCAAGGAGTTTACCCATGAAAGAGAAGAGAGCTGCGGGACTATTTTTTGAGGTAATGGTAGTCGGTCAAGAAGTATTTAATAAGCATTTACTATGTGCCACATACTAACTGCTAATGGTAGTATTAAGCAAGTTTTTCAGAACAGAGGAACCTTGAGTGTGCTTGTAGGCAGTAAGGAATATAGGGAAAATGAAAGATTAGGAGAGAGTAGATGATTCTGGGACAGTCTATCAGATGTGAGGGGATGGGATCAAGGATGAGATATATCAAAGATATATATCACTATAGCCTTGGTGAGAAGGACTATCCCTTATCAGAGATTAAAGGAGGAGAGGATAGGGGTGATGTCAAAGGGGTCTGAGATACAGAATAGAGGATTAGAGGGGAATGCAAGGTATATCTGTTTTCTTAGTAAAATGTCAGGCCAGATGTTCTGCTGAAAGGGTGTGAGGTGCGGTGGGTGGTATGGGAGACTTAAAGAAAGAAGCTTTGGAATAGGGAATGTAGCTTCTCTAGGTTTGATGTCAGGATAAAAATTTCTAACAATTAGAGCTATACCCAAGTGAAATGGGTTGTCTTGAGAATTGATGGCTTGGGGTGGGTGGGCAGAGTCAAGATGGTGGAGTAGAAGCAGGACCTCCGCTGGGCTCCAGCTTCCACCTTCCCCAATCCATGTAAAAGGGGACTCTAAACAAACTTTGGAGCTGCAGAACCCACAAAGTGACACAGAGAAGCTAACCTCCTGCTGAGGACAGCCCTGCAGGCCAGCAGGAATCGGCTAGCACAGTGCTCTGGGAGCCGAGCCCAGCCCCACCCCAAGGGTTTAGCCCCAGGACAGGCCTGACCAGCCACCTGCCAGAGGGACTCCAGATCAGCAGCAGCTGTGGCCATTTCCAGATTTACCAACACATGGATACGAAGGACAAAGTGAGAGGTCAGTGCAGTCTGGACTTTGGGACCCAGCTGAGACACTGGCACAGCCAGCCAGCGCCAATTGGCAGCTTCAGCTCCTGGCCTGCAGAGTGTAGGGGGACCAAGCAACCAGTCTGAGGGGTAACTGCTCTTGCTTTAACCTTCTTGGATCTGGATTGCAGTCTAGGGTGGAGGTCCTGGGGTATGTGTCCAGCTTGCCAGAGCATGTGGAGACCTCAGATAGGGCACCCATATAATACCTCCGGCAGCTGAGAAAACCCAGTGTTTGGGATGAAAGCTCCCCTGTCTGTTGGCAGAGTCCTACTGTGGCAAAAGCCCAGGGGTCAAGTGACAGAGGGGCGACCTGACCAGGCAAAGGAAACAAAGCAGACAGAAGATTCCAACATTAGACTCCTATTTTGGGGACAAAAAGGAGCAAAGCATGGAACAGGAGGAAGACAGTGAAGTCAGAACTCCTGCACCAAACGCTTCAAAGGAAAATACGAGCTGGTTACAGGCCATAGAAGACCTTAAGAAGCAGATAAGAGAAGTGGAGGAAAAATTGGGAAGAGAAATGAGAACAATGCAAGAAAATTATGAACTGAGGGTCAACAGCCTGACTGAGGAAAATAATACCTTAAAAAATAGACTAACTCAAATGGCAAAAGAGGCTCAAAAAGGCAATGAGGAGAAGAATTCCTTAAAAAGTCGAATTTGACAGATGGAAAAAGAATTTCAAAAGCTCAATGAGGAGAATCATTAGATTGGAGCAGATGGAAGCTAATGATTTTATGAGAAATCAAGATGCTATTAAACAGATCCAAACAAATGAAAGAATAGAAGGCAATGTAAAATACCTCATGGGCAAAACCACTGAACTGGAAAATAGATCCAGGAGAGGTAATTTAAAAATTATTGGACTACCTGAAAGCCATGATCAAAGTAAGAACCTAGAAATCATCCTCCAGGAAGTTCTCAAAGAAAACTGCCCTGATGTTTTAGAACCAGAGGGCAAAATAGGGGTTGAAAGAATCCACTGATCACCGCCTGAAAAAGATCCCCAAAAGAAAAGTCCTAGGAGAATTGATGGCTTCTTTCTTGTAAAAGGAAGATGGGTGAGCTCCTGTGGAATATGTTCTAGTGGGTATTCTTTTTTTGTCTGGGTTGCATTGATGTCCCTTATAATTCCTGAATTCAGTGATTTTGTGATTCCTTCAAGTAGTGTTTTTAGTACATTTTAAATTATTTTTATATTTTATATTTACAAAATATATTTATATTTACAAAAACTACATTTACATGAAGTTCTCAAGGACACAAATCCAAATATTAGAAAACAAAATGAATTTGCGGGTCCTTTGCAGGTGAGGGCAGTGCAAGAGAATTCAAAGAGATCATGGTGTAGGTTAGAAAAAATGAAAATTGGGAAGGAATAATACTTTAAACACAAAACATAGAGGTAGGTTTACCTCTTCCTTTAAATATGATATTTTAAAACATTTGCTGCATTATTTTATTGTTCCTTGACAACATTTTTTCCTTCATCTTTATTTTTAAAGTACTTGTCACTGGGAAATAGGATTCTTTATAGAATTTTGCCCCAGTGTTTATTTTTTAAAATAAATTTATATATATATGTATAGTTTATTTTTACATTAACTGTATTCTTTCTGATTCTGCTTACTTAATATTGCATCATTGTATGTAAGTTTTTTTCATGCATCTCTGTATTCATCACATTCATTGTTTCTTTTGGTACAATAATATTCCATTACATTTGCGTACCTCAGTTTGTTCAGGTATTTCCCAATTGATGGGCATGTACCTTATTTATGTGCTTTTGGTATTACGAAAACTTCTGCTTTGAATATTTAGGACTAACAAAAAGGAGATGAGATCCTGAAGATTAGTACAGAAATGAAATGTTTTGTAGGTCATACTATGCGTTGAATGCTTAAAGAAAGTTTACTTTCTAAGGGAAGCCTTTGGTAAATAGTTTTGTAAATTGAAGATTTCTTTTGTAATATAAATATTTTTTCTTTTTTGTAAATTTTTACTTTTGTTTGCTATTTGAAGTGGCTGATGATGCAGTACAGAAATTGTTGGTTCTGGAGTTAGCAAGACCTGGGTTCAGATGTGACCTCAGAGACTTTAGTAGCTGTGTGACCCAGGGCAAGTCACTTAATCACTCACTGTTTGCCTAGTTTCCTTGACTGTCAAAAGGGAATAGTAGCACCTATTTTCAGGGTTGTTGTAAGAATAGAATGAAATAATATTTATAAGTATGTTTAGTATGGTGTCTAGCATGTAGTAGATACCATATAAAAATGCTTATTCCCTTTCTTTCCCCTTCTCTCTTTATGGATTCATATGACAAAGGCCTCTGTGGCTATAGTAGAATGTTTTGAATTCCTCATAACAAAGGTAATATATAAATCTGAGACAAAATCATTTAAGATTAATCTACTCTATAGTGTTTGTAAATGATTTTAATTTTTTTGTTTGTGGTTTAATTTGTTTTTGTAGTTCCTTCCTACTGATAATCTCCTGGGCAATTAAAAAAAAATTTTTTTTAGAAGTTTTTTTACTTGAGATTTAATTTATAGGATTATAGGATTAAAGATTTATAGCTGGAAGATAGAGATCACCTGTTCCAACCTTCTCATTTGACACATGGAGAAAATTAGAACCAGAAAGTTGTAGACAAGGGTAAAGGGTAAAGAAATAAGATTTATATGTATAGTGCCTGCATATGCCAGGCGCTGTGGTAAGTGCTTTACAGACATTTACTTACCGATTTGGTCGTAAGAAGCAGTGTCTTCCACAATTAACCTGGAATAAGAAAAAGAGGGGAAAGGGCAGTTTGAAGGGAGAGAGCCGGCAATAGTGATGCCACTGTAAGCAATTTTTTTTAAATGCACAGAAGAGTAAAAAAGGAAGTTTAGAAGGAAATGTAGATACGCAGGATAGTTTTGAAAGTAATGTGTAGAACTGGCTACATACTTTAAGAAAAGCAAGAGATTTGATAGAAGTTCATGATTTCACAAAGAACCCTCTCTTGGTGACCTGTATGAAAGAAAATGCCCTCTTTTTAAGTGTTTTAGTATAAAAAAAAATAAAATTTAGATTAAAAAGGAGGCATTGCCTTGCATGTGAGCCAAATACTGTGATGCCAAATTTAGTGCTCTTTTTATTGCATAATGCCTTACTACTTCTTCACAATGAAAATTGAGATGTTTAGACTCATCCCCATTTTACTAGATACACTACAGTATAGGAGCAGTATTTCTAACATTAGAAAAAATTTAACGTATTAATTTGTATGCTGTAAGAAGGAAGTGGTTGAAAAGGGAGAAAATGTTATTCAGGTGTTAGAATCATTTTGCCTTCTATATAGCCAGGAAGCTAGAAAGTTGATTTTTTTTTAAGTTGTCAGATATAGAAAGGACCTGTTCTTTTTCAAGGGTTTGGTGATCAATGAAAAATTATTTTTATTATAGGGCTTTGAGAAAAAAATGTTATAAGGTTATATATTACTGATCTTTAAAGGGCATTATCTTCAAAACAATGATAACTCCTATTTCTAAAGAATAAGAACTTGAAATATTTAGAACAGATTTCCTTTGTGCGATTTTATCATGTGTTTGGATGTAATAGTTGTTTTTGAAAATCATAGTTTGGAGGTACAGGAAAATAAAACTATGAGGAGATTCATTAAGTGATATTTTTAAAAGTTTTATTGTTCTTAATTATTTCTCTTCAACAGGGAGTTTTGAAAAATAAATGGTCAATACTCTACCTCCTGCTTAGTCTCAGTGAAGATCCACGAAAGCAACCAAATAAGGTAAATGTTTTTATATTAGTCCAGCTTCTTGTTGTCTTTTTTTTTTTTTTTTCTAATAAAGCAATTGGAGTTAAGTAACTTGCCCAAGGTTACACAGCCAGTTCTTTTTTTTTGTGTGTGGGTGTTAAGTATCTGAGGCTGGAACTGATCCCAGGGGCTGGCGCTCTTACTCACTGCGCCACCTAGCCATCCCTCTTGTTGTCTTTTTAAAAGAGCCATTAAATATTTTTTTCTGGTGATGGTGAAAGGGCAAAGGGAGATTATCACACCAATTTAAAATAGGGTAAACAAATAAGAAGTGGAAATATCAAAAGTATATGAGAAAAATAGACAACCTGTCAATTCATGGAAAGTTTGGAAATTTGCAATTAAAAAAATCAAAGCTACCTTTATAATTTGACCTACAAGTACAGGTGATAGCATGCTGGACTTAGAGTCATGAAGGTTTAGGTTTTATTACTTGCTGTGTTACTCTTTCAGCTTCAGTTTTCCCATTTGTAAAATAAGGATAATAATAGCACATAGTATTGTTTTCAGGAGCAAAGGAAATAATGTATATGAAATATGTTTTAGTGTGCCATATAATCAGTTCTTATTTAAATTATTTTTTTCAAAATTGATACAGTAATTTCCTGTTTAAATGTACACTTGGTTTTCTGTGTGACGCCATAAACCATTAATGAATTACTTGTTTTTTAATGAATTTGAATTGAATGATATATTTTGAGAGGGTAGAACGTGAATTACTCCTAAAATCACAGAATTTTTCTATGTAACTTTGAGGACTTCTAATCAACCTTCCTTCTTTCTTTAGATACAGAAACTGAAGCTCTGAGGGGTTAATTAACTTGCCCAGAGTCACATCTGGTAGTATCAGACCATTGTTTCCTGATTCTTATTCCACTTCTTTCTGTTATTCTGTACTTTAGGATTCTGGTAGCTCAGACTTCTTATTGTGGTCCTAATCTATATTATAGTAGTGATATTTGCAGATATATGATTTTTGTATATATTTTGACTGCCCTGTGCTCTTTAGAAGCATTAGAATATTTCAAATATAAGAATTTGGGATTTTGATATTTTATAGCATGCAAACTTCACTAGACCATATTGAAAAAAAGATTATATGTTTTGAGTTTTATGGTTGCCTGCAGCTATTTAATGTAATTATTCATAGAATTTAAACATCTTGTTAAAATTTTACCAGTTTATGTATAGCTTACTTCAATTTGAATTAACTCATTTGCTTTATTAGCAAACTAGACACTCGAGTGCACAAATGGAAAGGATATAGGAATCTGAATTTTGTCCGCAAATATTTTGAAGATAATGTTAATTACTTACTATGTTTTTATTTAGAATTTTGCTTTTTTGTTTTTAAGGTTTCTAGTTATGCTACACTATTTGCTCAAGCATTACCAAGAGATGCCCATTCAACTCCTTACTATTATGCCAGACCTCAGAGCCTCCCACTGAATTACCAAGATCGGAATACTCAGTCTGCACAAAGTTCTGGCAGTATGGGAAGCAGTGGAATCGGCAGCATAAGCATGTATGCTCTGAATGGTCCGACACCAACACCACAGTCTCTCCTTCCAGGGTAAATCCAAACTTAAACTTTGGTTTCCTGGTGGTGAACCAAAAAAATCTGTTATTTAAGCAACTTGTCTTTGAGAGTCCTCTTATGTTAAGCTGCTTTTAGATCATTGGGTATATTAAGTAGAAGTTTGTACCACTTTCAAGTTTTCAGAATATTTATTTACTTTCTAACAAAAACACATATTATTCAAGGATTCAATTTAAAAACAGACTTTACCAAACCATACCAGTTACTGTGTAGTGAATTACAAAGAAAATAAAATCATGTTTATTCTTCAAAATCAATAATATTGGATGGAGGAAAATATTGTTTTCAAGTACTCTTTTTAATGCAATATCAAGATAGTTTCAGGGTTACTCACTGTTCTTTGTGAATACAAAGCAATATTTTTCCCCATTATTTCTTTTTTTTTAAACTTATTTTGAAATTTATTATTTATTTTAACATTCATTAATTTTTTTTTTAATTCTGAATTCTTTCCCTTTCACTTCTCCTCCTACCTATTTTGAAGGTAAGAAATGTGATGTTAATTTCACATATGATATCATGCAAAACATATTTGCCATGTTGTAAAAGAAAACAGACAAAATAACTCAAGATAAAATAAAGTAAAAAAAGTATGCCTTGATCTGTATTTAAACTTCATCAGTTCTTTCTCTGGATATCAATAACATTTAATTTTTATTATATTGGCTTGACTTACCCATGAACAATTACTATTTAGATCTGTCTTTATTTGTGTTAATAGTATTTTATAATTCTTTTCATATAGTTCCTGGGTTTGTCTTAATTTTTAGTATTATAACAGCATATCATTTAAAATTTTTGTATGATATTATGGAATATGAATTGAAACATTTTGGTAATTTTACTGGATTACAATTTCTATGAGGTCAGTGTCTGACTTATCTTTTTATCTTGTGTAGAGACTAAATACAATACAGTTCTTCAGGTACTAAGTAGATAGCAAATCCTTATAAATCTGTGTTTATTAAATTGAATAAAATTACAAATTAAAAGTTATCACAAAATTTTATATCATGGGATTAAAAAATTTTATTGCTACCATTAAACCTAAAACACTTAATTACTAAAAGCAAATATCGGCACTACTAGTGTAGTATTTTTGGCAAATTGTATACGTATTGTTTCTAGATATTCTGCTCTTTTTGATGGATGAAGGTCTGTGAAGTATTGTCTGTAACAGTTTGACCACATATTGATATGGCATGAAATTATCATAATAATTCGGCATCAGTAAATCCTTCTGTTTTACGTGATGCCGTATTTAGCCAAAAGATGTAGAGAATGAGAATATGAAGTAAAAGGAGGAGGGTATTGTGCTTTACCACAGGACTGCTGATGACATTGCTGGTCAATGCTTTGGCCATATTTTCTCTCTCTTTTTTTTTTTAAGGTGGCAATCAAGGTCAAATGACCCTTGCCCAGGGTTATGCAGCTTGAAGTGTTAAATGTCTGAAGCTGGATTTGACCTTTGGTCATATTTCTTTAATCTTTGAGTTGTTTTTCTTTCTTCTTTTTTTTTTTTTTTTTTTTAAAGCAATTGGGTTTAAGTAACTTGCTCAAGGTTACATGGCCAGGTGTTTCTGGGTGGGAGCTAAGTGTCTGAGCCTGGATTTGATTCCAGTTCATCTCGACTTTGGGGCCAGTGCTCTTACTCACTGTGCTACCTGGCCGCCCCGAGTTGTTTTTCTTTACCATGTTACTGTCCTTGTATAAGTTTTTCTTCTTAGTCTATTTACTTCATTGTTCATACTTTGCTGGATTCTCTGGAATGCTCTTTCATAATTTCTTGTAGTACAATAACATTCCATTATATTTTCATATTATATTTATATACCAAATTTATATTATATACAATTTATATACCCTTATATTTATATACCAAAATTTTTTATTCCCCAATTGACAGGTACCCCATTAGAATACAGTTCTTTCTCTATCTTTTTTTTTTCCTAAACTTTGGAATTTAATGGGTAGAGGGCTATGTCTAGTTAGGAAGACCTGGACTCAAAATTGGTCTCAGACATTTAACAAGCTGCATGAAACTGCAAATTCCTTAACCTTTGTTTGTCTCAGGTTCCTCACTTGTAAAATGGGGAGAGAAAGATTACCTCCCTTCCTCCCTCCCTCCCAGGGTTGTTGTGAGAATCAAATGAGATGATATTTGCAAAGCATTTAAAACAGTGCCTGGCAACATAGTAGGTGTTATATCAATTCTTCTCTAGCTCCACTCCTTTATTTCTCTGCCTGCCCCCCTCCCTCCCACCTCCTCCCGCCCCACCCACCTCTACCAGCTTAATTCTGCTTTCAGGATCAGGAAAGTGGTTTTACTTGTTATTTCATTTCCCAGAATTATCTTCCCCCTAAACACCTTCTTTCCCTCTCCTTACTTGTTTCCCTATTAAGTCTGATGCATTTATGTACTAAACGTGTGTGTGTGTATGTGTGTGTGTTCATGTTTCTGTCCATTCACCTGTTTGTATACTTCAGATAAGAGTGAAGCTCATTTGTACATCTCTTCCTCCACTTTTGTATCTTATTCTATACCAATTATGAGAAATGTCAAGTCTCTTCCACTTTTGCCTTCTTTCTGCTCTAGTGTATTCCTTTTTATTGTCCCTTCTGCTTTACTTCTTAAACCCCTTAGAACAAAACCACTTCACCATAGGACTTCTGTTTTTCTTGTTTAACTTCCTCAATACCCTTTGAAAATATTAAACTTCTGAAGGGACACTGGTTTCTTCCCCTGTTATTAGAAAGTTAGTAAAGTGGGGACAGAGGCAGGATGGTAGATTAAAGGCAACCCAGCTGAACTCTCTTAACATTCCCTTCCAAAAACTTTAAAATAATGTCTTAAATAAAAATTTAGAGCCATAGACCCAACAAAAGATCAGAATAAGGCATTTTTCCCAGTCTCTCAAAACTTAGTAGTTCATCAGGAGAAGTTATTGACAACCGAGTGGAAACCTGTCCTGAATTCGCAAAACATAGCAGCAGCAGCAACTTTGGGAGCTTTTAGCCCGGAGAGGTCAAGAGGGCAGGAAGCTGGTCAGAAAGAGATTGCAGGGGACCTTTTCCCTGGCACTGGGTTCAACTGGCACTTATTGCAACTATTGTCCATATATGGTTCTGGTGGCGGTTTCGGGGTGGAGAGGAATGATAGGGGATGAGCACCCTGTTATCAGTTCCAAGGCAATGATGAACACTAGGACTTGTGGCTGCAGGAGACCAGTTCCTTCCTTACCCTTCCTGGGTAAAGACCAGAGTGTAGACCACAAGAGTAGTGACCGTATCTCTCCCAGCATCACACCACCTTCGAAGTACTGAAAATTTGCAGACTGTCAGAACTAGCTCTGAAAATAATAGCATGAAAAGTCCTGAAGCTTGGCACAGTGCCACTCCACCCCCAGGTGAGCAGAGCACAACTATAATATAAAGTTAAAAGTCAAGAAATAGAGTGGAAAAATGAGTAAATATCAACAACAAAAAAGAATTTGACCTTAAAAAAACCTACTATAGTGTTGGGGAAGACCAAGACAAACTCAGAAGACAACAGTGTGAAAACAGCTACAGACAAAGCATCAAAGAAAAATGTTAATTGGACCCAAACCCAACAAGAATACTTGGAAGAATTAAAGAAAGAGATAAGAATGGTAGAGGAAAAATTGGGAAAAGAAATGAGAATGATGCAAGAAAATCATGAGAAGAGAATTAACTGCTTGGTAAAAGAGGCACAAAATAGTCATACAAAAACAGAAGTGGCCCAGTGTATAATAGGCACAAAAATTCATTGAAGAAAAGTGTTTGTTACAAAGCTGAGTAGTCTGAATGGAAAAAGAGGTACAAAATTGTACATGAAGAAAATAATTTTTTAAAAATTAGAATTGGGCAAATGGAAGCCAATGACTATGAGACATCAAGAAATAATAAAAATGTCAATACAGTATAATATGCAATAATATGCAATACAATATAATATGCAAAACAGTTGACCTGGAAGATAGATTGAGGAGGGATAATTTAAGAATTATTGGACTACCTGAAAGCTGTCATCAGAGAAGCAGCGGTGAAGGGGTTCCCTGAACATGTCTTTTTCAGTTGCCATATTTTCCAGAAACACTGAACCTGAAGTATACCAGAGGCCCTAAATGTGTCAAGGATGAAGCCCTCCTGAGCCGACACAGTTTGTTGTTTTTACCCCATGCTAGTCTCCCTGTGTGTCAATGGGAATCAAGACAGGTACCATTCAGTCTGTACCAGACTGAGAATTTGTTTCTGCATTTGGGACCCTTGTAGATAAACAGACCATCATATCTTTGTAGTCTGGCTGTTCCCAAGGGAAAAGAATGCTGATTTTGCCATTTTACTTATTTGTGATTTTTTTCCTACCCTTTGGGAGGGGATTAGTTCTTTTCCTCCTCCCCTATAATTTCCCCCTTTCCCTGTAATTTAAATACCATGACTTTCCCTGTACTGCTAGGCATCTTGGTGTAGGGAGTTACCACATGCATGTGCTTTATAAAAGCAGTTGCCATGCGTGTCTCATGGACTTGTGATGTTCTTTTTGTTTAACATAGCCTGGACATCATATTTCAAGAAATTATCAAAGAATTTATACCTTGGATCCAGAGGGAAAATAGAAATTGAAAGAATCAACTGATCAACTCCTGAAAGAGATCACAAAATGAAAATTCCCAGGGATGTTATATTCAAATTCAGAGCTCCCAGCTCAAAGAGACAGTATTTCAAATAGCCTGAAAGAAATCATTTAAATACCATAGAGTCACAGTCAGGATCACACAAGATTTAGCAGCTACCTAGTTAAAGGAGCAGAAGGCTTAGAATATGATTATTCTAGAAGGCAAAGGAGCTAGGATCACAATAAAAAATTTTAACCAGTAAAACTGAGTATAATCTTTCAGGGGGAAAAGTGGATATTTAATGAAATTGAGGACTTTAAAGCTTTACTGATGAAAAGACCAAAGCTAAATAGAAAATTTGACATTCAAACGAGACTGAATAGAAGCATAACAATGTGAACAAGAAAGAGTTATCATAAAGGATTCAGTAAAGTTAAACTATATTTCTGTATGGGAAGATGATACTTGTAACTTCTAAGAACTTTGAAATTATTAAGGCAGTTAAAAGGTGTATATACACAGACAGAGGGAGAGGGCATGCATGTGAGTTAATTCTGATGGGTAGTTCTCCCCCCCCCCAAAAAAAAAAACCAAAATGAGAGAGACATTGGGAAAAAGAGAAAGAATGGAGAAAATAATCCTCTTTATAAAAGAGGTTCAAAAGAATGAGCTTTTACAGTGAAGCAAAAAGTGTGTGTGGAGGAGAGGGAGATGGGCAATACTTCAATGGTTGAACCCTCACTTTCATTGGAATCGGTTCCAAAAGGAAAGAACATATGTATACTTTCTTTCTCTCCGGCATAGGAATCTGTCTTACTCAATAGGGAAATGGGAGAGAAGAGGTGGGAGGAGAGAGAGAGACAAGGATGAACAGAAGAAAATAAGGAGACAGCTAAATACACAGTAATCATAACTGTGGATGTGAATGGGAGGAGCCAACCTGTATAACCGAAGTGGATAGCAAAATGGATTAGAAACCAGAACCCAACAATATTTATACACAAGAGATACTTGAAATGGGAAGGTAGTAAATAAAGTGTTGGTGCAGAATCTAACATGGCTCAGCCACACTATACGTATATTGTTGTTGTTCAGTTGTGTCTGACACCTCGTGACTCCTTGTGGTTTTCTTGGCAGAGATATCAGAGTAGTTTACCATTTTTTTCTCCAGTTCATTTTATAGATGAGGAAACTGAGGCAAACAGTGTTAAGAGACCAGGGTTACACTAAGTGTCTGAGGCCAGATTTGAATTCAGGTCCTCCTGGAAGCGGTAAAGTTTTGAGGTAAATATAAGTTGTGTTTTGAACATGCTGAATTGAGAGATATATTAAGATACCTAGTTTGAGATAATTTGAGATAGTTAGAAAAAGCTTTTGATAGAGGTCAGGAGAAAGGTTAGGATTGGATATTTAGATGGTGGTATCATCTTAATATCTAGGGAAAAGAGAAGAGTGTTTAGAAGAGAGCAGTGTCATGAAAACCTAGAGAAGTGAGAGTATCCAGGAAAAGGAAGTGATCTAATTCGTCAGAGGTCGCAGAGAGATGAAGGATAAGGAATAAGAATAGGACATTAGATATGAAAATTAAGACATCATTAATAACTTTGGAGAGAAAAATTTCATTTGAATAAAGTAGTCAGAAGCCAAACTATAGTCTTTAGAATTGAGTTAGAGGAGAAGTTGAAGTAGTTGTAGATAACTTTGTCTAGGAGTTTACCTGAGAAGGGTAGGGCAGGTAAAGGGTGATAGGATGATTAAATTAAGTTAGGGTTTTTCAGGGACAGTAGAGACAAGGATATATTTGTAGGTGTTAGGGAAGAAACCAGTAGGTAGGGAGGGATTGAAAATTAGAGAGAAAATGGGGATGGTAGAGGAAGTAGGTACTCTGCTGGAGAAGATGGGATTGAGAACTTGTAGGGAAGTGTTTGCCTTGGCCAAGGAGAAGGTACACCTCTTTGTGAGAGAGGAGGATGAAGGAGGAAAGTGGGGGAAGAGTGATTTGAGATGAGTAGAAGGGGAGTTTACATTTCCGTATGGGAAGATGAAACATATAACTTCTAAGAACTTTATCATTATTAGTTCAGTAAGAAGGGGTATATGAGGGCATGGATATGACTTGACTATGATGGAATGGGTCTGTCAAATAAATGGAACTCTCAATAAATGACCTCTGTTTTTTAGTGAAATATGAGATGTGTTCTTTGGTGATATGGTGGGGTGGCATGGGGAGGTTTTAGGTAGAAAGAAAAGATTTGGAATAGCTGCTCCAGTTAGTGGGAGGGTGATGTGATTAGGGGCATGGACTATCATTTCTTTGTTGGAGTGTGAGATCAAGTGAGATTATGCCTTGTAAATCCATTATCAGCCTGTTTTTATGATTTTTTTTTTTTTTTGCAATTTCCATTCACCAATGTGTGAATTTGGAGTAAAGGTCAAGGATTAAAGGAGGACTCCAAGGTTTTAAGTTTTGAGAGACCAATGACCCTTGCAACTAAGTATAAGTTACCATGCATAGCTGAATAAATTGGAATAGGGGAAAAAATGAACCTTTAATGGGATAGAGTATTTTCAAGCATTGATGATGAAAACACCAAAACTGGATAAGTATTTTGAAATGCAAATAGAAGTCCAGAGAAACCTAGAAATGTAAATTATTTGAGCTATTGGAAGGAACCTTATGCTGATGTAGTGCTACTATTCTAAAGAAGCAAGTTTCCCTTCTGAACTTTAAAGTCTCTAAAGAGTATTGAGGGTGTTAAATAAGAAAAACTGGTCCTCTGGTTAGAATGGTTTTGTTTTGAGGGTTTTAAAGGGGAGAAAGAAGGGAGGGTAAATGGAAAACTGAAACCAACATAAACTTTTAAAGATTCAAAACTCCACAAGTATGTGAAGGAGTGAAAAAGAGTTGAGTAGAATCTACTAATTCCCGTAATTAGAGTATGTGAGAAGAAGAATGTACAAACATGGAAGAAAGGGTTAGGGGGGCAGTTATCACATGAAACTCACAGTCCTCTGAGCTGGACACAGCCACACTCACATGCTCAGTAGAGAAATAAGAAGCTTGGGAAGGAGGTTGAGAGAAGATATCAGGGTGAAATAGTTGAAAGAAAAACCTATTCCCTAATTCTGAAAATATTAGAAAGGAAGAAAATAAAGAAAGAACTAGAATTTATGAGGTTAGGCCTTAGATTGCTTCTCTGGTAATTGAGTAATGGCCAAATTTTGGGATATGAATTTAATGAATTTTATGCATTGTAAGAAATGATGAAAGAGATAATTTCAGAGAATCTTGTACAATATAAATTAGAAATCCTTTGCAGGATGGTGACTAGAACCAGGAGAACGGTTTGTTCAATCGCAGCAACATGTTAAAAAAATAAAACAGCTCTGAAATTCTTAAGAATTGATCAAATCAGTGACCAACCATGTTGTCAAGTGGTGTATGATGAAACATCCACTTTCTGACAGAGAAGTACAGAAAGATAAAACTTCTTTTTAGGTGTGTCCAGTGTGTGGATTCATTTTCCTTGACTATCCTTATTTACCCAAAAGTTTTTTTAGCCTCATTTCCTAATTGGGAGAGGAGATTAGCAATCATGACGATAAATAAAAGAGGACCACTGAAACATTTTTCAGAATGTCCCTATGAAAGTTAACTAGGAAACACAGAAGCAGGACAGTTTGGAAAATCATGTGTAGAATTTATAATGCATTTGAAAAAGTAAGCATTATGAAAAGAAAAATCATGGTTTCGTTCAGAGTGTTTTTTTTTTGTATTCATGTGTATGGAAATTAACTTTTTGGGTGTTAAGAATGAAAATTGAAAATAAAAAGAATTTCAGAACCTCTCAAACAGATGCCTGAGACAGTCAGTAAACATTAAGAGTCTACTATATGCCAGGCATTGTGTTAAGTGCTGGCCAGGCATAAGATAGTAATAGCTTCACCATATTTTTATTTTTTTCTGTATGTGAACCCAGGCAAAGGAGTGGTAGTGACAAATGAATGGTACAATACACTGCAAAGTTGACAAATGTCTATCAGCTATGTGATTTTCACATATAGGTACAGAATAGATTTGTCTTATTAAAGTAAATAAATAGATTTTTCTTTTTTAAGCAATTGGGGTTAAGTAACTTGCTCAAGGTTACACGGCCAGTTATTTCTGGGTGTGGTGCTGTGTCTGAGCCCGAGATTCGATCTCCAGGTCATCCCAACACTGGAACCGATGCTCTTACTCACTGAGCCACCTGGCCGCCCCAAATAAATAGATTTTTAAAATAAATATCTGTTCTTTTGTGCACGAGGTAATCTGGCACATTTAATATGTGGCTGAAAATCAGAATATTATTTTAGCAATGATTTATTATAAATCTAATATGAACAAAGTACTGTGCTAGTTGCTGAGGAAGATAGGTAATTAAGACCTTCTCTCCTCTCATGGGGCTTATGTTTAGGACTCTGGTGGCTGGTAATCTCATCAAAGCTATGTCCCCTCCTTGTTCTTCAACTTGAAAAATGCCAAGGAAGTTTAATCCTAGAGTCTACTTTGGAACACCTGATTTTGGGCAGTCTTTGGGTTGTAGATCAACTGTATTAATTTAGAAATTAAGTTTATTTCTCCTATTAAACTAATTATTTTTTAGAATTTTCCTCCTATTTTATCTTTTTAGTACATTTATTGGTTAGTTGTAAGTGAAAAATGTGTTTTCATCTTTTTAGACAATCTTATCAAACCACAGGGGTAGGAGATTGCTTTCGACAGCAGTTGGGGTCACGTCTGGCATGGACATTAACTGCAAATCAGCCTTCTTTACAAACGACTACCTCAAAAGGCCTGCCAAACACTGTTTCTCGAAATGTGACTAGATTAAGAAGAGACGCAGATACAAGTGGTGAGTAAGGATATATTGCTACAGTTTTTCTAAATGTGCAATGAATTGCTAAATCATGATAATGCAAATCATTACTAAAAATGTGGTGACATTAAAAGTAGGAAAAATGGATGAAATGTGTGTCTCTGAGAGACCAAGCTTTAGGTCATGAGAATCCCCCAGGTATTACTTGGAATTGTCTAGAATGTATGTAAGTGTGCCACTTAGAAATTTGAGGATTCAGAGAACCTAAACCTGTTTTGAAAAATAGTTAGCACCTATAAGAATCCTTCCTTGATTTGCTTTCCTTTGTCTGCCTACAATAGGAAGATTGTTTAAAGTCAAGAGTAGAACTCACACAATCCATGGCTTAGAATTAGCAATCATACTTTGCTGCTGTTTTGCTTTTTCTAGATTTAGAGATCCAGATCTTTTCCCATTCTCTGTCTGAACTCCATTCCTTACCTATTTCCTCTTGCAGTATTTAAAATTTAAACTCAGATCTTTGCCTAAATGCACAGATTCTGCTTCTTTCTGTGCCTTCTCGTTCAGCTTTGACTTCTGAATTCTGAAAGTAATCAACCTACTCAGAAGAAAAACCTTCCACATATCTTCTTAATTTGGCCTGATATCCTGGACCCTAAGCTTGACTTCAACTTCAGGCATTATGATAATTACAAACCCCATTTTTATGTAAACTGCCTCTTGGCTATAAGATCTCTTAGCTTGTTGGTACTCTGCTTCTTATTCCAATTTCCACTTAATCATCTAATCATCTTTTGTTAAATGCCTATGTGCAGAGTACTGTTCTAGTAGCTGAGAGAGATAGACATGATCCTTGCACACACAAATAAGACAGAAATATAATATTTTATATTAATTATTTCAAGGATAAATGTGGATACATTTTGACTAATTCAGATTTCAGTGCTGAAACAGTTTTTATGCCATTTCATGGTTGGTTCTAGCAGAAAAAAACCCATCAAGATTTGATCATATTTGGGATATGAACCAAGAATTCCATATTACAAATGCATCAATTTCCACTATACCAAACTCTGATGCTATTATTAAAAAAAGTTACATGAGTTTATGTAGATCAGATTTGAAGTTGGAAAGACCTGATCCATTGAGGATACCCAAGAAGGCTTCATGGTAGAGAGGGCAACATTTAGCTAGCTTTTAAAGAACATGGATGAGATGTCAGCTCTTGGAGGGGAGGGCATGCTGCTTTCAGGGAGAGAAGAGTGTGGCAAAGGTCCAGAGGTAGGAAAGGGCAGGAAATATACATGACTTTACAGTTAGTTCATGTTAGTTTGAGCATAGAGTAAGTATAGGGAGGAAACTTAGAGCCATTAGAGAGACCTTGTTGCTGTCTTAGAGCCCTATATAATCATATGACCATAAATCTTTATTGCATGAATGACGGGTCTTGCCAATGCCAGTGTTTTGCTAAGGTTCCCAACCATAATCTCAGCTCTATTTTGAGGACTGTATGATGTAAATAGCACGTAATGTTGAGTCTTCAACTACCTCTTTGACCTGGGCAAGTCATTTAGCCAAGGATAGGCCAGATGATTTCTAAGTACCAGACCATCAGCTACATTTTATGATGCACTTTAAGTATAATGCTGATGTCTGTATTTCCTTCACCTATGCTTTGGATAAGGGACAATGAAATTGTGTTCTGAATTGAGATGATAAACCTACAGACTGTGGAATAGAGAGGAGGGAATTTTTAACAAAGGTGATGGCTAGGTCTTGTTCATTCTTCCTTCTATTTCACAACCAAGCTCCAAGAACTGTTGATTGCATCTCTACTTTCTTCCTGAATGAAATGGCAGATTCAAATAGATCAGCCTGGAGAATGATTCAGAAGGATTCATTTCTTTATATCTTCCAGATCAACATAATAAGACCTAATCTCCTCAGTGCCATTCCCATATCACTGACTGCCTATCAGATATTATAGATGGCTGTCTTGTAGATGTTTCAAACTCAAAATGTTAAAAACAGAGGTCGCTATTCTTACTCTCTCAAACACACCTTTTTTTTTTTTTTTTAAATTCCTTATTTATTTTCAGGGAATAGTGATTACCTTAGTCCGTAGTCTTGGTGTCATTCTTGCCTCCTTATTCTCACTCACCCCACATGTACAGTAAATGCCAGATCTTATTGCTTCTATCTCCATGATATCTCTTTTATCTGTCTCCTTTTCATTCGCTCAGCTACTACTCTTGTGTCCTGTCTCTTAGTCTGCTATTAACTCATTTGCTTTCTTCTACAACTATTAGAACAACTTCCTAATTGCCTCAAATCTCCCCTCAAGCTGTACTTCAAATGACTGTCAAAGTGATTTTTCTAAAGGACAGGAACCATTTCAGTACATTTTTACTATACTTATAAGAATGTCTCCTAACCCCTATACTTAGTAAACTCCACTGGCTCCTCATTATTTTTAGGATCCAGTATGAATTCCTTTGTCCTTTAAAGCCCTTCACATCCTGACTGTACCTTACCTTTCTGGTCTTCTTATTCTCTTTCCCTCACTTTGTGGTCCAGCCAAACTGACCTTACTCTTTTTTTTTTTTTTTTGCCTTTTGGAGGGCAATTGGGGTTAAGTAACTTGCCCAAGGTTACATGGCTAGTTTTTTTGTGTGGGGTGTTAAGTGTCTGAGGCCAGAACCGACCTCGGGTCCTCCAGACTCTGGGGCTGGCGCTTTACTCACTGTGCCACCTAGCCACCCTGAAACTGACCTTACTCTTGCTCAAACATGACACTTACTTTCATATCTCCATGTCTTTACACTGTCGGTTCATATGCTGAGAATGAATTTACCTCTCACCGTTATGTCTTAGAATTCTGACTTTCCTTAAAAACTCGACTCAGCTATCACATTTTGCATGGAGCCTCCCTTAATCCCCTCAAATTCTAGTGTTTTCCCCAAGTTATCTTTGTGTATTTTGTGTATGCCTATATGTATATTTTGTCTCTTCCTGGCTAGTGGGCTGTTTTAGTTTTTCCTCTGACTTCCTAGCACCTGTGCATAGTCAGTGCTTAATAATTTAATTGGCTTTTGAAAGGGTGTTTATCCTAATAGTCTTCTGTTGTGCTAGCTATAAGGTATAGATAGATAGTTCATGTAATTTTTCTTTCCTGGTGTGATTTTTAAACCAAAAAGTTAGAATGCCAAATTAAATGGCCTTTTAATTTCTTGTGTGATTTTTTTTTTTTGGCCACTTTGGATATTTTCTTCCAAGTTTCGTTACCTTTATTTTTTAGTCAAATGAGAATGTTTGCCAATATTTTAACATTATATTTCTGTCGTTCCAGTCTCATGTCTTTTAGACATATGAGAGTTTTAGATTATTTTCCCCTACTAGAATTGACATTTTTGTCATTTATTTAATCTTTTTTATTCAAATTATTTTTGCTTTTAGCTTTTGCTACTGTTTTTTCTTATTCCAGGGTTCTAGCCTTTAAAAAAATTATTCATTCACTTTTATTCATTAATTTATTTTACAAATGTTAACTCTTTCTCCCATTGTTGTCCCTTTCATTGAACAATTTAAAAAGACCCCGAAAAATAAAATTGTCCTTATATATTAATGTAGCCAAATAAATTTCCATACTTGCCTCATCCAAAAATGCTTGTCCCATCTGGCATTTTAAGTATCATTTCTCTGGCAAGAGTTAAGTGGCATGTTTCTTCTTTAGCCCTCTGGACTCATGGTTTGTTAATGCATCGATAAGAATTGTAGACCTTTTTGTTTTCTTAAATTTGGTGTACCTTTCATAGGATTACAGTGTCGTAGCAAAGGAAGAAGTTACAGAGGATGTACAGTTCATTATAGACCTGAATTAAGAATTCATTCTACAAAACTTATTAAGTGTTCTTGTACTCCTTACCTTTTCTTGAAGACCTCTAGTGATGGGTATTCACTCTACCCCCAGGCAGCCTATTTCCAATTCTTAGAAAGATTTTCCCTACATCAAGCCTAAATTTTCTTCCTTGCAAATTCTGTTTTCCTTATTTTGTATGCTACTAGTTTGTTGATAAAATTCCAAAAATGTAACATCAAAAGCATCTGTCCAAGGTAGAATACAACATAGCTAGCATATCTATAGCTTGACATGATGCCTTAATGTAGCTGAAGAGCGTGGGTCTTTTGGTCTACTATATTGCAGTATTAACTTATAGTTTACTGTACTTTTAATCTTTTACTCTACTAACACCATCAGATTTGTCTTGAGACTTGCAGTTATGCATTCCTTTGTCTCCTTACTTATCTTGAATTTCCATTCTGTGGTAGCTATATTTGACTTGACCTTTCCAGGTCTAATATTATTCAACTTGGCAAGAGAAAAATGAAAACAAAAAAGAGGTCAGAAGTTTTTTTCCCCCCAGTGTTAACAATTTCCTATCTACCCTGAGCAGCAATTCTGTTCTTTATTTGAGCTTCTTCTTTTCCAATATAATGATAGTATCATTTCTGTTCTCTTTTTGGATCTTTACCTAACAGCATCCTTCTCCTCCTTCCTTAATCAATAAGCATTTATTAAGTACCAGTTACTGAACTAAATACTGGGGAAAGGCAAAAATATGTAGTAACAAGGAGGATATTCTTTTGGGTAAGAACTTGTCAGCAGCTATACACAGACACACGCGTGCGCGCATACACACAGTGTAAATAGGGGCTAATCTCACATGGAATTCATTAGCAGTGGGGGTTGGAAGGAGGAAGGGATTCGCAGAAGATGAGATTTGAATTGAGTCTTGAAAGATACAAGGAGTCAAAGGGAAAGGGTACTAGCGTTCAAAGTTGGGGACAGTGAGGGAAAAGTGGAACACTCTTCTTTCCAGTTCTTTCCTGTTACAAAAAGTGGAATATCGTGAGGTAGTGTACATGGGGCCTTTCTGTTTTTGACCTCTGGAGTTTTATGCCAAACAATTGGATCTTTGGGTCAAAGGATATGAACGTTTTAGTCTTTTTCTTAGCATAATTGTGAGTTATTTTTCCGAATAGTTGGATAATTCACAGTTCCACCAACAGTACATTTGTATAGTTGCCTTTTCTCAGCTTCTCCAACATTGATTATTCTCAGCTTTTGATAAAACTTGAAGGACATCATCTTAAAAAAAAAAAAGAAAGTTTTATTGATGTCTATTGTCTTTTATAGCACCCTCATTTCCTGATATATACTATACCAATAGATCTCTCCTTTGACACAAAGAAAAAGCTATTGTTTGCAGACACATTGACTATACCCATGTAACAGTTCCCTTAACTGTAGTTCCCCAGGAAGGCGTCATAGTTTATCATCTCTCTGAGACCTACATATTAGCTCCTAGAAATATTAGGGACCAAATCATTGTATCGAATCTGACTTCAGCTGCTCTTCATTTTTTTTTTCTTGTGATCATTGTTGATACTGTTCTTGTTTTGCCTTCTTTAAGTTTGGAAAAGTCTTCTCTTATAAAAGTCTTCTCTTGTTTTTCTGAATTCCTTATATTTGCTGTTATTCACATTGCAGTAATAATTGATTACATCACAGTTTAGCTTTTCTTCTATAGATAGGCACCTACTTTGTTTTCAGATTCCTAGCTATGAGAGAAATGCTGCTGCAGATATTTTGGTGTTTATGAAACTATGTCCAAAAGGTTATTAAATTCTTTCCTCCCCCCCTATATTTCCTGGAAACTGTATTGTTATGAGTAAACATTCATTCTGGTTTTTTCCTGTTTAATTTAAAAAAGATCTTTAGGAAGCAATTCCATGATCTTCATTGGAAATTGCTGTTTCTAGCATTTTCTTCTCTCATAAATTTCATTTTTGTTAACCCTATTTCTTCTTTTTCATTTAAACCTATTTTCTCTTTTTTCTAACTATAGACAGAAGTTTCATGTCAGGTATAATTTAAAATTTGATTTTTTTTCTTAAAATGAAGTAACTCTGCTTTTACATTTATTTTAACATTGTTCTGTTTTAGGTGCTATAGAAATAACTGAAGCAGCCCTTGTAAGAGATATTTTATACGTCTTCCAGGGAATAGATGGCAAATACATCAAAATGAGCAATTCTGAAAATTGCTATAAAGTTGAAGGAAAGGTATAGTTATATATTGCATCATTTGAAAAGGAAAAATGCCTGGGGACCTGGCTTTGGGTTTGTGTAATATATTTTGGGGACTAGGGAAAAAGTGACTTATAGAAATCCATGCTCATAGTAACCTTTGTCCTTTACCCTTTTTTGAAATGTGGAATTCAGGCAGTGGATTGGGAGAGCTGATCTTAGAAATTTACTTGCCTTTGTTTTTGTGATAGCTAAAGATAATATTCAAAGCCGGTTTGGCTATAATCACTAGTTTGAAGTAGTTTTTTGTTTAGTTGAGTACTTGGTCTCTTATTTTACTTCTCACTAGTACAACTCCACCTTTCAACTTTGAGTACCAATGCCACAAGGTTTACTTATATGGTTTCTGATGTTAGTGTCTTTGCCATTGATTTGAGATTACATTTGAGGCCCAGATAGAATTGGTTTATATTTTCCAATAAATAAAGAAGAAAGGAGGATGTCACATTCAGCCCAGTATTTCATCCTTTTCTTTAAAAATTGACCATGTCAACTTTGGTCACATAAGCCAGTTAAATGGACTTTGGGCCAGGTGGAGAAGAAGTAAGTATACACTGGGTACAGGTTGCTAGTTCCTTAGAGGATGACTTAAGAATGGATTGCACACTAGTTATAGAATTACAGAGAAATTTCATCCAACAAATATTTATTGAGCAGGAACAAGAAGGGGAAAAAACCATAATCTTTTCTAATATTGTTTGAGAATGAAATCTTTTATGGGGCTGTTTTATCATTGTCCTTAGACTACTTATCTCTTGGTCCTGTGTCTGCTGATATGTTTACTTACATTTTTAAGGATGATGTATTCACTAATTTTAGTTTTTAGCTTATTGAAGCAATTTATTCCACCTTTACACCGCCATTAAAAAGTTATTGGCATTAATACTTGAGAAATGTGATTTTTTAAATTCTAGTTTTTAAACATAGATTTTTAATTGCTAACAACTGGTATGTTGAATTTTTAGGCAAACCTAACCAGGTCTTTGAGAGATACAACAATGAGACTTGCTGAGTTAGGATGGCTGCATAATAAAATTAGAAAATACACTGACCAGAGGAGTTTAGATCGAGCGTTTGGACTTGTAGGTCAGGTATGTTTTTTACAAATGTAAGTGCTTGTTTTGTTTCTTTCACTTTGAGAAATGCTTCCTCCCCCTGATTTCCTGCTATGAAAAGGAAAAGATTTAATTTGATTCAAAATCAGCATTTAAAAAAAAACAACCAACTATTTTTGATACGATAGGTAAATGAATGCAGGGTTGCATATGTAGGTTTTGCTTATATTAAATGTCAGAGCCATGGATTAAAAAAATCTTAGCTGGGTCTAGTCTATTCATTCTGAGTTTTAAGTGAACATTTTGATTTATATATGTATTGAGCAAAAATGTGACACTCATATTTTTCTAATTCAAGAAATTTAGGCAAACTCTGGTAGGTATGGGAGAGAGCAAACAAGCATTTATTAAGTACTTGCTATGTGCCAGGTATTATGTTAAGCTTTTTACACAGATTATCTCATTTGATCCTCACAAAAAATCCTGTGAGGCTGATGCTGTTATTATTTACAATTGAGAAAACTGAGGTAGATAAAGGTTAAGTCAGTTGTCTACAGTCACACAGCTATTAAGTGGCCAAGGCTATATTTGAACTCCTATCTTTCTGACTCTAGGCCCAGCACTCTATCCACTCTGTCACCTAGAAGGATGTAGAGATGAGAATAGATACATTCTCTGTCCCCAAGTAGTTTATAATCTAATTGTGGGAAGGGGAGAGAGTGAATTATGTACACAGGTAAGTATGATAAAAGGTGAAATATGATAGGGACAAAGAAAAGATCATGACAAGTCTCTAGGTAAACTGAAGAAGCAAAATCATTGAATTTTAGAGTTGATAGGGACCTTAGAAATCATCTAGTTCAAATCCTTCAATTTTCAGATGAAGAAATTGAGGCCCTAAGAAGTAAAGTTAAAAAGAAATCTAAATTTGCCTTTCAAATATTATATATTTATTCAATACATTATGGTACACAGTGGCTACCCATGTTGATTTATAAATGTAAACTAAACAGAGAAGTAATTTTTAGGACACATTATTCATTAGTTTAGTGTCATTAGTTTTATTTTGAAATTGCTCTTTGTGTACTGAAATATCCTCTGATTAGAAAAGAATCAAAATATTGTAGATGAGTTGTTTTGCTATTGATTTGCAATTTGACTGGGTCTTTTATTTAATCTGTATGGAATTAATTTTTCTCATCTATAATATAAAGACTTGGGTTAGATGACTTTGGGTCTTTCCCAACTCTAACATTCTGTGATTTTATGATTCTAATAGGAGATTGCATTATTATCCTCTTGATAATTTAATTGCAAATTATTCTAGTTCATAGCTTTCTAATTGAGTCCTGTGGTTTTTTTTTTACGTTTGAGGTGTATTTGAACCACGTTAGGTACAAAGCAAGTGAAAACAATGATAGCATGAAAAAAATTAAGCAGACCTGTGTGAAAGATTTTTTTTATTGCTGCTTTTTTCATAATGCTTTCACATGTTCTAACTTTTGATCCTCTGAACAATTTTTTGAAGTAGACAGAAGAAATGTTGTTTATGTTGTTTTCCTTATTCAGCAAATAAGGAACTGGAGCTTTAGGTTAAGTAAGTTAGCCAAGATCACATGGCTGATAGTTGAAAAAGGGACTCCCAATCTTTTCATTCCTAGTCCAATGGTTTTTCACTCTAAAAGTCTAGGTTTTATATTTTTTGCTCTTTTAAATACAGAATCACCTCCACACCATCATGAGATCACTAGAAAGAAAACTGTATAATATAGTGGAGAATCCATAAATACTTTGGTCATGCTTTATTAACAATAACCTTGATTTTATTCCCATTATTTGGAAAGAAAATCCTTCCTGAGAGTTGGAGATTTTTCATTTTTATATAGTGACCTCATTGAACCAAGGCAGGAGAAATTAGTTTTTCATTTCTCTAGAGAACTTATATTTTCAAATACATTTAGTGATTGTAGTGTGTGTGTGTGTGTGTGTGTGTGTGTGTGTGTGTGTGTGTGTGTG
>NW_027185863.1:12015034-12018214 GCF_028583685.1 Petaurus breviceps papuanus
TGTGTGTGTGTGTGTGTGTGTGTGTGTGTGTGTGTGTGTGTGTGTGTATGTTATAACCCTGCCTATCTTTATTATGCAATAGTATTCTCCACTCTGAGTTCTACTCTAATTCAGTCTCATTGCCCAGCAGTGACCCTGGATTCTAGAAGACCTTCATGCTAGAATTCAAGCCTGGCAGATCCTCCCAAGCAGAAGGACTGCAAACATTGATTCAGAGAAAGGGTTGTTTTTATTGGAGGACCTGGGAGAGGCTGATTCCCAGAGAGTTGGCCACCAGTGGATGAATCTTTCAATGATATAGATACTGAGACACTGTTGGTCTTGAGGGGATTATATTATGCTTGTATCTCTGATGGGAATTGACACACTGATAAAGTCATAGGTGCTTGCATTCTGTCAGTCTGGAAACATTTTTTAAGTACCTACTCTGTTCCAGGCACTCATACTAGGTGCTGGAGATACAGGCATACAGAATGAGATAATCACTGTTCTAAAGAACATTTTCCTCAGAAGAGATAGTGTATATGAGTGTATAGGGAATAAATGCAAGGTAATTGTTGGGGAGGGTACTAGCATTTGAAAGGATAAGGGAAGGTAATGAAAAAGGTGATGATTGAATTGTAGACTGAAGGAAGAGAGGGATTGGTTGAGGTATATGTGAGCAAGGGAGTGCAATTCAGGTATGAAGAATGGCCAGTATAAAACTTTAATATTTGTAGTATTAAACTGTGACTGATGTGATGCTAGAGAGTTTACAAAACTTGGGGGGCAGATAGGATAAGTAGTATCATCTCATGTTATATATGAAGAAGCTGAGACTTAAAGATGTTAAGTTATTTGTTTGTGTTCAATAACTAGTAAATACAGAAATTTAGTTTCACATTTAGACTCCCAACTCTGAGTTCATTCCTCAGAAGTAAGCATTGTATTAGTAATGGTAGTTTTATCAGTAAATCAGGATACTCACGTTCTCTGTGTCCTTAAAATTGATGAGATTAGTTACCAATCAGATCTGGAATGTCTTTTAGTTGATTTTTTAAAACAGTGGTTTTTTGCCCTAAGACTGTTGGTGGTAGATTGGAAAGGTGAGGATGGATGATTTTAAATAGGAAGAGAAGGATTTTTTTTTTTAAGTGTAATGTGATGATTGTCAGATTAGTATTGTTAAATTTGCAAAGAATATTATTAGCTTTTGAGACAGATTTTTTTTACATATTGGTCTTCCTTGAAAAATGTACTAGATAGTATGAGTAAAATTTAGTGTCATCTAGTTTCTTTCTTTTTTTATTTCAGTTGAGTAATCTACCATAATGAGAAACTTGGTTTGATCTCATTTGTTTGGGTATTCTCTCCCCTGTTGAAGACTGTGTCCCTTATCTCTCTTATATTATATAATTCTGCCTCCCACCTGTATATCAGGAATGGCTTTTTAAAGAGAGTCAGAGAATTCACTGGAAGCAAAATTTAAAAACGGCAAGCTTGCTCAAATGACTTCACATACAAAAAACTGACCATTTAAATTGACTCTTATTTTAATAGACTGGAACCAACAGCTTTCCAAAATGGAGATTATTTTAACATCATCTGTCTGTGCATTGTCAGATAACTGAAAAGATAAAATACCAGCATTTAAATTAATCTTTTAGATAGTCGAAAAGCTGATTCTACTTTTTCTTCCCTTTTCTACTACCTTGTTGAGTATACTGTAGAAGTAGGGGAGACCTCATAAGACTGAGGTTCATTTAGTACTTTTGTGTGTCATGGATCACCATAGCCAAAAAACTCATCCTTTAGTGGACAGCTTGTTGCTGTTGAGCCTTGTCATACTTTTAGCTAGTTTTCAGAAAGTTGATAAGGTCTGTTTGTTGCTGGTGCTCTACTGGAGCACTTTCTAGTTTGGTAGAACCTGACAGAAGTTATACGGTAGTCTTTGAGAACCAGAATTACCTCCACACCATCATGAGGCATCAGAGTAGGACTTTTGTGGAGATTCATCTAGGACAATCATCCTGTCATCATTATAATTATACATTTATTGACTATTGCCAAAATACTTAGTATTATAGTGCTTTACAGAGGTTTACAGTGATGGGGCCCTGCTGTTAGAATAGGTTTTCAGTTATTCAGTGGAAATGCTTTCCTTCTGTAGAAAACATTTTAGGCATCTATTAAGATTTTGGGCTTTTTGAAGGTTGTTTCATTTGAAAAATATTTGTTAAGCAGCTATTGTATAATAACATGTATATAACATAAGCACCTATATGATAATTACTGATGTATAATAATAATGCCTGACATTTATATAGTACTTTAAAACTTAGAATGTGACAAGGAATTAAATGCATTTAAATTCATACCAAATCAAGGCATCCTGTTTTGGGATAGTTTTCATTTTTAGAAAATTTTCTTTAAATTTTTAACCAAAATCCATCTTGTAGCTTGTCTACCTGTAACTCCAGATTCTAGCATCTGGGCCAACTAGAATAAATTTAAGCCCTTTTCTACCTTACAGTCTTGCAAGTGATTGAAGTATGTTATGTTCTTTCTGTCTTTCTCCATTCTCTCCTACCTTAAATTAGGCTTTTATTTTCCATCACTATTTCTATCAACGTATTTTTATATGACATGTTTTTCAAATTCTTTCACCATCCTGATTGGCCTCTATGGTTCAGCTTATTCAGTGTCTGTTCTAAATGGTGAACAGAATTTGACATTACTTTGGAAGAGGCCTGACCAAATAAGAACCTGTTGTAAAGCTAGTCTTCTTTTTTCTGCAGGTTGTTTTGTTAATATAGGCCACATGTACATTAGCCTTTTTTGGCTTCCATGTCACACTACTCATACTGAAATGCTAGTTCACCGAAACTTTTTTTTTAAAGAATAGATTTTTTTTTTTAGCAATCGTGATTTCAGCCTGTTTCTTGTACAGTTGATGTTTTGAATCTAAGTTCAGAACTTTATATTAGTCCCTGTTAAATTTAAATTTGTTAGCTACAGGCTGTTCTAGCTTGAGAACTTTTTGGAGTACTCTGAACATATTAGTTAGTCACCAAACATTATTAAGTGATTGCTTTGGGCCAGGCACAATTTTAAATGCTGGAAGTATAAAATCCTCTTTACTCTCACTTCACATATTCATTCATTCATTCATTCATTCATTCATTCATTCATTCATTCATT
>NW_027185863.1:12018224-12086892 GCF_028583685.1 Petaurus breviceps papuanus
ATTCATTCATTCATTCATTCATTCATTCATTCATTCATTCATTCATTCATGCAGCTAGGCAGTACAGTGGTTAGAATGCTGCACCTGCAGTCATTTAAACTCCAGTTCATATCTGGTCTTAGACACTTACTAGCTGTGTGACTCTGATTAAGTCACTTAATCTTGTTTGCTTCAATTTACTTATCTGAAAAATGGAGATAATAATAGCATTTACCTTTCAGAGTATTTATTGTGAGGATCAAATGTGATAATAATTGGGGGCAGCTAGGTGGTGCAGTGAATAGAGCATGGAGCCCTGGAGTCAGGAGGACTTGAGTTCAAATCCAGCCTCAGACACTTGACCTACTTACTAGCTGTGTGGCCTTGGGCAAGTCACTTAGCCCCAGTTGCCCTCCGAAAAGCAAAAAAAAAAAAAAGTGATAATAACTGTAAAGCACTTAGCATAATGGCTGGAACATAATGAGCACTATATAAATGTTAGCTGTTGTTATTCATTCAGTTGTCAGCTCTTGTATATGTTACCTCTTCAACATCTTTTATCCATTACCTTTTCTCTGTTCATATTACCACCAGTGTCTAATTGCAACCCTCCTCAACTTTTGTCTGGATTATTACAATAGCTTCCTAATTTATCCCCCTTTCTCCTGTCTTTCCTAGTTCTAATCCATACTCTACCTGGATACTAAATTGATATTCTTCAGTCATAGGACTGACTTTCTCATATGCCTGCTCCTGAAGCTCTGTTGTTTTGGATCAAATACAGACCCCTTTGTTTGGCATTCTTAAAATTTCTTCATAATCACTGTCACCATTATATGACTCAATTTCAGAAAAAGTATCACTAGGTCTTTCTATTGTATAATTTCATTTTACTCTTCTATATAACTAGGTCCCAATTACTGCAAAAAAAAATAAATCTCCTGAGGCGGCAGCTTTATTCGAATTCACACTGCATATTTCCATTGGGCTAGAACCAATGATCATATTTTACATAATTATACCTTTGATAGTATAAATTCAAATATATGCAGCCACTTCAGAGGATTCATTATCTACACTAATTTTTTGCCCTAAATAGAATGTGAGTTTCTTGAAAGCAAAATCGACTTACTTTTCTATTGATATGCCCATTGCTTTGCATATAGTAAGTACTTAATAAGTGCTTTTTCATTTATTCAACTGGCTGTAGTCTACTTTTCCAGACTTAATATGTATTATTTGACTATATGACTCTTCTGCTAAAAAACTTAAGGGATTCTCTTTTGCCACTAGGCAAAATTATAAATTCAACCCACTATTTAAGGCAGCTAGTTCCAATTATGCTTCTTATTTATTCCATTATATTCCTTTTACTTCATTCTATGTTTCAGCTAAACTGGGCTACAGATATTCCTTGAATGTGATATTTTTTCCCATACCTCCATGAATTCATGTAAGATATATCTCCTTGCCTGGAATACAGTCAATCTTTCATTTAGTCAACAAACCTTTCTTAAATGCATTTGATGTGCCAGGATCAGTGTAAGGCACTGGGAATATGCACACAAAAAAAAATGAAACAATTCTTATTCTCAGAAAATTTATACTATTTCAGGGAGAGACAACACATACAGAAACAGTTATCCCTTCCACATCATGAGGGTAAGGGGCATGGCTCCCCTGCGATCTGGAAAATCTTCATAAAATTTTTTGGCCTTCCCCTTCTACCAGAGAAGAAATTTGAATTTTTTCTTTTATGGAGTACTTACAATACCTTATTGTAAAATTTGGGTTAACATTATACAAATACTTTACTTATATTTTATGTATTTTTGAGTTTCTAAACTTTTTCTGAGTTGTTTGCTGGGCTTTGTGTGTCATTTGGGGTTTTGACTAAACTCTCCCAAAATTCCCATTTAATTTTCTTATGCCAAGCTGTGATATATTGAAACTTCAGTGAGGAAAGTCAAGATGTAGAAGTGCTAACTGCATAAATATGAAATAAATGTGAGGTAGTTAAATACAAACTAGTTAGGGAGAGACTGCAGCCGGGTGGTGTAGTTGATAGAGCACTAGGCTTGGAATCAAGAAGATTCATTTTCATGAGTTTGAATCGAGCCTCAGACACTTACTAGCTGTGTGACCCTTGCAAGTCACTTAACATTGTTGGCTTCAGTTGCTTGTCTGTAGAATGAACTGGAGAAGGAAATAGCAAACTACTTCAGTATCTTTGCCAAGAAAACCCCAAAACGGGCTTATAAAGAGTTGGACACAAATGAAAAACGCCTGAACAACAATAACAACAAAGTTATAGAGAGAGTGCATTAGCAGTTGAAGGGATCAGGAAAAAATTTGTGTAGAAGTCTTGATCTACATCTTACTGGAAGTGAGCAGTTCTATTAATATAGGTAAGTTGGGGATAGCCAGTGCAAAGGCTGGTGGAGGAGTACCCTGTGTAAAGAACACGGAGAAGTCTGGTGGGGTTTTTTTTGGCTGGAATGTAGGATAGCAATAAGAGCTGATGTATTATGGGGCTGGAAGTATAAATTGGAGCTAGGTTGTGAAGGATTTAAAACCAGCTAGTTTATATTTAGTCCTAGAGGTTCTAGAGAGCTATCAGAATTTATTGAGTTGGAGAGTGATACATTCAGATCGGCACTTAAGGAAAACTCTTTGGCATCTCTATAGAGAATAGATTGGATTGGAGAGAAACTTTAGGAAGGGGAACCAACTAGGAGGCTACTGTAACAGTCTAGGTAAGAGGTTATGAAGGCCTAAACCAGGGGTTCTTAGGCTTCTTTGTGTCATGGAGCCCTTTGGGTTCAGAACAAGGGTCCATCTTCACCTCAGGGTTCCAGGGGGGTACCTTGAGGAGTTGGAGTTATTTTCCTAAATGACATTGTCTGGAACCTCCACTTGTGTGCTTCCTCCCAAGATAGTTGAACATTCAGTAACTTTTAGAAAGGGGTATTTATTAAGGTAGTTTAGTAGGAAAGGTTGGTAGAAAATATCCCTTCGAAAAGTCTGTGATTCTTACAAGAATATATAGAGTCCAGGGGAAAATGGACTTAAGTTTATGTATGGAGTGCAGATGGTAAAGCGGTAACTTAGAGATACAAATTGCTGCTTATCCTTTTCTCCCACTCATGGTATGCTCAAGAAGTTCTCTTTGAGCATGGTGAAATTTTTTGCCTAGTTTTCCCTTGACTCATAATGCAGACAGTGCTGCTAGCTTCTAATGTCTTGGGTATACTGCTAGGATACTGATAGGAAGATGGGAAATCCAACATTCTCCAGACCTTTGAAAGAGAAAGGTTGGAGAGGAGAGGAAGAATAAAGAAATCCAACTTGGAGGTGGAGTTGAGAGGAGAGTGATTTTATGGCGTATCTTTTTTTAATATAATTTTGACATTTAATTTTTATTTTCACTTCCAAATTTTCTCTCTCTATCCCCTCTCCCACTCATTGATATATTAAGAAATATTATACATATTACACACATAAAGTCATGCAAAGCAAATTTCTGCATTAGTGATGTTCCAAAAATAAAAAATAAGCAACGAAAATAATTTGCTTCAGTCTGCCCTCGAGTCCATCAGTTGTAGACTTGGAGGTGGATAGCATTTTATATCATGAGTTATGGCATAGCTTAATGAATATTTAAACCAAGATGAATCCCCCATGTATTATAAAGTTTAATATATTAAATTTAAGAATGAGTTAAGGTGAAAAGCACAAGATGCTGTTTCTTCAAAGACTTCTATATGATTAAGTATATTATATATGCTAGTCTGCTGTAAAAATTATCCTACAAATAGATTTATTGTACTTTTTTTTCTATACAGAGCTTTTGTGCTGCCTTACATCAAGAACTTAAAGAATACTATAGACTACTCTCTGTTTTGCATTCCCAGGTAAAATGACATTTAGATTTTTTTTAGTTCCCTACTATTTGGTGTTTCAAATGCATAATAATTGTAGTTGGGTAGACTGTTTTAAATTAATTTTTTTTTAATATCAGCCTGTTTTAAAAATAAAAATCTTGTTGGTAACATTTTTCACTGTAGCTTGGAGAAACCATCTAGTTTTGGCATATTCCATAGCTGAGAGCAAAGTTCCATTTTAGGAACACATTTAGGAAATCCTATGGCATAGTTAAGGTGACTTATTTTCCTGTATTTAATGGATTCTTTGTGCCTTGAAACAATTAGTGGACTTTCCCCAAACTAAGCCCTTTCTTTTGTCATTTTATTCCTTAAAAATAATATCTTTTGCTTTAATATCACTTTACATTTCCTTTTATATCCCTTCCCAGAGAGTGACTCTTTTTATTCATTCATCCATTCATTCATTTATTTTTGCTTTTTTGGGGGAAGGCAATTGGGGGTAAGTGACTTGCCTAAGGTCACATGACTAATCTTTGTGTTAAGTATCTGAGGCCACATTTGAACTCAGGTCCTCCTGACTCTAGGGCCAGTGCTCTATTCACTGTGCCACCTAGCTGCCCCAAGTGGTCCTTTTTAACAGTAAATACAGAAGTGAACAAAAAAAGTTCAGTAAAACTCACCCACACATAAAAAACATCTTTAATCAGTTTTTAAAATTAGAAGAATCTATTTCATAAAATCATTTTTAATAAAACATGAAATTATGTAACACATTACTTAATTTTTTTTGAAATGGTAATTCTTAAATTTTTTCTCTTTTATTTTCCAGCTTCAGCTAGAAGATGATCAAGGTGTAAATTTGGGACTTGAAAGCAGCTTGACACTTCGTCGTCTCCTTGTCTGGACATATGATCCTAAAATTAGGTTGAAGACCCTTGCAGCGCTAGTTGATCACTGTCAAGGTCTTTTTTTTCATTTCTTAGAAAATATTCTTCTCATACTTGCTCCATTTTAAAGTCAATAAGTCTTGTGAGACCATTTAAATTACAAATAAGTGACCAATCTGCATCAGTGGAAGGAGTTTCCACAAGATAAGTTTCTTGCACAGATGTAATGTAATGCCAAGGAAAGGCAACTTCCCAAGGTTCAGAATACCAGCATAGGTGCTCTCCATTTTATTCAGTGACAAATTAAGAACAGAGAAGATCAAAACATGACATCATTCAAAATACAGCATTTACTAAGTGTGATTAAATAATCTCCAAGTACTACCCCACCCCAGGACCTTACATTCATTCAATCAATTACAAAGTCCCTGTTCTAAATACTACTCCACCCCTAGGCTGTACCTTCATTTAGTCCATCACAAAGTCCCTCTTCTCAAATGGAGATTAGTTTCCAATCATAAGTAAAGTACATTCATTTGTTCACTCATAGAACACAAAAAGGTCAAAAGTTCCCCACCCCTGGATCACAATTGAATCTACCCCAGAGTTACAACAAGTTTAAACACAGCACTTAATACCCAAATGGAGGTCTTTTCTTCATCTTGACACAAGGCAAGTTCTCAGCAATCTTAATTCCTGGGGAGACAAGGCTTAGCAAAGCCACAAGATACATTGCCAGTCCCTTCATTAATTCATCCTCTGTCAGCAGAACAGTCCTAGGACCCCCTGAAAATATTAGCAAAACCCTCTTCCAGGATTTCTGTAAACATACAACAAGAAAATCCTTCTTCAGGGCTTCTGAACTAACAGAAAGGTTCCCAGACCCCTGCAACAACAGCACTGTCCTTCACCAGTGGACAGTATTCACTCTCTGTCTGCAGAAGTCTCAGGAGCTCTGAACCAACAGAAAGGTTTCCCAGACCCCTGCAACAACAGTACTGTCCTTCACCAGTGGACAAATCTGGCAAAACAACATCAAAACAGACAAAGTACCAGCAAAACAGCCATGTCTCCTCAGTCCTTGGCACCTCTGGGGGCAGGTCTCAAAAGTCCTGGGCAACTCAAAAGTGGCCCTCAGCAATCCTCTCAGTCTCTCTCTGCCTCCAAAAAGTGCTGCTTCCAAAAAGTTCTTCTGTCTCTTGTATCTCTCCAAATCTCCTCCTCCAGCTCCTCCCAGTTCAGCACTCTCTTTTCATGTCAACAAGTCCATCCCATAAGTGGGATTAACAAGCTCTGGGTTTTAACACAATCAAACCAAAAACCAAGCCAATACAGGGGGATCTTTAAATGCCATTACTATTACAACAGATTAAATTACAGATCCAGACCCCCCAAAAAAAGAGCTCTCACAGATTAGAATAGAATTGTCACCTTCCTACTCCTGAGAATCTTCTCAGTTTTATATAAGGGAGTATAAAGTAAAATCCAGTTAGAAAAGATTACAGTCTTATTTTTTCCGTTTGAATAATCTTAATTTATTCTACTTTTCCTTCTTGTTCTCACTGACATTCTTTTATTTTGTATCTAAACCTCCTTTATGTTTTCCTTGTTACTTTTAAGTTCTCTTCAAAGCACTCTAACAGGAAATATGAAAAATTTACCCTCAAGGAGCTTGTCTAGTACAAATAATCCTTAGTTCTTGTGGTATTTAATAAGTATGGAGTATGACAAGAAAGATTTATTTCATCTTTTTTGCTGATATCTATAAAACTAAGGCTTTATAACTATACATAGAAACATAAGATATAGTATAATGGAGTACTCTAAGAAATTCCTGATTATCAAGAAATGAAAAATTAAATTTAGTTATAAAAGCATTTTGATAAGGATTTTATCTGTCTATCTTTTTGCAAAGTGTATACCCATGCTTTAGTCAAATGTGTATACTAAAGAATTTTTGTATTTTGGATTAATGATTTCATTGTCAATGGGTATTCCCTCCACGTTTTTTCTTCTGTAATATTTTTTTTGCATAAAAACTTTAGACGTTTGAATTGGTGATTTCATTGTCATAGGTAAGTATTGCCTCTACATCTTTTTCTCTTGTGATTTTTGTTGCACAAGAATTATTCTTTCCATTAGTTCCTTATAAAGGATCTTTCTAATGCACTGAAGGCTTTCCTCTCCTCTTATACTTTGAATATGTTAGGAGTACTGTTGTATTACTTGGTTGTTCATCTCTTATCTTTAATTTTCATTCTTTTTACTTATTATTGATAATATCTTCTACGTGACTTCTTAACATGCAAATCATTGTTGGTAACATTCCACAGCCTGTTTTATGGTCACTTAATGCCTCTTGAGTTACTATTTTTAGTCTTCTGAGAGCTTATTTTTCTAGATTCATCAGGAAAACAATTTCAAGAGAATATTGGTATTAAAGAGATTTGTGATAATCAACAATTTGGCACCGTTGACAGTACTGTTCCATTTCCCAAGTGCACTCCAACCTAATCTCCTTTTCCTGTTCAATGTAGGACCTAAATCCTTTTCTTCCACCTACAGTGGCTATCCAAGATTTTCATGTTGATAGACTAGTGTAAGAAGCTGACCATCACTTGCATTTCATAGTCATAGGCATTTTTCATCTGCTTTGTCTTTCCAGCATAGATGGAAAAGATTAGTCTCTCTTTCATTACTATTGATTTCATGTAGACAGGTTTGTAAAGATTTAGGACTCAATATAATAATCTTTGAAGACGAATATTTAGAGAACCTCCGTATCAATAGGGAATACTTTTACTTGGACTTTGTGTAGGACAGCTTTTGTTGCTCTTTAGTGTAGTCACATTATGGTTATTTGTGTGGCTTTCAAGATATAGTCTTAGGAAATCTCCTTTGAAATCGTGTTTTTGGCTCTTTTATATTTTCATTAAGGAAATAACATGTATTATTTTTTTCATTAGTTATGTTTTGCTTTTTTATGAGGAGATGCTTCTTTTTGGAGAATATCTTCATCATCTTATTTAATGTTTTGTGGATACATTTGTACTCTAAATAAGTGGTGCCCTTGGTTGCCTATGTTTCATCTTGGGTTTGCCCTTCGGTGGATTTCTGAGCTTTTTCAGCCTCCATATTGTGGCAGCTATTTCAGTTTAGTTAACTAATGTCTCCAAGAAATGGTGAAAGGTAGAGTAACTTTCCATTTTGTTCATTTTCTATTTTTCCTATTTTTCTGCTTGTTTAACCAGATTAGGCTAAAGTGGCTGCACATAGTATCATTTTTTTCATCTTTATTCTTTTTATTCTATGTTAGTCACTGAGCTAGCCTAGTTAAGAGTCTGATAAAACTTCTGTTCCCATTTGTAGTGTGAAGGAGCCCATGAATAGGCCCTGTATTTCAAGGGTAGGAGATAGGGAAATCCAGTCTTCAAACATTTATGATATACAGATATATCTTTTGAATAATTTATAAACATTTTGACCATTTAAAATTTTTTTAATCTTGAATCATATTTATCAATAGTCTATTGAAGTAGTTGCAATAAACTTCAGTTAATGAAGCCAGAATGTAAACTACTTAAGAACAAGGACCTTTATTTATTTATTTATTTTCTTTTTCAAATGCTTTATTAACTTGATTTACATCATTCATTTCTGCCAGATTTTGAGTTACAAATTTTCTCCCCTTTTTTCCCCTACCCACTGCCCCAAAATAGCAGTCCCACAGGATATCCCCTCCTCCAATCTGCTCTCTTCCATATTTTCTCCCATACCCTTTCAACTTTTCCAGTGGAGCTCTATGCCTCAGTGCCTGTATATCTTATTTCCCAATTACATGTAAAATAGTATGAATAATAGTATATATATATATTTAAATATTTGATTTTAAAACTTTGAATTCCAGATTCATTCCCTTCCTCCCTTGTCACCCACCCTTACTGGGAAGATAAGCAGTTCAGTATAGGTTGTATATGTGTGGCTAATGCAAAACAGTAACATAGTAGATATATTGTAAAAGACTGACTGTATTTCCCTCCCTCCTATCCCACATCCCACTTGTTCTATTCTCTACTTTGATCCTGTCCCTTTTCAAAAGTGGGTGCTTCCAACTTCCCTCCCCCTCAGCCTTCCCTCCCTTCCATCATCCCCCCTCTCATCCTCTTCTCCCCTACTCTCCTGTAGGGTGAGATACCCTATTTAGTGTGTATGTCATTCCTTTCTCAAGCCAAATACAATGGGAATAAGGTTGATCCATTTCCTTTTGCCTTCCTATTCTTCCCCTCCATTGTAACCATTTTCCCTTGCCTTTTCTATATGAGATAGTTTACCCCATTCTGTCTCTCCCCATCTCCTCTCATTATATTCCTCTCACCTCTTAATTTCACCTTTTAAGTATCATCCCTTCCTGTTAAATTGGTCCTGTGCCCTCTATCTATGTATACCTGTAAACATATATGCACACATTCACATATATATTCCTATTCCCATATACCCTCCAATGTAGACATATATACTTGTATTCCCTGCAACTACTGAGAAAAGTTTCATAAGTTACCATTATCGTTTTTCCATGTAGGAATGTTAATAGTTCAACTTTGATAAGTTCCTTATGATTTCTTTTCCCTGTTTACCTTCTCATGCTTCTCTTGCTTCTTGTCAAATTTTCTGTTCAACTCTGGTTTTTTCAGGAAGAATGCTTGAAAGGCCTCTATTCCACTGAATGACCATATTTTCCCCTGAAACATTATACTCAGTTTTGCTGGGTAGGTGACTCTTGGTTTTAATCCCAGCTCCTTTGACCTCTGGAATATCATATTCCAAGCCCTTCGATCCTTTAGTGTAGAAGCTTCTAGATCCTGGGTTATCCTGATTGTGTTTCCACAGTATTCAAATTGTTTCTTCCTAGCTACTTGTAATAGTCTCTCCTTAATCTGGGCATTCCAGAACCTGGCTATAATATTCCTAGGAGTTTTCTTTTGGGGATGTTTTTCAGGAGGTGATCGGTGGATTCTTTCAACCTGTATTTTGCCCTCTGGTTCTAAGACATCAGGGCAGTTTTCTTTGAGAAATTTCTGGAGGATGATTTCTAGATTCTCCTGAAAGATTTTCCTGAAAACAGGAGTCTAGTTTCCCATTTTGAAAAAAAAAAAAGGCTACAATTTTTAATGTTAATGAAAACTTTTTTTTGTTGCTTAACCTACTTGTTTTTCTGTAGTTGCTTTGTGATTACCATTGTGATTTGTAAGTATAAAGTTTCAGTTTGAAATATCAGGGCTTTTTATATGTAGAAATATGATTATACAGATGTCCAAAATGAAAATTAGTTCTTTGAGAGATATTTCCTTTTTTCCATCATTTTGATTTTAGTTCAGCTCAAGATACATATATCAAGAGTTTAACTCTTTTGCATGAACCGGAAGCAGTGGGTTTTTGGAAAAAGGATATATTTAGAGATGACTGGTACATTTTTCATTTTTTTCTGTGGAGTTCAATACTAGGTTAAAAAAAATGACCTTTTCATTCTTCTGATCAACCAAAAACTCTTTGAAATTACATTTTAAGTGAATGTTAAAAAGAATAGATTCATTATTTTTTTTTTAATCTGGGAAAAAGCAAAGACTTTCATTCTGTCAGCATGGTAAACAATTATTTGCAGTGCTTCCTGTGCAAAGGAAAATTTGAAATTTCAGAATCTTATTGCCATCATGAATATCTTCATTTAAATATTTGTTACTAACTTTTGCTGAGTCTATATTTCAAAAGATTTGAGTTTTATCTTGTGATCAAATGTAATCAGTCTCTTTAAGAAGAATTTACTATTTGTGAATAATTCAAGGTAATATAAGTTTTCATCTAAGAATAGCTCAAATAGGATTGAAAAATCATTATTTAGTTATGAAAATTGAAAGAAAGACTAGTTGCATAGCTTTTACTAGAATTAAGACTATTATTAGGTGATCTTTCTCTTTGGTCAGTCTTAGTCATACTTACTTTCTATGTTCTATGTTTCTATGTTACTTTCTATATTCCATGTTTCGTATGTTAAAATTGGTCACTCTTGATCTTTAAAATTTAATGTTTTTCCTCCAGGAAGGAAAGGTGGTGAACTAGCTTCAGCAGTCCATGCATATACTAAAACAGGAGATCCATATATGAGATCCTTAGTACAACATATTCTCAGTTTGGTATCGCATCCTGTTTTGAATTTTCTTTACCGTTGGATATATGATGGAGAACTGGAAGATACATACCACGAAGTAAGTAATGATACGAGACTTTATACCATCATTGATAATTTTTACTGTTACATTTCCCTTAATATCACTTTATATTTCTATAGGGCTTTGTGTTTTTCAAAATGCTTTCCTATCTTATCTCATGTTCATACGTCTTTGAGATTATTAGAATTCAGATATTATCTTAGTTTTTACAAATGTCTAAATCAGAGTGCACATCAGAGGTAAATGATTTGCCTGAGATTATATCAGTATTTGGTAAATAAACTCTGAGCAGAAATTTTAGAGGTAAACAGAGGTTATCTTGTTCAGGTGATTCTCAAGAAACTTGAGTCAGTGAAAGTAAGTCCCTGTTATATCTGACTTGAGAAATTTGGAGTTAGAGATGCACATTTGAAGTTGTCTGAATATCAGGTTACTTAAAATTCTCTGAGCTTTGGTTTTTTCATTCCTAAAAGCAACACCACTTAGATGCTTCATGTATGACAACATAAGAGTGATTATGGACTAATTTCATAAATTTAGATACTGCAATGGGATGTTTTGAGAGGAACATGTGGTTAGGATTAAGGACACTAGGGTCCATGCCCTTCCTTCTTTTTTCACTAAATATTGCATTTTTAAGAGTGAATAAAAATGTTAGACAGGTTGACTAACTGAAAAGAACAATTGAGACACTTGAGTTCTAGTTTCAGTTCTACTACTTAGAAGCTCTTGGGCCTGTAATTCTCTTATTTTGTGATTTCCTTATACCATAGGTTCTGTTATCTTCTTTATCTAGATGATTCCCCCATCCATATATACATCCCTGATTTTTCTGATCAGCTCTAGTTCTGTATCACCAACTTTATGCTGGATGTTCTTTAGGCATGTTAATTAATCCCAATGTGACTACCTCTCCCTCAAACTTTCCTGTTTTCATGGAAAACACCATCATCCTTTAAGTGATCCAGTATTATGTCTTGATACTAAGTCTTTCTTCTCCCTCATCTATTGTAGCTAACAGATTTTCTAAATCTTATGGTTTCTCTCTCCACAATATTTTTTCTCTCCGATTTTCTTCTCTTAGATTACCATTACCCTGTTTTAGATCCTTATCACTTCTCAATCTTCTGATTTGTTTCCTGGATTCTGGTTTCTCTATACCATCTGACATGCTGCTAAAAAAAAAAAAACATCTTCCATAGGTACAAGGTCTGACTATTATGTTTCTTAGAAACTCCTAATTAGGTCCAGCCTTTAAGACTTTTACCATTTTATTTCAAACTTACCATGCCATACTTATTTAATGTTACTCCTTTTCATTCTAGGCAAACTGGCGTAGCTATTACCCAAACTTAACATTCTACCTCCTACCCCTAGCTTTAATATAAGTAAGCCATGTCCAGGGTCTTCTCTATGCTCTCTTCATTTAACCATCTCAGAATCCCAGCCTTCATGCAGTGCTCTCAGTAAGGCACTCACTTCTCTGGGAATCTTTGCCAGATCCATCTTACTACATGGTTGTTGATGTTCTATCTTCCTCCTTAAATTAAATTCCTGTGTATTTACTGTATTTTTGTTCCCATACCTAGAACTTTTGATAGCATAGGTCATCCTCTCCTCCTACATAATTTCTCCTTTAGCTTTCATGATGCTGCTCCCCCATAGAATGTAAGCTTTTTGAGGGAAATGACTCTTTTTTTTTTTTTTTTGCTTTTTGGAGGGCAGTTGGAGTTAAGTGACTTGCCCAAGGTCACATGGCTAGTTTTTTGTTAAGGTCTGAGGTAACATTTGAACTCAGTTCCTCCAGACTCCAGGGCCAGTGCTCTATTCACTGCACCATGGGAAATGACTTTTTTCTTTTTCTTTTCAGTGAAGGTTTAAAATTAGATAGCATGAATTTGTAATGGATTCTACTTTCCCAGATATTTCAGTTTTAAAATAAATTTAGTAAGAGGTATCCTTCTCTTGCTAAGTAGCTAAGTATGAAGTGAACTTTTATTTGCTCATTAATAAAAGTCTTAGTGGAAGAAATGGAATTGAGCTTGGGTTTTACATCAGACTCAATAACAACTTTCTAATTCATCACATGTGCTAGCTTAAATTCTTCCTTCTTGGCTCTTAGCTCTCATAACTTTTGTGGTAGTAGAATCTGGTAAAGCATTTCATTTGTTTATGTTATCTTTGCCATTTGTTCTTTTTATAGGATAAGGAGGTAATTTTGAAAACTGAATTATTGATTATTTTAACATGCATGTTGAAGTCTTTTTAAAAAATTACAATCATATTAAGTAATTTTAGTTTTATCATGGATCATTTATAAGCTTCTTGCAATATTAGAGCTGTTGAGGTAAAGAAAATAGAATTGAATGCATAACTCCAGGATAGTGATATACTCTTACTGTATTTTAATATTTTGTATGCTTAATGAATGCCTATTAAATGTTACTTTTTGAGAAACAGCATGACCTAGTGGACCACAAATGAAAAAGCCTCGTATTTACTATTTTATTGACAATGATCTATTTTGAAATATGAAAATATTTGTGAGAATATGACTATATGCATTCATTAGCAAAAGGTATATAATTATACTACATATAAATGTTTTTCTGAAAATATAATTATAAATAAAAATAATAAAATACTTTAGAGTATGTACATTGCTCCTGATTTTTTTTTTTGGTTAGCTACTCTCAAAGTAGCCAAGTTAATTTCTTTGGATGTAGTTACTAAATCAAGTTTTCTTTCTTATGAGGAATATAGCTTGAATTTTTTTTTTATCAATCTTATTTTTTTTTAACTTTCTTTTTTGGGGGGGGGCAATTGGGGTTAAGTGACTTGCCCAAGGTCACATAGCTAGTTTGTGTGTGTGTTAAGTGCCTGAGGCTAGATTTGAACTCAGGTCCTCCTGACTCCAGGGCCGGTGCTCTATTCCCTGCGCTACCTAGCTACCCCTCAATCTTATTTTTTTTAAATGAGCCATAATCTAGAGTCAGGTCTTTAGTGTTAGATGGTCTAAAGTCTATGTTATCCAGACCGTTTTTCCCCCCTCCTCAATACTTGGAAGTGTGTGTATGCATAGGACGAACCTAATGAAAACACCTCCCGATATACTAGTATATTTAGTGGGGAGGCTTAGTGATGTTGGGCTGATAAGACAAGTACATCATAAACACGGAATTCTTGCTTAGGAGCCTCTTTGTTTCATTGCACTCTCTAAACAGTGTAAAGAAAATAAAATCTTATTTAAAATAATGGCAAATAGAAATTATATTTGATATTAGGTTTATCCTGATTTATGCAGTTCTATATGTGGTAACTCTAGTGTTGTCTCTTTTGTTAGGTCTGGAGACCATGAATACCATTTTTTTATCTTTGTATATGGCATACTTCATTTATTTGAATAGCTTTTGTTCTAGTGGTATATATTTACAGTTTAACGAAAAGCTGAGTGTGATCATTCTATAGGATAAATAATTTGTACATTTATTTAACACTAAAAAAATTTTTGGTAGTTTGATCTGTATATCTTGAGGTAGCTGACCATATCCTCTGTGCCTTTTGAGAGGAAGTCTGCTATAATGTAGTGGATAGGGTGTTGAAACTGGAATCAGGAAAACTGGATTTGAGCCTTAAGTCGGACTCTAGCTACATAACCCTGAGCAAATCCCTGAACCTTTAGTCTCAGTTTCCTCATCTGTAGAAAAGGACTAATAATATCTGTAACATTTGTATAATAGTATTATTATGAGGATCAATTAAAATGTTGTACATAAAGCATTTTGTAAATCTTAAAATGCTGGTAGGAGTTGACTTCACATATACCCAGCCTCAGATCTTATTAGTCATGTAACTGTGGGTAAGTCACTTAACTTCCCAGAGCTTCAGTTTTTCTATATGTAAAATGAGAATAATAATACTTGTTTTATCTCACTTCCTTTATAAATTTTGGACATTTTCTTTATAAATGCTATATAAATATGAGTTGTTACTATCTGGGATGGGAGATGGGATGGCATTTGAATCTTTGCTTCCCACGAGGTCAAACACCTGTGGTCTCTGTTATGGTTTATGTTTTTCAATGGTAGACTTCTAATGAGTGGCCATGATTTTACAAATAGCCATTTTTGGTCTTTGTTTATTATTATTAGTAAACAGTATTACTCTTACTTTTAGCCTGTCTTAGCTTTTTCTTTGGTAACAAGTGACTAAAAGAAAATTGTAAATGATGCTCCATGTATTTTACATAAAAATTAGAATTTTTTTCCTTGTTAGTTCTTGTGTTCAGTTGTTTTATATATATTTTTTGCTTTTGTATAGTTTCTAGAACGATGTGGCTATCAACCTCTACTAGAAAATACTGTAGTTGTATTAGCTGTTTCTCCTAGCAACACAGATTTTTAGACAGTAGAAATTGATCCTCTTATCCTTTCTTGATTATGTGGATTATCTTTTGACCCTTTTCCTCCCCTATTTGGGAAAATGTTCTAGTTATTCTGCCAAAATTTTTAATTAGTTTGACTCGAAGTACCTCAGAAAAGCAATAAAGAAGAAATTCTATTAATAGTAATAGCTAACATTTATTTAGTGTTAAGTATGTTTCAGGCACTGTGCTAAATGCTTTACAATTATTATCTTATTTGGTCATGAGGAGTATGTACGTGAGACACAAATAAGGTGCTCAGTTTTTGAGATTGTTCAATTCCTTGGCAAAGCTTAGGCATTTTGGGGATGAGAGTAGAGAGCGAGAAGAAGAGGAGAGAAAAAGAAGAAGAAAGCCAGTGTTGTATTTATTTAGTTTTGAAATGATGATTTTACATTGAAGTATACTTACATACAAAAGTAATAAAATTTTCATCAATTTCTTTTGAGCATGAAGATCTGTGAAATAGAGATAATCAAATGACATAACTTCAGAATTTGCCTCTGAATTCATTTAAGACTTAAGTTTTTATTTCATCACTTTTTTCCAGCCAAGAATTACTCTAGTTTTAAAATTTTCTCTGTAAACGTGTCTTTTATTATTCAAAAAAGGGGTGACCAATCACCCAGTCCTCTTATCCAAAGGCTATTTTATTTTCTCAAGGTGTGGCCTTTGGAGAAATCTCTTCACATTAGTCATCTACTTGATTGACAAGTTGAAGTTGGGATCTTTTAAGGGTCTGTATTAATGGATCTGATTCTTAGAAACTAAGTTGCTTGCTAAGAAAATTACCCTTTTTATTTCTGTTTTTAGTAAGGAGGCCTTGGCATTTGTCCAACAGTTAATGAGAAATCATGGTACAATTATGTTTTTTTCTCAGTTCTTTCTGTGTTTGACATAATGGTGAAAATTAAAGAACCTTGAGTGGAAAATGCATCAATAAAATAAAAGCATATCGCAATTATATTCTGACCTTGATTTTTTTCTCTATAACTATATATTTTTCACAGGATTAATTATAATCTAAAATGTACCTATGCCTCTTTGTGTTTGCTACTAGATGTTTTCTAGGTAGAGTAATTGCATGTTACTTTGCCCTTAGATGAAGCAATGCTTTCATAACTTCTAAAGATGACTGAATTGTCTGAGGTTTTTTCTTTTTTAAATTAAATTTTCTCATTGTTCACACTGATAAAAATCCGTCTGCATTCCAATTACCAGGATAAATTAGTGTGTTGTCTGTAAAAACTAGCTCTTCTGTTTAAATGAATAGCAGATAAATACTGTAAATGCAATTAATCTAATATGCTGAGTGGCAAGCTACAGAACAATGACACATATAGTTTGTTGGTTGAGTAACCTTTTAGATTACTCTTGCTGGGCTAAAGGTTTTTTATTTTTATAGAGCATAATGTAATCTACTAAAGCAATGATAGCCTCATGCAATCCCTTATGTCTTTCAAAGTGGTCTTTAGTTATATATTCAAAATTAAAAGAGTTAATGTAAATCAAATAAGTCTGCTTTAAAATTTTTCTTTCTGATGTCTAAATTTTTGTCATTGTGTATTAATAATTGTTTTGACAAATACTTTATATACCCCTAAAGATGAGAAGTTTTGGCTTCCAGTGACTTGCTTTGTTCATTTCTTTATTAAAAAAAATTTAAGGCATATATTATCAATGTGTGCTGTGAGGGGAGTCTTAAATGTGCATATCAGTTCATTAACTAGCTAACAAAATGATCAAACACAAGACCGTGGCCTTATTAGCACAATCTGACCCTATATAACTAATATGAAGGATAGTTTTAGGAAATACCCTTCACTACACTAAATATCCTAGGTATAGGTATAGGAAACATTATGAATGAGTGAATGAAAAAAAATTAAGTAGTACTGTGTGTCAAGCCTGGTGCTATGGATTGGTGATACAAATACAAAAGTGAAGTGCTCCACGTACAGGGGAGGGGGGAAGTAAGCTACTGGATGGATGGTAAAATGCAGTCATCCTCAGAGTACAGAGGCAAAAAGGCATGTGGCAAGTCAACCTTTGAAAATATTTAAAATGATATTTATAGACTCTTAATGTAGTTGCTTGCCATTATGAATAAAAAAAACCAGTGTCAAAAAAATTTTACTGTTTGTGAAATCTGTTTCTGGACTCTTGTCAAAATCATCTCTTATTTTGCTGAAACTGAAATTGGTTTCTGCCTTCATATGCTAATACTAAGTGCCCACAATCCTTGGGGCCCGGTTTTCTGTGCTAAAATTCCAACTCTATAATATTGAAAATTTACTTACTAATTAGAAAAGGCTAGGGACAATACCTCTCCTGGCTCCTTAAAGGTAATACATATTTGAATCTTTAGACTTTTGCAAACATTTATCATCCTAGTTCATTGTAGCTGTTCTTGGTGTTTAGAGACTTCCCTAGAAGAGTTAAGACTAGGCTAATGAGGCTAAAGCAGTAGTCTTTTGTTATTGCAACTGAAGGAAGGCTTTTAATTTATGACAGCTGACTGTATTGAGTGAAGGGGGTCAGGGAAAATAGAAATATAGTGGAATGGAATTGAGAAGATACAACTGGTTCTCCAATGAGGTAGTATAAATATGTGCATGAGTCTAAAGCAGAGGGTTTTTATTTTTGGTATCATGGACCCCTTTGTCAGTCTGATAAAAATACCTATGGGCCTCTTAGAATGATATTATTAAATGCATGAATAAAATACATAGTAGGATTATTAAAGAAACCAATTATATTGAAATATAGTTATTAAGATAAAAAACAAAAAAAAGTTTACAGATTCCAGGTTAAGAACCCCTGGTCTAGACAGTGGGTAAAATAATCTTGAGACTATGACAGACAGTGATCATGTGAGAAACACCACTCAACCTGTCACCCAGGTTATTTCAGATTCTTGACATTCCTTCCTAGTTTGGTGCATTCAGGCCTGGGTCAGTCCTACACAGCAAAGTCATTCCATAATGTGAAAGGCCATATGCTTCTCAGGGGTATAGTCTTACTTATGCTGTTGATTTCTCACCTGTCATGTAATAAGTGAATAAGGACCCAGTTAGCTAGGAAAAGTTTCTAGCAAGGAAGAGTATAGATACGGAGTTCTTTCAGAAAAGGGTAAAGGTAGGAGTAGGGACGTATCTAAAGTAAGCAACCTAGCAATAATGACTTTCCAAGTGGAAGATTTTTTTTGGCTGACAAAATGATCTGACTTTATATTACTGGAATACTAACTCTGTTTGGGAGTAGGGGAGAATGGCACTATGGAAGGCTAGCGGGAGACATGTTTTAGAGCAAGCAGGGTCTTCTAGTGTCCTTTAAATTCTAAAATGTATTGTTTACTTACTGTAATATAGTCTAGAAAGCACTGCCTTTGGAGCCAGAGGACATGTTGTGTACTACCTTTGGCCAGTCACTTAATATCTCTAAGTCACAGAATGCTCATCAGTAAAATTAGAAGACTGGATTAGGTGTTCTCTTAGGTCCCTTCCAATTTCAGATTCTGTGATCACTTAAAATCTCCGTATAAACTAAAAATATCCTAAGTAAGAAATATTTTGCTAAAAGTTACACTGTATTTGGAAAAATTTGTTTGTATAGTATTGGCACTGTTTTATTATTAACATTATTTATTAGGTCTCTTCTATTTAGGATGTTTCTATTTTAAAATCTGAGATTTTTTGAGTTAATTTTACAAGGCGAAAGATGAATTTTTTCTCTTTATTTAATATTTTAGGAATAAGTTGATGAAATGCCATAGACATATTATGAAGCATATATCACGTGTAATATATATGCACATATATGTGTACATACACACACATACATACACAAAATCTACAAGTTGGATGTATATCGGAGTTAGAAGGGACCTTGAGCCATTTAGTCTAATACCCTCACTTGACAGATGAGGAAGTGTAGTGCCAATGCATATTTATAGCACCCATAATCACGATAAAGACCGTGAGTATAAATATTGCATGGTTCTTGATGGCAAAATATAACAAACTCTTCATATAGAGGACAGAAGCAAAGAATTTATTTAGACACTAGAAAACTGAATCCCAAAACCAGTAAGCTTATTCCATCATAGTAGTAAAGAAGTTAACAAACCATGACAACACAGAGGGCCATAGTGTCCTTCAGGCTTACCACAAACCAATATAACATCAATATTTACTCACAAACCTCTCTATTTTCTTTCCTGAACATCCTCACTCTCCCACCCTCTCTCTAGCTCTGAAAGCTAGCTTCCTGTGGGCTCTTCTCTGCCCTTAAGCAAACTCTTCCTGCCACAGGCTCCATATGACTATATTCAGCCTGTTGGGGGCAGAGTTTATCTTCAAAGCAGGGAACCTTCCTGTGGGCTCTGCTCTACCTTTCAGCAAACTCCTCCCATCACAGGCTCTATGTGGTTACGTTCAGCCTGTTAGGGGGCAGAGTTTACTTTCAAAGCAAGGGAGGTCTTCAGATTCCCCCCCCCCAGGCTTATTAAAGTTCTGGGAAAATCTTCAGAATTCTATTTGCATTACAGGAAGCTGAAATCCAGAGAGAAAGCCATTGTCACTTAGCTGATTAGAGCACAAATATTGGAATGCTTAGACAATAAGATTAAAGAACTATTGGGGCGGCCAGGTAGCACAGCCAGTAAGAGCACCGGCTCCAGTGTTGAGAAGACCTGGAGATCGAATCCCAGGCTCAGACACTTAGCACCCACCCAGAAACACCTGGCCATGTAACCTTGAGCAAGTTACTTAACCCCGATTGCTTTAAAAAAAAAAAAAGATTAAAGAACTATTTTGTGGAATGCTATTTTTAGTCAAATTTAAAGAAAAAACAAATATAATTGGTGAGACTTAAACTGATAGTCATCATTCACTATAAAAGTTGCTATAGATCCTCTCATCAGTTGTCAAAGTAACCTTGAGCCTGAAGTAGATCTGCTACCAAAGTTAGAAGTTATATATGAAAAAATAAGAATACCAAATATAGGAGTGTACCAGGTTCAGTAAAACCTGGCCAAGTCGCAAAAAGAAACCTGTCCAAATAGAATGGTGAATGTCATATAGCTCACCTTGCTACTTTCAGATTTAGTGTAACCAGGTAGCACAGCGAGTAAGAGCACCGGCCCCAGAATCGGGATGACCTGGGATCGAATCTGGGCACAGACGCTTAGTACCCACCCAGAAACACTTGGCCATGTAACCTTGAGCAAGTTACTTAACCCCAATTGCTTAGGGGCGGCCAGGTGGCTCAGGGAGTAAGAGCACCCGCTCCAGTGTCGGGGTGACCTGGGGATCAAATTGAGCAAGTTACTTAACCCTGATTGCTTAAAAAACAAAAAAGATCTAGTGTAACCTCCTACTTTCTGAACTCTTTTCTGTTTTTGTATTGCTTACTTAGATATAGATTTCTCTGTAGTTGAATTTGATTTTTAAAGTTCCTTTAATTTCATTTAGAGGTAGATATCCAAAAAAGAAACTCTTCTTTTCTACTAGATACAGTCATTTCCAGTATGTGGATAATGATGTCCCTTACTATGATTCTTCAGTAATCTGTGTGACCCCTCTTGAGGCAAGTAATCTATGTTATTATTTTCTTTTAATAACAAGAAAAGAGTAAAAATGAAAAATCTTAAATAAAAATGATATTGGAGTGATTAGATAGGTACTATATGCTTAGGATTTAGCCAGATTACTATTTTTAAGATGTGCATTTGAAATAAACACAGTAAATATGGGCAGAAACATTAATTCAAACTTGATTCTGATTGTTTATTAAGGTGTTTTCAATTCAACAATCATTTATCAAATACCTTCTAAGTGCTACTATGGTAAGCATTTTTTGAATGAATGATTTTGAAAAAAGTAGGTAAGTAGTAAATATATTCAAAGTTTAGTACAAAGTAATTTGGGGGAGTGCAGGTGCAGTGGTGAGTGTGTCAGGTCTAAAGTAAGGAAGACTCATCTACCTGAGTTCAAATGTGACCTGAGATACTTACCAGCTGTATGACCCTGGGCAAGTCACTTAACCCCATTTGCCTCAGTTTCCGAATCTATAAAATGAGCTGTAGAAGGAAATGGCAAACCACGCCAGTATCTGGCAAGAAAACCCCAAATGGGGTCATGCAGAGTCAGACACGACTGAAGAGCAATAACAGCAAGGACAACAACAGATTTGGTAGGAGAGCACTAACATTTGAAGTGATCAGGAAAATCCTCAGGTAGGAGATGGCACGTGAACCTTAAAGAGACTTAGGGATTTTGAGAGGAAAAGGTAAAGAAAAACAGCAAGATACACAGACTGTGCAAAGGCTTGAAGATTGGACATACAGTGTTGCACATAGTAAATGGCAAGTAGACTAGTGGAATGTAGAACACAAAAGAGTAGTAATACGAAGTAATTCAGAAAGATAAGTTAGAGTCAGATGGTAAAGGGCTTTAAATGCCAAACGAGAGTTTTCACTTGATCCTAGCAGCAATAAGGATTTTCTTCTTGTTGAGTTATTTTTCAATTGTGTCTGACTCTTAGTGACCTCATTTGAAATTTTCTTGGCAAAGATACCGGAGTGGTTTTCCATTTTCTTCTCCAGCTCATTTTACAAATGAGGAAATAGAGGCAAACAGGGTTAAGTGACTTGCCCAGGGTCTCATAGCTAGTAAGTGCCTGAGATGAGGTTTGAACTCAGGAAGATGAGTCTTCCTGACTCCAGGCCTATCACTCTCTCCACTGTACCAACTATGTTGCCTGTCAAATTACATGTCATAGAGACTGTTATAAATAGAGATTTCACATTGTGGGTTTTGTAGTACGCACATATCCATATCTGAAATACATAGGAATTAGCAACATGTAGAATGTAATCATTAACTAATAATTAAGCAAAGCCCCTGAGTATTGAAAATAGATGACACACATTCTATTCAGTAAATATTTATTGAGCATATAGTTTAGTAGTTAGAAGGAGCATTGAAGTTAGGAATCTTAGGTTGAGCCCCCCAGTTATTATAACACTTATACTATATTGTCATACTATATGTGTCATACTATATTGTTATACTATATATGTCAACACTATTGATAAAAGTTTACTTTCCAAGGACCCACCTAGCTGTTTACAGAATAGTGAATCATCAAGTAGACTGACCACTTGATAATGACTTACTTGGTTTTGGCAGCTCATTGATGCAAAAATATAAAATGACTATCTCTTCTAGCAGGTCTACTCTAGTGATGGTGTCAAGGTGTCAGAAAAGAGACCTAGTGTTTTTAGATAATCTACAAACATTAATTTAGCTGTTGACACTAAATGGTAGTCTTGTGTCCAGTTACCAGTAGTGAGCAGATTTACTGGAGGAACTGAATTGTATTAATCCTTACGGTCTCAACTTTAATACAAAACCAGAAGACAAAAGTGAGTTGAAACTCAATGGAAGGATATGTTACATGTTGTCCTTGGAGTAATAAATAAAAGAGTTAAGGAACTGGGTTTTATTGTGCATGTAAAGACTACCTGAAACTTTATAAAAGATTACGAAGCAATTTATAGAAAGCCTGATGAGAGAAAGTAAGTAAAGCTATCCCAAGAGTGTTTAAGGTTGAAATTGGAAGGAGGACAAAAAGCAGATGAAGACTAGAAAGGATGGAAAAGCATTTGGACTAGGCTAAATGTTCATAAAATAGGTTTCTTTTGATGGTGACAACTTCCATTTAAGGAGGGTACGTAGACCAGGCATCTCTTACTTTCTCACTAGGCTGCCATCCAGATTCCTCTTGAATGCCCTATAAAGCTCTTCATCTCCCAACATCACTTCAGTCCTCGAATTCACACTTCAGAATTGTCCTCAGACCCTGCTGTTCCTCCCTCTGATTGATGGCCTCTTTTAGAATTTCCATTGAAGGAGGGTGGCCAGTCTAGCCATCTCTTTGTTTGACACCAAGCTGCAATCCGGACTTCTCCATTGTCTCCTTACTTTGGAGTACCTTCCATCACCCCCACCCCACCACCCCTTGACATCTTTTTTCTTTGATATCTTCATCCATTATAACGTAAGGTCCTTGAGGGCAGGGGCTATCCTTTTGCTTATATATGTGTTCTCTGTTCTGGTCCATAGCAAGTACTTAATAATGCTCATTGGCTAAATGACACAGCTGTAAAGGTATTGATCAATTCTCTTTTGTTGTTTTTTCTTTTTTATTATTATTTTTTAAGTCTATGTGTTTTAAACATTTGATTTTAAAACTTTGAATTCCAGATTCATTCCCTTCCTCCCTCGTCACCCACCCTTACTGGAAAGATAAGCAATTCAGTATAGGTTGTACATGTGTAGCTAATACAAAACATTAACATAGTGGATATATTGTAAAAGACTGTATTTCCCTCCCTCCTATCCCACCTCCCACTTGTTCTGTTCTCTACTTTGATCCCATCCCTTTTCAAGAGTGGGTGCTTCCAACTTCCCTCCCCCCCAGCCTGCCTTCCTTTCCATCATCCCCCCTCTCATCCCCTTCCCCCCCTACTCTCCTGTAGGGTGAGATACCCTATTTAGTGTGTATGTCATTCCCTCCCTAAGCCAAATTCAATGAGAATAAGGTTGACCCATTCCCTTTTGCCTTCCTACTCTACCCCTCCATTGTAACCATTTTCCCTTGTCTTTTCTGTATGAAATAATTTATCCCATTCTGTCTCTCCCCATGTCCTCTCATTATATTCCTCTGATACCTCTTAATTTCACTTTTTAAGTATCATCCCTTCCTGTTAAATTGGTCCTATGCCCTCTCTGTATACCTGTAAACATATATGCACACATTTACATATGTATTCATATGCCCGTATACCCTCCAATATAGACATATATATATTTCTATTCCCTTCAGATATTTTCATACTGAGAAAAGTTTTCATCAATTACAATTATCATTTTTCCACGTAGGATTGTTAATAGTTCAACTTCGATAAGTTTCTTATGATTTCTTTTCCCTCTTTAGCTTCTCATGCTTCTCTTGCTTCTTGTATCTGAATGTCAAATTTTCTGTTCAATTCTGGTTTTTTCATCAAGAATGCTTGAAAGTCCTCTATTCCGCTGAATGACCATATTTTCCCCTGAAACATGATACTCAGTTTTGCTGGGTAGGTGATTTTAATCCCAGCTCCTTTGACTTCCGGAATATCACAGCCCAAGCCCTTCGATCCCTCAATGTAGAAGCTGCCAGATCCTGAGTTATCCTGATTGTGTTTCCACAATATTCAAATTGTTTCTTCTGCTTGTAATATTCTCTCCTTGATCTGGGAATTTCAGAACCTATTTCTAGGAGTTTTCTTTTTGGGATCTTTTTCAGGGGGTGATTGGTGGACACTTTCAAGCTCTATTTTGCCCTCTGGTTTTAAAACATCAGAGCAGTTTTCCTTGAGAATTTCTTGGAAGATGATTTCTAGGTTCTTTCTATGATCATGGCTTCAGGTAGTCCAATAATTTTAAAATTACCTCTCCTGGATCTATTTTCCAGGTCAATGGTTTTTCCCATGACATATTTCACATTGCCTTCTATGTTTTCATTTGTTTGGATCTGTTTAGCAGCACCTTGATTTCTCACAAAGTCATTAGCTTCCATTTGCTCCAGTCTAATTCTGAGGGAATGATTCTCCTCAGTGAGCTTTTGAGATTCTTTTTTCTATCTGGCAAATTTGCCTTTTTAAGGCATTCTTTTCCTCATTGCCTTTTTGAGCCTCTTTTGCCATTTCAGTTAGTCTGTTTTTTAAGGTGTTATTTTCCTCAGTCTGGCTGTTGATTCTCATTTCATAATTTTCTTTCATTGTTCTCATTTCTCTTCCCAATTTTTCCTCCACTTCTCTTATCTGCTTCTTAAGGTCCTCTATGGCCTGTAACCAGCTAGTATTTTCCTTTGAAGCTTTTGGTGCAGGAGTTCTGACTTCACTGTCTTCCTCCTGTTCCTTTTTCTTGCTCCTTTTTCTCCCCAAAATAAGAATGTGATGTTGGATTGCTTTACTTGCTTTGCTTCCTTTGGCTGGTCATGTGGCCACTCAATTACTTGACCTTTTTGCCACAGTAGGACTCTGCCACCAAACAGGGGAGCTTCGTTCCAAACTCTGGGGTTTTCTCAGCTGCTGGAGATATTACTTGGGTGCTGTGCTGCAGCCCTCAGCGGCTTCTTGCCCTGGGGGCAAAAGCCAACATACTCCCAACTACTGGGTCCCAAAGTCCACACTACACTGACCTCTCACTTTATCCTTAGCATCTATGTGTTGATAATTTTGGATCGCCACAGCTGCTGGTGGTCTGGAGTCCCTCCAGCCAGTGGCTTGTCAGGCCCACCCTGGGGCTAAAACCTTGGGGTGGGGTTGGCCTGGCAGATTCCTGCTGGCCTGCCGGGCTGTCCTCAAGCGGGAGGTTAGCTTTTCTGGGTCATTTTGTAGGTTCTGTAGCTCCAAAGTTTGTTTAGCGTCCCCTTTTACATGCATTGGAGGTGGCGGGAGCCGTAGCCACACAGAGGACCTGTTTCTACTCTGCCATCTTGACTCTGCCCCCTTGATCAATTCTTAAGATGGATGTAAGAGGGGAGGCATAGAAAAAAATTGTAAATTTTATTACCCAAAAATGCTGGCCATGGGAATATCAAGAATTACAATCTCATACATTTACTTCCTCATCTCTGTAAAATCTTTGGGAAAGTAAGCAGCTTAAACCTTTTGGGCATCCTTGATGAAAGCATAAGGGAGAAAAAGTGCAAGCTTTTATAAACTATCCTATACAGTCCAGTCATTTCATTCATGTCTGACTTTTTGTGATCCTATTTGAGGTTTTCTTGACAAAGGTCCTGGAGTGGTTTGTAATTTCCTTTTCCCGTTAGTTTTACAGATGAGGAAACCGAGGCAAACAGGGTTAAGACCCAGAGACATAGATCTAGTAAATGTCTGAGGCCAGATTTGAACTCAGGTAGATGAATCTTCCTGAATTTATGCCTGGCGCTATATCCACTATGCCACTTAGTCTGCATCATGTTTTCTTTGCATTCACACAGTTGAAAGGTGTAGAGTACTAGATCCATTGTTTTATTATTGACTATAAAATATATTTAAATTGGTGGAGCAAAATGTTTATCTTTAAGGTACTCCTCCAACATGATGTCTCCTATACATATGTCAAACTTCTTTACAAGATGTAGCAATATTGAGAACTTTGTTTAATGACTTGTTATTAGAATGGAATGAGTTCTTATAATGATGAATATTCTCATTTAGTTGGCACATAAAATATGGAAAAGGGAGGAATGTGAGATAGACCTGTGAATATAAAGTCAGCGTAATGCTTATTCACTTTATTTGTAAGACCTAACACAAACTAATTCTTGATACACACTTCTTCCAAGCTTGCTTATCTTCAAACAAAATCCACAACAGATTAGAATCAACACATTGAAAATGGAAAGGCTTTCTATAATCAGTCATCCTGCCCTAGTAAGGTGTGGTACCGTATAGTAGGACGACTTCAGTAAAATTATAGTAGACACACCTGGGGGGAGAAAAAAGGCATGTACTTCTCAGGAAGTTTTGAAATCATGAGTTTTATATCATAGTATGAAAACAAATCATAATGCCAATCTGGAAAGAAGTAAAGGCTCCTTATATGAAGAAATGGCTGTTTAGGAATGTAAGAAAATGTGTAATATGTGTTAGGAAGATTTCCATTCAAAATGCTTAACATTTTTAAAGAGTTTTGTTGCTTGAAGGATAAACTTTAAACTATCTAGAAATCATAGCTAACTAGAATGGTATTCTCCATATGTTTTAGACAGTCATAGTTTTACTCTAAATAATATTATTTCTTAATATTTAAGATGTCTTTTTTCCCCCTTTCCCTTTCAGTTTTTTGTAGCTTCAGATCCTACAGTTAAAACTGATCGGCTGTGGCATGACAAGTATACATTAAGAAAATCTATGATTCCTTCTTTTATTACAATGGACCAGTCCAGAAAGGTATGGCTAGAAGAGCTTTTGTATTATTTGTTGATTCAGTGTAATGCTTTAGTTCTCTTTGGACTGACATTATTTTTTTTAATAAGTAGATTTATACACACACACACACACATATGTAGAAAGAGAGAAAACTAGCTTTATTATCTGAATATTTAATTTTTTTGGATGGCAGTTGGATGATGTTGTGAATGCTTTGTAAACCAGCTGATTTTTTATATTATAGAATATGTTAGCTTTAAAAAAATCCACACATTTATGAGGAGAAAATAGCATAGCATAATGAATAGTTGTCCTTGGATACAGGAAGACCTGAGTTCAAGTTGACTCAAACATTCTGATTTTGGCCCTGGTTGTCACTTAAATCTTTTAGTGCTCAATGCAAACTCTCTAAGACTCTAAAGTTGCAGACTAGTTGTCCACTTGTATTGGGAGGAGTGTCCTCACTGCAAGTTCAAATGAAATTGTAAAATTGGTTAAAAAAAAATGAACCACCTACTAGCATTGTATTAGGTTTTTATATAAGTAAATTTGTACTTTATGTGTTATATGTATTTGTATATACTCTATAATCTGTGTGTGTATTTATGTATGTCTTAATGCAGTTTTAAATGTTAATAAAGCTGTGCTGATTTAGAATATTACGTTTGTATGTGCCCAATTTGGGGGACATTATAATTTCCATGAAGATAACCACAGGATTTTTTGTCCTTGTTTAGGTTCTTCTGATAGGAAAATCTATTAATTTCTTGCATCAGGTGTGTCATGATCAAACACCAACTGCAAAGATGATAGCTGTGACAAAGTCCACAGAGTCTCCAAAAGATGGTATGATTCAGATGCTAAAACCATTCAGTTAACTCTTCATTTCACAACTATTGAGTATACTTTTTGAAGTCTTGAGAATAAAAATCATGTAGTTTACTAGGTATCTGTATTCATTTAGACATTTTTCACTAACCACAATCTGCATACAATATTGGTTTTTTTCTTTTATAATGTTTGATAACTTTTTGTGACTATATTTTTATTTATATACATTTATAAAAATTTATGTTTATGTATTTTAAAAAAGTATTCCAGTTCATTCTTTTTTGGATAATTTATAAATTTCTTTTCAAGGTATAATAATTAAAGCAGATCTTAACTTATACTCCAGGTCAAATTCTGATCCTTCCCGAACTGAGCAGCATTTGATACTTGGCCACCTTTCCCATTGGATGCTCTCTCCTCCTTGAACTTTTTGTGACATTATTCTCTTTTAATTCTTCTACTTGTCTGACCGTTCCTTACTGTCCTTTGCAGGGTCATCATCCAGGTCACATTCTCTGATCTTGACTTTCTTTTCTTTTTTCTCTATTTACACTCTCTCAGTGACATCTTTGATTGGAAGAAACTTAAATCTAACTCACTGTCATCATTTTAAAAACAAGGGAATACAGAAGTCACACGTTGAGATTAGTGGCAGTACTGGCACTAGAATCTGGGATTCCTGAGTCCTATCCCAGTGTTCTTTAAATTACACCTTGTTTTCTTACCTCTTAAAAAAAAGAAATTTTAAAAAATATTTATAATGTGCTCATCTGATTTCTCTCATCACTTCTTATTTGGATTATTCCAACAACCTCCCAATTAATTTCTTTGCCTTGAGTTTCTCACTGCTCTAGTACATCCTACACTGCTGCCAAAGTAATTTTCCTTGAGCACAGATCTGCCCTTGTGACTCCCCTAATTGAATCAAATTCATTGACTTTCTATTCCCTCTAAGGTAATATATAAGCACCTTTATTTAGCTCTTAAAGCCCTACCAAACCTAGTCCTAACCTATATATATATATATGTATGGCCTCTAAACATTACTTTCCCTTCCACACTTTGTGATCCAGCAAAGTTGGCCTTCTTTGTTCCTCATGCTTACTTAACACTCCATTTCTTATCTCCCTACATTTTGTAGTAGCCATGCTCCGTGCCTTTTCATATCTTTTCTTTATGGCATTGCTTTATTTCCTGTTTTATAGAGTTTTCTCTCTTCCTCTAAGACAGTTCAAGCACCAACTTCTGCATGAAGCTTTTCCTCTTCCCCTTGACTCCCCATGTCCTTTCCAAACTGTCTTATATTTAATTAGTGTATTTATTTGTGTTGTAATTTTATACTGTATATATTTCTATATGTACTTGTCTCCCCATTAGAAGGTAAAGTGGCTAGGTGGCTCAGTGAGTAGAGTGCCCGCCCCGGAGTCAGGAGTTCCCGAGTTCGGATCCGGCTTCAGACACTTCTCACACACACACACACACACACACACACACACACACACACACACACACAGCCGTGTGACCTTGGGCAAGTTACTTAACCAATTTCCCTCCAAAAAGCAAAAAAAAAAAAAGAATGTAAAGTCCTTTTGAGTAGGGATTGTTTCATTTTTTGCACTTGTACCTTCATTGCCTAGCACAATGCCTGTCACAGAAGGAGGACTTCATAAATACTTGTCGATTGTTTTGTTGATCTTTCTGTTATTGGTATCTTAACTTTTGAGTTCATCCTTTATGCTGCTGTTGAAATTATCTTCCTAATGAACTGTGCTGATTTCTTCTACTCAACAGCCTTCAATATTTATCCATTGCTTACCAAATAAATTCTGCATCCTGGCATTTATGACCTTTTCCAAGCTTTTTTTTTCCCCAGCTAAATAGATGTCTCTTTTCCAGATAAATATATTTCTCTGGCTATTTTCAGTGTTCCAGTTAAACTAAACCATTTGCTGGTCCTTGTTCTCAGCCTGATTTCTCCTGTCTCTCTGCATCTTCTCATGCCATCACCCAGAATGACATGTTCTATTCTCCATCCTGCACTCACTTATTCCCACTTGTTGAGATTGAGGCACCCCCTTTCCTTTTATCACCTTTTGTTGCTTTCATTTGTACTGACTGCCTTTTGCCTTGTATCGTGACTCTGTAAAATTGTATCCTTTCTTTGGAATGTTTGCTCCAAGAACCTAGGGCCATGTCTTATCTTTTCTTTGTGTCCCCATCACTTAGCATAGTGTTTTATAGCAGTTACTTAATAAATGTGTTGAATTTAATTGAATGTAACTAAACAGTTGAAGATTAACATCACTCAGGATATTTTTCTTACCTTTAAAAAAGCCTCTCTGCCCACTTACTTTGGAATTTAGCTATTCTTAACTAGACAAAGCTGTTTTTTTTTTTACATTTGTATTCCTTAAAAATGAAAAAAAAAAGGAAAAGAGCCAGATGACCTTAAAATAGAAAAGACAAAAAATTTCTATTAGTATGAGGAACAAATAAAATATTTTTTTAATTAACCCTGGATTTTCCCATTATTTCCAAGTTTGTTTAAATACATTTCCAAAAGACATCTCTTACATAGTTTCCTTTTAGTTTGCAGAAGCTGTAGTGGTAGAATTTGGAAATAAGACTTGCCTTATAATAGCTGGAAGTAATAATGCAGTTCTTTTGAGGTTCATTTCCATTGGATTGACATATAGGTGAGAATACCTTATTATATCAGTCTTTGGGTTCTTAAATAGTAGTAGATCAATAACATGTTACTTTGTACTTTATAGCATTGTATTTTTAATGAAATCAGTATGCTTATTTTTAGTAGACATTATTTGAACTGTAGTATCTATGATTTCAAGCACCACTGGTTTCTGCTTATCGCATACTTATCTGTTTTTCTGTTAAATTATCAGTCATAGATATTGTGTAAAATGTCATGTCTGCTGTAAATTCAATTGGGTATTAGATTTTTTGGAAGTTACCAGTAATTTTACTTGGTAATGATAAAATGGTTACGATTCTCCATATTGTCTAGTACTCATACCATTTCAGATTGTAAGAGTAGGATTTTTAGAAATATTCACTATTGACATGTATATACATATGTCATGTGCATATATGACATGTACATATATATGCCTTTTTAGTTTCCTGTCTTGGTTAAAATGCAAATAAAGTATACATATATACTTTTCTTTTTTGTTTTGCAGCTGCAGACTTATTCACAGATTTGGAAAATGCATTTCAGGGAAAAATTGATGCAGCTTATTTTGAGACCAGCAAATACTTATTGGATGTTCTTAATAAAAAATACAGTTTATTGGAGCACATGCAGGCTATGCGGCGATATTTACTTCTTGGTCAAGGAGATTTTATAAGGCACTTAATGGATTTGCTTAAGTAAGAAAAATATGAATACATACTTCTTACATGTGATAACATGTGATAGAAATAATTACTATTTTAAAAGAAAGTTCTTTTAGTGTAACTCATATGACTTTCTTATAAGAATATTTAAGTATAATGAAGAGGAAAACTCAGTGGTTTCCCTTCATGCAAGATATATTTTTAAACAAAATTTGAAAAGTAAAAATAGATTTACAAGATATTTAAACGAAACTACCTTGTTATCTTTGTTGATGGTTCCCAAAATAAAATTTTTGGGATGATGAAGTGTAAGCTGTGTGTCTTGATTGTACTGCTTCAGCATGTGTGTGTGTGTGTATGTATGTATACGCACATGTCAGTATCCAAGCCAGCAACCATTTATGGAGTACCTGCTATGTTCTAGGCATCAGGACATCAAATTGCTTCTTGATTCAAGTCTATAGTAAGTAAGGTGCTATGCCAGGTATTTCAGACTCACTTGCTAATCAGGGCAGCTCTAAGTGTAAAAGAGAATGTTGGTCATTATGAGTATTTTAAGCTGTAGTACCAATAGTAATACCAACTACATTTGGCAGCATCTTCCAAACAAGGGAAAGAGTCCCTTTCTCTTAGCTGCTTTCATTAAAAAAAAAAAAGGCAAAAACCCACACCTACTTTTTTTTTTGTTTGATAATAATTATATTGACCATGGTAACATCTCTGAAAATAGTTACGATCTATAAGGCACTATGTATAAGAGCAATATGCTTTTTGAAGCATGTAGTGAAAAAAAGTGTTCTTTAGCGAATGAAATAGCCTTTGATTGTTATAAAATTTTGTTTTGTGTGAACTGAGAATATGAGATGCACAGAATCTTTAAGTTGATGTATGTAAAACTTTTAAAAATCACTATTTAAGATAAATGACTTTATGGTTGTAGAGGTGTAATGCCGTGCAAAGGCAACTTCCCAAGGTTCAAAATACCAGCATAGCTGCTCTCCATTTTATTCAGTGACAAATTAAGTACAGAGAAAATCAAAATATAGCATAATTCAAAATACAGCATTCACCAAGTGTAATTCAATAATTTCCAAGTACTACTCCACCCCTGGACATTACATTCACTTAGTCCATCACAAAGCCCCTCTTCTCAAATGGAGATTAGTTTTCAATCATAAGCAAAGTACATTCATTTGGTCAGTCCCAGAGCACAAAAAAGTCAAAAGTTTCCTACCCTTGGATCTTAACTGAATAGGCCACCTACCCCAGACTTACAACAAGCTTAAGCATAGCATTTAATACCCAAAGAGAGGTCTTTTCTTCATCTTGACCAGAGGCAAGTTCTCATCAATCTTTGTTCCTGGGGAGACAAAGCTTAGCAAGGCCACAAGATACATCGCCAGTCTCTTCATTAATTCATCCTCTGTCTGCAGAACAGTCCTAGGACCCCTGAAAACATTAGCAAAACCCTCTCCCAGGATTTCTGTAAACATACAACAAGAAAATCCTTCTTCAGGGCTTCTGAACCAACAGAAAGGTTCCCAGACCCCTGCAACAACAGCACTGTGCTTCACCAGTGGACAAATCTGGCAAAACAACATCAAAACAGACAGACAAACTACCAGCGTAACAGTCATGTCTCCTCAGTCCTTGGCAGCTCTGGGTGGCAGCTCTCAAAAGTCCTGGGCAGTTCGAACTGGCCCTCAGCAATCCTCAGTCTCTGCCTCCACCATGCTGCTTCCAAAAAATTCTTCTGCCTCTCTCTCTGCTTGTGCTTCTCTAAATTCACTTCACCAGCTCCCCCCAGTTCAGTTCTTTCTTTTAATGCCAGCAAGTCCATCCCACAAGTGGGATTCACAAGTTCTGGGTTTTAACACAGTCAAACCAAAAACCAAGCCAATACAGGGGGATCTTTAAATTCCATTACTATTACATAATAACAATAATAGCAATGATAATAATTACTAACATTTATATAGTACTTACTACAGAGTGCCAGGTGATTATAATTATAAGTAAGTGATTATAATTAGTATCTCATTTGATCCTCACAACAATCCTTGGAAGTAGATACTATTATTTTGCCATATAGCAGATGAGGAAACTGAGGCAAACAGAGGTAAAATGACTTACCCAGAGCGCATCTAGTGAGTGAATCTGAGAGTAGATTTGAATTCATATCTCCCTGACTCCAGGCCTAACACTCTGTCCACTGTGCCACCTAGCTGCCGTGCGTGTGCACAAATCATTTGGAATAGAAAGTTTGAATCTGGTACATTTGGTAATACCTTAGAGCTATAAAATAAGTTTATTATGCTAAAATCTTTAAATTTCTCTCTAAACATATGTTTTTATATTTCTTTAGGGGAATTTGATACTTAGATCTTCCTTAAACTTGTTATAGAGGAATTGACAAGCTAACTGTGTGTGTGTGTGTGTGTGTGTGTGTGTGTGTGTTATGGCAAAAACTATGTGTGTGTATATGAATTTGTGTGTATGCACATATATGTACATGTGTGTATATATGTATGTCGGGAGATCAATTAGTTCCTGTAGGCCTTATGAAATGGAAGGGATATGTTTATAATTGATGATGAAAGGCTTCATTCTTAAATTTTTAAATCTGTGCCAAACACCTAAAGAATCCTTATGGAATGAATGAATTCTAAGAGGGAAAAATGTTATCTTACTTATTTGGAAATACATATGATGAGTAAGCATCTGAAAATGCAGACATCTTTTCATAGAGCAATTTATAGTCTTTTGAGGGTTGTGAAATTTGAATGTTCAGAGTGCATTAAAACTAAATTTGTTTTGAGGTACGCCAACGATTGGTAGTAGATTTTGGTGATAATGTTTGAAATAATTGAAGCTATCCTATCTTAAAATCAGGTAAATTTATCCTGTGTTGTGATGCTTTAGTTATCAAAATGCTTTTTAGGCACCTAATTATTTCTTTAAATGTGTCTTTTTATCTGTCAGACCAGAGCTTGTCCGTCCAGCTACCACTTTGTATCAGCATAACTTGACAGGAATTCTTGAAACTGCTGTCAGGGCAACTAATGCACAGTTTGACAGTCCTGAAATCCTTAAACGACTGGATGTTAGACTTCTGGAGGTATTTTAACCTTGTCCCTATTTTAAAATGATGTATACCAGTTACAAAAAAGATTATCAGAATGAATTTTGTGCTGAAACAGAATGTTGTACCTAATACTTTTACTGGTACTTCAAGTATTTTGGGAGGTGGATAGGGGGCAGGTTATAAAATGGTGAATATAATTTATCATCAAATTGTTGTGTTTAGTGGTAGATTAGATTTTTCAGAAGCATGATAATCATCAGAAAGAAATGTTAATTTTTCATTTGTAATAAAAATCAAGAAAAGTAGTTTTTTGCCTTTTGTTTGAAGTGTTTTTTTAAAAAAAATCATATGAAGTATATCTTAATTCTATGTATTTTTTGTCAATAGAAAAAAAATGGAAATTAAGCCAAAATTCACAAAACAAACTCATCTGCTGTTACCCACATTGTGACAATTCTCACAGTTTACACGTTATTTGTTTTGTTTTCTCCTTAGGGAGAATAAATAAGATCTTTAGCAGTATTTTTTTTTCATACTAGGTATCTCCAGGTGATACTGGATGGGATGTATTCAGCCTGGACTATCATGTTGATGGACCAATTGCAACTGTAAGATCATTTTGTGTATTTGTGTAGCATTCATAGTTGTTTTGATGGCTAAATATTTTGTTATTTTTAAATGGCCTTTCTACTCTAAGAACTTCTGATTAAAGTGATCACTTGGCATCTGGGATATACCCACTGAATGAACACTTAAGCCAAAACTTCATTTTCTTTAAATTATTAATGAGTGCTAAAACGCCCCATTATTAAAAACATTCTTTTAAAAAATAAATCATTTGTTCTCTTGTAGATTTCAGCAAGTACTTAATAAATGGATTGTTCATTTTATTCCATTATTCCTAGACTGTAGCAACTAATTTGGGATAATTTGCAATGAACTATAAAATGTATTTCAGGGGAATCGTATTTGTACTACTTAAATAAAATTTGATACGTAGTATTCATCTGAACTGATGAGAAAATAGCTGTACTATTGTTCAAAGTGCTTTTTACCATATTTAAAGAAATGTATTATTTTTTTAAACACTTATCAAAGAACAAAAGTTTGACCAGCATAGTTGTCTTCTTACAGATGTGAAGTTAAAGGATGAAGTAGCTCTTCTTAACATGACTGTTTTTTGCAGAGATTTTAACATATTGTTATTCACTATTATCTTTTCTAACTTATAATCAATCGACCCCAAAATTACCTATTTGATATCTTTACTTAGCAAAACTTTATATTACAATATAATTAAAACTGATATTATTGTTTGGACATCTGATTATCTACCTAGAAATCTTAGTAGAGCCCTAATCCTAATGCTCTGAATTACACTGATTTCCTATACTTCTAAAATTTAAATAACTAAACCCAATCAATATAAAATTATCAGAATTGCCATAGCCATGCTTAGTGGCCCTTCCAGCATGATAAATCAGGTTAATAGCTCCTGTGCTATTGGCTTCATATCAATTATGTGAAATATTGACTGTTAGTAAAATTTTTGTCTTTATTTCCAGCCCATCTTACATAATAATTAAAATTACATGATTTATTCTTAATTTCAACTTTATTAACATACTTAGCTTATAAACATTTAGTTATAAGTGTTTCATTCTAAATAATATGACTTTTTCTATTTTCTATACAAAATGCATATTTTTGCGATATATATATATTTTTTACTAGCTAAAATCAAGCAGAGATTAGGTTTTCCTATAAGGCTTAGAAAATAATCTAAGATTTAATATAAAAGAAATGTAATTGCAAGTACTTATGTTAGATGATGTACATTTGATATTTTTGCATAGTGTAAAAGATACCATATTAAATTAGATGAATGCTTCATAGAAGTTTAAGTGCTTAGAGAAATAGGTATCCCGTGGAGAAAATTTTTTAAATCACTGAACATTATCTATATGTGTGATCTCTAAATTATTTCATAATGTTACAGGACTGAATAGCAGTGCAAAGGCATATATTGTTGTTCATTTAACACTACAGAGAAATTCTCTGACTACTTGGTGAAAACTAGAATTTTTTCTGCATTCCATCTTTTGGAAAATAGTCATAGAACAAGAAAAACATATCAAGGAGTGATTTAAAAGAGGGAAAAATGAAAACTATTTGAGACATGTTCGTGTTCAGTATACATCTAGACCTGTCTGCCACATCGATATCTATAATACTGGCATAAGGAGAATTGGTATTTATTATGGTGGTCCTCAAGGATCACAAGATTTTGAATTGAAAAAAAGAAATATTAAATTGCTAACAGCAGCATAGCAGTTGTAAATTTAATTGAACATATGTTTATTGAGTATTGTATGATAAACATTGCAGAATATATGAAGATGTACAAGATGTAGTCCTCACGTTCATTTCAGTGACTTATATTTTTGTAGCAGAGGATAATACAGGATGAATACAATCACACTAGTTCAGGACCACAGAAGAGGGAAAAATTACTTCCAGGAAGATTATTAAAGAAGGAGATATTATCTGAGCTGGACCTTGATTCAGCAAAGATGTTCCAAAACTTAACTTGGGTGGACATAGAACCTACCTTGTCTAAATATGGAAACATGTCTGGCCAGCACAACAGATTGGTGATTGTATGGTCTTGGGCACTTTCTGTATTGGGGACATCCTCCAAGTCTGAAGAGCCTAAACTTCACATCTGTGAACTCCTTGTGCCTATTCATGGTCAGGAAGCAACATCAGTATGGCCAGACCCAACCAGGAAGCTATGTCAGGGGACGTTAGACTGGAACATTAGACCTCTGGGTCAATCAAATCTTAGGGACACCTTTGTTTTCTCTTGGGGAAAAAACTAGCCTAACTTGGGCTAGTTACATGGGGGACAGTGTTTAGGGGATTGTTCCCACTACAGTTAGACATTGCAAATGGACAAAGAGCTGAATTTTGTAGGAGAAATAGAACCAGTTAGATTGTATCTGTTACCCCAAGACTCTTTCTGGAGAAAAATTTTTTAAACACCAGTGTCTATATGATATTTTGTGACTCTGAAACAATGGAATCCCACAATCTATAGAAAATTGCAGATCATTCAAATGACAATGGAGAGAAAAATGGTGGGCTATAATGAGCTATCACGTATTACCAATGAAGAATTATGAGCAATAAAATGTTTGAAAGAGAAGTATTATTGATATTTATCAGTAAAGAAGTTCAGCTGATCATGGAGATAGAACTTGTGATAACAGATAACTATCCTGCTTTCTGGAAAGGCTTTTAGTTATAGTTCTGTTAGCAGACTATTTTTGCTCTCTGAAGAACAGCCTAGCTAATCATCACAGCCTGGGTCAAGAATTTATAGATCATAGCAAACTGTAAAATAAGGAATATTATAGAATGGTCTTCAGTCCTTTGTGAACTTCTTCTCCAGAGACCTAGACAGATTGGTGGGAAATGGGCAAAGGGTACATACAGCTTTTATATAGTTTATAAACATAAGCTTAACTCTTGGGACGTGTACTCATAACCTGAATGCTGCAAAATTATGATGATCAAAATTTTTTTTTTTTTAAGCAATTGGGGTTAAGTAACTTGCTCAAGGTTACACGGACAGTTATTTCTGGGTGTGGTGCTGAGTGTCTGAGCCCGGGATTCGATCTCCAGGTCGTCCCAACACTGGAACCGGTGCTCTTACTCACTGAGCCACCTGGCCGCCCCTAAGCAATTGGGGTTAAGTAACTTGCTCAAGGTTACATGGCCAGGTGTTTCTGGGTGGGTGCTAAGTGTCTGAGCCTGGGATTCGATCTCCAGGTCTTCTCAACACTGGAGCCGGTGCTCTTACTTGCTGTGCTACCTGGCCGCCCCATGATGATCAAATTTGTTACTCCCAAAAGATATAAGAAGGTACCTTGCCACCCCTTTGCAGAGGTAGGCAGATTGTGTGTGTAGAACAGTACATACATCAGAATTTTAAAATATGTTGTTTAGTTTGGCAAAACTGTTTTTTACACTTAATTTTTTTTGTTATAAAGGATTCTCTCTGTGAGGGGAAAGGCAATTGATGAATTGGCAAATGTAGGGGATATAAAAGCAAAAGATTTCAATAAAATTTATTTAAAACATCTTTTTACCAATTCTTTTACATTCAAGGTCAGGCTTATCCAAGAAGCTTTCTGTAACCCTTCCAGTCCTTGTTCTCTCTTCTCTGAGCTCTTTTAGCATTAACAATTGTGCCACACACAAAAATAAACAAGGGCTCATATGTAGAATTTTAGAGATTAGATGGTACCCTAGAGATTTTCTAGTCCAATTCCCACCTTTTTTGGGTAAAGAAACTGCAACTTAAAGAGGCAAAGTGATTTGTTCAGGGTCTGCCAGTGAAAGAGTAAATATTAGAACCAGAAGTTGTTCCTCCCAACTCTTTTTATCCAGTGTTTTCACTAAAATCCCTTGCTTTCTTGACATATATTTGACTACTACAGAAATATTGCTGGCCACTTCAGGTTCAATAAGCACTTACTATATGCCAAAAACCATGTTAAGTACTAGATATACAAAGACAAAAAAAAAACAGTCATGTCCTCAAGGAGTTTACTTATTTATTTAATTGGAAGAAACACCATATACACATATAATGCAAAGTGTGTAATTTTGTAGATGGCAGTAGGAAACAGTAAAAATTGGGGAAATTATGAAAGACCTTTTATAGGATCTAGCATTTCAGCTGACATTTGAAGTTGTAGTTCTTAGAGGTGAAATGTAGGCAAGGACAACAGCATGTACAAAGATCCCTGTTTTAGATGGAATGTTATATATGAGAATAGGAAGTTCTGGTTAAGGGTGAATGAATGCATTAGTGTGGCAATATATCTACCCCAAAGCCAAACTTATGGAAGAATAAGTTATGTTCTAATAGGATTTTAATAATGTGATTCTTGTCTTTCAAATTATATTTGATCATTTCTTTTCAAAACTTCACACTTATGTAAATGATCACTTTTGTTGATAATTATATTGGTTGTACTGCCATCTTACTTGTGGTAGATTAGGTGTTAATAAGTTTTCCTTATGAAACTGCTGAGACAAAATGTGTCTTTGTAGATGTTGGCAATACTTTTAGACTATTTGCTGTTCTTTTCAGGTATTTACTAGAGAGTGCATGAGTCACTATCTAAGGGTGTTTAACTTTCTCTGGCGAGCAAAACGAATGGAATATATCCTCACTGATATACGGAAAGGACATATGTGCAATGCAAAGCTCCTGAAAAATATGCCAGGTAAAATATAAACTTTAATGTTTTACTTAATTTTCTTTTATATGGATGAATCTGTTTTATAGCTGATTCAAACTATTTTTACTGGATTCTTCAAAAAGGAATGAAATCATATAATATGACTAAAGTAAAAATCATTGCTAGTTTCTTTTTCTATTTCTACCTTTGAGGAAATTTTAATTTAGTTTAGGCTCAAATATTCAATTAAGTTATTAAGCATTTATTAAATATTTGCTCTGTGATAGGCAGTAGGCCAAGTGCTAGGGATTGAAAGACAAAAGTGAAATAGTCTGCCCTCAGTCAATTCACCTTCTAACTGGGAAGACAAAATGTGCATATAAAAGTATGGTATACACCAGATGAATGCAGTGAAGTTTTGAGACAGATGGTACTAGTTTCTTAGGGAATCAGGAAAGATTTTATATAGAGAGTAAAGTTATAACTGATACTTGAAGGAAAACCAGGATTCTTAAGAGGTGGATGTAAGCAGAGAGGGAGTATATGTTCCAGGCATGAGGGTTATTTGTTGCAGAAGCATGGAGATGGGACTCTCATGTGCACAGAACAGCAAATCAGTATAGATAGTAGTATGGATGATTATTTCTCAGAGTTCAAATCTAGGTCACTAATTTGCTATAAACCCTTTTGTTTTTGGTTTATTTTTCATTCTACCATTCATTGTTGTACTTCAGAAATGTAAATGAATAAAACTGTTTTTGGATGATCTCTGCGGACAGTTGATCAAAGTTCATATCCCGAACATATTTTGCAAGTGTTATTAGTTAAATTTCTTATTCAAGATTATTTTAATAATTGTGTTGTGGTTCAAAAACCATAACATTAAATTATTCTTAGAATATTAACTTTCAGTTTTGCAAAGCCTCATATAAATTTGATGGTCAATTAGCCAGGCTTTTGGATTGATAATTCATTAGGTGTTAGTTAACAAGTAAATCAGTGAGCAGATAGCTTATTTAAAAGTTTTAAAATTTATGTATTTTTGTCTACTAATGAGTTTTGATTTGGCTGAAACGAAGTATTTAAGGAAACCTTTAAGGAAGCCTTATATCTCATAGTGATGTAACATAATGGAGAAAAAATGTTATTTCTTGAAGAAAGGATTTGAAAACTTCTCTTCCTTATTAGGTTAAAGACCTGTCATTACTAGGCTAAAGACTTATCAGGTTTGAGGGTTCAAAGGCAGTGTGATACTGAAAAGAAACATACTAACCATACTGACTGGATCCGCTATAAATTTATGATATCTGATTTTTTTTTTTTTTTGAGGAGGGAAGGCAGGGCAGTTGGGGTTAAGTAACTTGCCCACGGTCACGTGGCTAGTAAGTGTTAAGTGAGGCTGGATTTGAACTCAAATCCTCCAGACTGCAGGGCTGGTGCTCTATTCACTGTGCCACCTCGCCACCCTATGTTATCTAATATTAACCAATTGAAACAAGATACGACTTGTATAACTTCATAATCACTTTATCATTTCACTTACCACAGCAACTATTCCAAACCTTTTCATCCCTCTTCTAACTTCCCATGGTACTCCCTACTCCTTTATTTCTCTCACCCTTTTAGGTGAGGAACTTTCCTCCTATTTTACCAAAACTTGAGTACATTGAACAAGAGCTCCCTTTTGCCTTCCTCATCATCTTTAATCTCTCAGATGCCTTCCTTCACTATTTCCTCCTTTATTCCTGCCTCAGGATGGAGAAGTGGCCCTTCTTGCTCTGGCAAACACATCTCATACACTCTTGATTCCAAAGGCCTTATTCTGAGCCCTCTTCTCCCTTTTGAGTATCTCACTTGGTAATCTCATCTGTTCCCATGGGTTCAATCATCTATGCAGATGATTCCCAGATGTATGTATTCAGCACTGAGCTCTAATTTCACGTCACTGCCTTTTGTATGTCTCAAACTGGTTGTCCCATAGACATTTCAAACTCAGCATCTCCAAAAAAGTAACTTACTGGCTTCCTCCTAAACCTGTTCCTCTTCCATACCTTCTCATTGCTTTTGATGGCACCACCTCTCCTCCAAGTCACCCAGGATTGCAAGGTTGGTGTTATCTTTAATATTTTACTTTTACTCACCCCACTTAACATCTATTGTTTCTACCTTGACAGTATTTCCTATGATTTTCCTTATCTTTTTTTCTCACACATCTTTCATCCTGCTGAAGACTCTTTATCATCTCAGACCTGGACTGTTGCAATAGTTATCTAGTTGGTTTCTCTACTTTCTGTGCCTCCCTCCTCCTCACAATTCGAATCCATCCTCTTCATTTGACAAAGTGATTTTCTGAAAGTATGAATCAGATTAGGTCTCACACTTCCCGCTTAATAAACTCCAGTGACTCTCTGTTAATTGTAGGATTAAATTAAAAATCCTGTTTGATATTTAAAGCCTTTCACAAACGTTTCCAGTTTACTTAGACTTACTCTGCTCTGTATTCTTTGATCCAGCAATGCTGGCATTCTTATTGTTTTTTGCACGTGATGGAAATCTTCTCACTCTACATTTTTCATTGGTGCTCTTTTTGCTTGGAACACTCTTACTACTAGCTTCCTTGGGTTCCTTCAAGACTCAGTAAATGATGTCATTCTTAAATCAGGAGCAACATTTTATTTAATGAAAAAAGTTAGAAACTATTCCAATAGGATCAGCGACATAATATAGCTAATGATTATCAACACTACCTACCATTTAACACAGTGATAGAGATTTCAACTCTAGCAGTAAGATAAGAAAGAGAAATTGAGAGAATAAGCAAAGGCATAGAGGAAATATAATTACTAATTTTTGTGGATATGATTTATTTAGACTTTAAAAAGTCAGCTAACTGGGTGGCTAGGTGGCACAGTGAATAGAGCACTGGCCCTTGAGTCAGGAGGAACTGAGTTCAAATCTGACCTCAGACACTTAACACAAAAACTACCTCTGTGACCTTGGACGAGTCACTTAACCCCAATTGCCCTCCAAAAATAAAAAAAAAAGTTAGCTAACATACATTTATTTTATTTATTTTTTTGAATTAAATTTTATGTTTATTTTTAGTTTACATCATTTATTTCCACAAGATTTTGAGTTACAAATTTTCTCCACATTTTTCCCCTACCCAACACCCCAAAACAGCTATCCCATTGAATACCCCCTCCTCCAATCTGCTCTCTCCCATATATTCCCTCATTCCCCCTCCGACTTTCCAGTAGGGCATGGTGGACCTCTATGCCCCAGTGCCTGTATATTTTATTTCCCACTTGTGTGTAAAGTAATAGTAATAATAGTGTGTGTGTGTGTGTGTGTGTGTGTATGTATATATATTTAAATATTTAATATTAAAACTTTGAATTCCAGATTCTTTCCCTATCTCCCTCATCACCCACCCTTACTGGGAAGATAAGCAATTCAATATAGGTTGTACATGTGTAGCTATGCAAAACATTTCCATAGTGGATATATTGTGAAAGATTGACTATATTTCCCTCCATCCTATCCCACCCCCCACTTCTTCTATTCTCTACTTTGATCCTGTCCCTTTGCAAAAGTGGGTGCTTGTAACTTCCCTATCCCCCAGCCTGCTCTCCTGTCCATCATCCCCCCTCTCATCCCTACTCTTCTGTAGGATGAGATACCCTATTTGGTGTGTCATTCCCTCTCTAAGCCAAATTCAATGAGAATAAGGTTGACTCATTCCCTTTTGCCTTCCTGTTCTTACCCTCCATTGTAATAGTTTTGCCTTGCCTCTTCTTTATGAGATAATTTGCCTCATTCTGTCTCTCCCCATCTCCTCTCATTATATTCCTCTCTCACCTCTAAATTTCACCTTCTAAGTATCATCCCTTCCTATTGAACTCGTCCTGTGCCCTCTGTCTGTATACCTGTACACACACACATATATATATATATATATATATACACACACTCACATATGTATTCATACTCCCATATACCCTTCTATATAGACATATGTGTGTATGTTTACATCTATCTATCTACCTGCCTATCTATCTCTATCTATCTATCTATCTATCTATCTATTTATCTATCTATCTATCTATCTATCTATCTATCTATCTATCTATCTGTCTATCTACATTTCTATTTCCTTCAACTATTCTCATACTGAGAAAAGTTTTATAAGTTACAATTATCGTTTTTCCATGTAGGAATGTAAATAGTTCAACTTTGATAAGTTCCTTATGATTTCTTTTCCCTGTTTGTCTTCTTATGCTTCTCTTGCTTCTTGTATCTGAATGTCAGATTTTCTATTCAGCTCTGGCTTTTTCATCATGAATTCTCGAATGTCCTCTATTCCGTTGAATGACCATATTTTCCCCTGAAACATGACACTCAGTTTGCTGGGTAGGTGACTCTTGGTTTTAATGCCAGCTCCTTTGACCTCCAGAATATCATTCCAAGCCCTTCAATCCCTCAGTATAGAAGCTGCCAGATCTTGTGTTATTCTGATTGTGTTTCCACAATATTCAAATTGTTTCTTCCTGGCTGCTTGTGATATTTTCTCCTTGATCTGGGAACTCTGGAACCTGGCTATAAAATTCCTAGGAGTTTTCTTTTGGGGATCTTTTTCAGGAGGTGATGGGTAGATTTTTTCAACCTCTATTTTGGCCTCTGGTTCTAAAACATCGGGGCAGTTTTCCTTGAGAATTTCTTGAAGGATGATTTATAGGTCCTTTTTTTTTTAATAATTTATTTTTAAAAAAATTTTTTAGTTTACATCATTTATTTCCACAATATTTTGAGTTACACATTTTCTCCCTAATTTTCCCCTGCCCTCCACCCCAAAACAACGGTCTCACTGAATATCCCCTTCCCCAATCTGCTCTCTCCTATATCTTACCCCATCCTTCCTCCGACTTTCCAGTATGGCATGGTGGATCTCTATGCCCCAGTGCCTGTATATCTTATTTCCCAGTTACATGTAAAATAATAATAATATATATTTTTAAGCATTTTATTTTAAACCTTTGAATTCCAGATTCTTATAGGGTGTACATGTGTAGCTATGCAAAACATTTCCATAGTGGATATATTGTGAAAGACTGACTATATTTCCCTCCATCCCATCCCACCCCCCACTTGTTCTGTTCTCTACTTTGATCCTGTCTCTTTTCGAAAGTGGATGCTTCCAACTTCCTTCCCCCCCAGCCTGCCCTCTCTTCCATTATCCTCCCTCTCATCCCTTCTCCCCCCTATTCTCCTGTAGGGTGAGATATCCTATTTAGTGTGTATGTCATTCCCTCCCGAAGGATTCATTGAGAATAAGGTTGACTCATTCCCTTTTGCCTTCCTGTTCTTCCCCTCCATTGTAACCTTTTTCCCTTGCCTCTTTATTTGAGAAAGTTTACCCCATTCTATCTCTCCCCATCTCCTCTCATTATATTCCTCTCATACCTCTTAATTTCACCTTTTAAGTATCATCCCTTCCTATTCAACTGTTCCTGTTCCCTCTGTCTATGTATACCTGTAGACATATATACACATATGCCCATATATCCTCCTATATAGACATATATATGTATTTATACACACACATACACACACACACACACAAACACATTTCTATTCCCTTCAACTATTCTCATACTGAGAAAAGTTTCCTAAGTTATAATTACCGTTTTTCCATGTAGGAATGTAAATAATTCAACTTTGATAAGTTCCTTATGATTTCTTTTCCCTGTTTAGCTTCTCATGCTTCTCTTGCTTCTTGTATCTGAATGTCAAATTTTTTCTTCTCTGTTTTTTTTCATCAAGAATGCTTGAAAGTCCTTTATTCCATTCAATGATCACATTTTCCCCTGAAACATGATACTCAGTTTTTCTGAATAGGTGATTCTTGGTTTTAATCCCAGCTCCTTTGACCTCGGAATATCATATTCCAAGACCTTTGATCCCTCAGTGTAGATGCTACCAGATCTTGTGTTATCCTGATTGTGTTTCCACAGTATTCAAATAGTTTCTTCTTGATTGCTTGTAATATTTTCTTCTTGATCTGGGAACTCCGAAACCTGGTTATAATATTCCTAGGAGTTTTCTTTTTGGGATCTTTTTCAGGAGGTGATGGGTAGATTCTTTCAACCACTATTTTGCACTCTGCTTTTCCTTGAGAATTTCTTGAAGGATGATTTCTAGCCTCTTTTTTTTTGATCATGGCTTTCAGGTAGTCCAATAATTTTTAAATTATCTCTCCTGCATCTATTTAAATATCCAGGTCAGGTTTTTTCTTTTTTTTTTTTAAAGATCAGGGCTTGATTTATTGTTTTCTTGATTGTCCAGACTTGAGAAATTAGTGGGGAAATATTAATAATACAAATTAAACTTTAAAAGTGTGCTGTATGTACATTTTCCCCCATTTTCTTCAGAGCTGATTATTAAGCATTTACTGGCAGTCTTCTGGTTTAAGAGAAAATACAAATTTCCTAGTCTGACAATCAGGGTCCTCTACAATCTGACCCCAACAAAGTTTTCCAGATTTATGCCCCTCTAATTCCCTTCACAACTTTATATTCCATTCCAAGTGAACTGTTAGATATTCCCTGATCTCATTTTTTTTTATTAAATGCTTTATTAACTTCTGATTTACATCATTCGTTTCTGCCAGATTTTGAGTTACGAATTTTCTCCCCATTTTTCTCCTATCCACCACCCCAAAATAGCAGTCCCACAGGATATCCCCTCCTCCAATCTGCTCTCTCCCATGTTTTCTCCCATACCCCTTTTGACTTTTCCAGTGAATCTCTATGTCTCAGTGCCTGTATATCTTATTTCCCAATTACATGCAAGATGGTATTAATAATAGTATACACACACACACACACACACACACACATATATATATATATATATATTTGAATATTTGATTTTAAAACTTTCAATTCCAGATTCATTCCCTTCCTTCCTTGTCACCCACCCTCACTGGGAAGATAAGCAGTTCAGTATAGGTTGTAAATGTGTGGCTAATGCAAAACAATAACGTAGTAGATATATTGTAAAAGACTGACTATATTTCTCTCCCTCCTATCCCACATCCCACTTGTTCTATTCTCTACTTTGATCCTGTCCCTTTTTAAAAGTGGGTGCTTCCAACTTCCCTCCCCTCAGCCTGCCCTCCCTTCCATCATCCCCCCTCTCATCCCCTTCTCCCCCCCTACCCTCCTGGAGGGTGAGATACCCTATTTAATGTGTATTTCATTCCCTTCTCAACCAAATTCAATGGGAATAAGGTTGACCCATTCCCTTTTGCCTTCCTATTCTTCCCCTCCATTGTAACCATTTTTCCTTGCTTCTTCTGTATGAGATATTTTACCCCAGTCTTGTCTCTCCCCATCTCCTCTCATTATATTCCTCTCATCTCTTAATTTCACCTTTTAAGTATCATCCCTTCCTGTTAAATTGGTCCTGTGCCCTCTATCTATGTATACCTGTAAACATATATACACACATTCACTTATGTATTCATATGCCCATATACCCTCATATATAGACATATATATATATATATATATATATATATATATATTTTTTTTTTTTTTGTAGTCCCTTCAACTACTGAGAAAAGTTTCATAAGTTACAATTATTGTTTTTCCATGTGGGAATGTTAATACTTCAACTCTGATAAGTTCTGCCATGCCTCATCCCCTTCTCCCTCCAGGAGGCAAAGGCCCAACTGTACTCCTGAACTCCATGTTCCCAAAGTCCACACTGTACTGACCTCTCACTTTGTCCTTAGCATCTATGGTTTGATAATTCTGGAAACTGCCACAAGTGATGGTGATCTGAAGTCCCTCTAGCTGGGGGCTGATTTTGGCTGCCCTAAGGCTAAAAACTCTCAGCTCAAGCTGGGCTGGGCTTGGCTCACAGAGAGCTGGGCTGGCCCCTTCCTGACATCCTGCCAGGCTCTCTTCAGCAGGAGGTTAGCTTCTCTCTGTCATTTTGTGGGTTCTGTAGCTCCAAAGTTTGTTTAGAGTCATTTTTTACATGAATTGGAGGAGGTGGAAATGGAAGTGGTGCGGAAGTCCTGTTTCTACCAACTAACATAAATTTAAACAATAACTTCAAGTTATAAAATAAATTTACATAAATCATTAGCATTCCTTTATGTTGCAAACCAGATACAGTAGATAGAAAGAAATTCCATTAAAAATAAAGACAATGTATAAGACATTTATGAATTTATCAAGACATAGCTATGTGAATCCAACTACAAAACACTCTTTACAGAAATAAGAGACCTGTTTGTGCGTAGGTCATGCCAATATAATTTAAAGGACAATGCTACTTAAATTAATTTACTTATTTAATTGTCATATCAATCAGACTAACAAAAGATTATTTCATAATGCTTGGAAAAAAATAAAAAAAATGAATTTTATCTAGAACAAAAGGTTAAGAATCTTAAGGGAAGTAATTAAAAAAGGGAGAAAGAAAGGAGCCTAGTAATACTAGATTTGAAACTATATTACAAAGTAGTAACCATTAAAATCATCTAGTATTGATTAAAAATAAAGGTTCATCAGTGTAGCAGGTTAGCTATATAATATACAAAGAAGAGAAATATAGTCGTCTAGTGTTTGATAAACTCAACTGCTAGGTATTCCAGTATCCCAACTACTGCGATAAGAACTCACTGTTTGACAAAACTGCTAGGAAAACTGTAAAACAGTCTTTACAGATCTGGTTTATAGACCAGCATCTCACATTATATGCCAAGATAATGCCAAATAGATAAATGACTTTGTCATAAAAAATGACACTATAAGCAAAGTAGAGGAACAAGGAAGAAATTGCCCTTTATAGCTGTTGAGCTCATGACCAAACAAATGATAGAAATAATCACAGAAGATGAAATGGAGAGTTTTGATTATATAAAGTTTAAAAGTTTTTGCACAGACAAAATCAGTGCAGTTTAAATTATATTGGAAACAGTTAACTGGGGAAAAATCTTAGTAGGAAGTTTCTCTGATAAAGGCTTTGCATTCAATATGATAAAGAACTGATTCAAAAATAAGATATTAATTATGAGATTTTGAGTAACAAATTTCCTCCCCATCTCTCCCCTCTCTCCACCTGAAGATGGCATGTAATTTGATATAGACTTGATATATACATTCACATTGAACTTATTTTCACATTACTCATAACGAAGAATTAGAACCAATGGGCAAAACTACAAGAAAGAAGAGAGAGAGAGCCCAAATAATACGCTTCGGTCAGCATTCAGACTCCATAGTTCTTTTTCTGGATATGGATAGCATTTTCCATCATGAATCTTGTAGAGTTCTCTTACATCCTTGCATTGCTAAGAAGAGATAAGTCTATCAAAGTTAGTAATTGCACAATGTTGCTATTTCTGTGTACAATGTTCTACTGGTTCTGCTCACTTCATTGAGCATCAGTTCATATAAGTCTTTCCAGGTTATTATGAAGTCTACCTGCTCATTATTTCTTATAGCACAGTAGTATTCCATTACATTCATATGCCACCACTTGTTCAACCATTCCCCAACTGATGGGCATCCCCTCAATTTCTAATTTTTGGTTACCACAAAAAGAGCTACTGTAAATATTTTTTGCATATGTCGGTCCTTTTCCCGTTTGTATGATCTTTTTGGGATACAGACCTGGAAATGGTATTGCTGGGTTAAAGGGTATGCACATTTTTTAACCCTTTGGGCCTAGTTCCAAATTGCTCTCCAGAATGGTTGGATCAGTTCACAACTCCACCAACAATGCATTCGTGTTCCAGTTTTCCCACATCTTTTTAAGCATTTATCATTTTCCTGTTTGTCATGTTAGTGAAATATGATAGGTGTGATGTGGTACTTCAGAGTTGTTTTGATTTGCATTTCTCTAATCAGTGGTGATTTAGAGCATTTTTTTCATATGATTGTAGATATTTTTAATTTCTTCCCCTGAAAACTTAACCTGTTCATATCCTTTGACTATTTATCAATTTAGGAATGACTTATATTCTTATAAATTTTACTTATTTCTCTATATATTTGAGAAATGAGGTTTTTATCAGAAACATTGGTTATAAAAATTCTTGATTATTTTTCTGCTTCCCTTCTAAACTTGGTTGCACTAGCTTTGTGCAAAAACTTTTCAATTTAATGTAATCAACATCCATTTTGCATTTCATAATGTTCTCTTATTTCTTGTTTGGTCATAAATTCTTGTGTTCTCCAGAAATCTGACAGGTAAGCTATTACTTGCTCTCTCAATTTGCTTGTACTATGAACCTGTATATCTAAATTGTGTACCCATTTTTACTTCCTTGTGGTATATGGTGTAAGATCTTGGTCTCTGCCTAGTTTCTGCCATATTATTTTCCAATTTTCTCAGCAGTTTTTGTAAAATAATGAGTTCTTATCCCAGAAATTGGAGTCTTTGGATCTATCAGACAGTAGATTTTGACTACTGTGTCTTGTGTACCTAACCTGTTCTACTGATCCACCATTCTGTTTCTTAGCCAGTACTAAGTAGTTTTGATGATTTCTGCTTTATAATACAATTTAAGATACAATATGACTAGGCCAACTTCCCTTGCATTTCTTTTCATTAATTCCCTTGATATTCTGGACCTTTTGTTCTTCCAGATGAATTTTATTATTATTTTTTCTAACTCTATAAAATACTTTTTTGGTAGTTTGGTATGACATTGAATAAGTAAATTAATTTAGGGTAGAATTCGCATTTTTATTATATTAGCTTGGTCTACATAAAGTTAATTTAAAAAAAAGGTTCAATTCAAGCCTCACTTTTTGGAAAAGATCTTTTTTGGTTTTTCTCTTTAATATCCCCCTCCCCCAACCTTGGTTTAAGAGAGTAGATTAATTAATATGGTAGCACATATTTCTTTCCAACTTTAGCCATGCTTATGGTAATATTGATGTATCAGTGATAGCAGCCTGCTCTCATGGACATTAGAAATTCCAGCATTTGAAAGGGCTATCTACCTTAAACAACCCTTTGGCTTTTGTATTATATCAGAATGTCATGTTGTACAGTTGTTTATGTTCCTCAAATGTTGGCAGGAGTAGGAATAGCTTATTATATTTTTTTAGGTGAACATTTAAAAATTACTTCAATTTGTACATAGTTGCTCCTTCCCACTGCTTTTCCTTTTGGAATGCTATTGAATAGACCAATTCTTAAGAGGTAAACTTTCACAGGAACTGCTGTTACTTCTCTATACTGGTATCTTTAATATTTTCTGATTTAGATCAGTTTTGTAATATATAAATATTTTGTCATATCAGTCTTCTGTTTTCAGAAGGAAGCTTCATTCTTTCTTCTATTATTTTTAGCATTTAAAGATGAGAGTTCTTAGCAGTTATGTGAGTATGTAGGCATCAACCAGTAAGAATGAATTTTTGTGGTCTGGCTATTAGCTTGTCAGTGTCTTGATAATGAACTGACTTTTTTGCTTTTATTATTTTCTTTTATTTAAAGATAGCCTTGCTTACTCTGTGTCCAATCCAATACACTAAACATTTATTAAATGTCCCCTATGTGCCAGGTACTGTACTAAGTAAGTGCTGGTGATACAAGTAATAAAATGAAAGACACTTTCTTCCCTCAGAGAACTTGCAAAGGAGGTAACACACAAGATGAAGCAGCAAAGTGTGTGTGTGGGGTCCAGGAGGTATTTTTTGAGGGGGTACCTTGTTTCTTTTAGTTGAAACCAGGCAAAGCAGTGGAATGAAATGAAAGTCACTTTCTACTATTTACAAAGAAAGGCTTTGGGAAGAATTTGTTATCCCACCCTTCAGCCCTCTAGTAAGAGAGAAGAGGCTGAAGGAGATGATTTCAGCCAAAACTTGAGTTAGCAGCCTGCTGGGGAGATTAGAAGTGATGATCTTATCCTGGGATGGGCATCTTATGCCCTTGAGTTGAAACCAGGCAGAGCAGCAGATGCAAAGTGGAGTGTCTATGTAGTTTGGACTCTAGTGGGAAATGACTTGAAGAAGTAATGTTTTGGCAGTTTCTTTCCCATGGTAGTATAAAATTAAAAAGGTACCCTTAAGACTAAATCACCGGGCACAAATAGACATAATGTATTTTTGGCAGTATACAGAAATACAAAAAACACTTATGCAAGAACAAAGAAATGATGAGATTTTAGCTTTTTGTGGTGAATTGTTTTGTTTCATAAATAGTGTTAAAGGCATAATCCTTTTTTGGTAACCATTATCTATGGCAAATGTCTTCTTAAATAAAAATGTGTAAATCTTATGTTCATTGTAAAAAGAATATTATCTGTGTCATGACAGACCATGATAAAAATTAAGTTACAGAACTATGGACATTCAAGGAATAAACTTTACAAGTTTTTTTTTTTTTTTATTTGTGATACTCCTTGATTCAGTTCTTTAGAATAAAACTACATTCAGAAGAAACTCTCTCCCTCCCCTGAACTTTTCCATGAGGAGACTCCATTGGAAAATAAAAAAAGCAAAGCAAAGCCCTGTAATAAACATATCAAGTGAAACAGATTCCCACATTGTATTTAAAATTGTATGTCTTAATTTTGCAAGATGTGGGCAGCATGATTTGTTATCAGTACTCTGGAATCCTCATTGGTCATTGCACTGACCATAGTTTTTAAGCCTTTCGAATTGTTTTTATGATGTTAATTGTATTAATTTGTTCTACTGATTTTGCTTATTTCCCTCTCAAGTTCATACAATTTCACCTAGGTTTCTTTAAAACTATTCATTTCTTCATTTCTTACATTGCAATGATATTCATATGCCATAATTTTTTAAGTGATTCCCCAATAGATGGGTACCTCTCTACTTAGTTTTTAGTTCTTTGCTAATACTTCTACCACTACAAAAAAAAAATGCTATTATAAATATTTTTGTAAGCATAGATTTTTTTTTTCTTAGATCTGTTTGGTATATTGGCCTGGTGGTAAGTATTGAAAGGTTTTTAAAAGATATACACAGTTTCATGGAACATGCTGACTTCTTTGGCATGGTTCCAGATTCTTTCCAGAATGGCTGGATATTTTCTTAGTTCTAACAACAGTGAATTAATGTGCGGTTTTTACCCCCCACTGCCTGTATAATAATTGACATTTTCATGTTTTGTCATCTTTGCCAATCTTAGGGATGTGAAATGAAACCAGACTTGGTTTACTTTTAGATTTCTCATTTTTTTTATTTGACCTTTTAGGATTCTCTAGATAGAGCACCATATCACTTACAAAAAGTAATCATTTTCTTCCTCCTCTATTTTTATTCTCTTAATTTCTTTTAAGACCACATAAATAGTAATAGTGATAATAGATGTCATTGCTTTACCCCAGGACTATTGCAAAGATCTTTGGCTTTTTTCCGTCACATATAATGAAGGCTCTATTTACCATATTGGGGAAAGGTCCAGTTATTACTTGTCTTTCTTTTTAATGGAAACATACTAGATTTTGTCAAGTCTTTTTTAGCGTCTAGTTATCATGTGGTTATTTTTGTTATAAATATGCTGTACCATATTTATAGATTATATATATTAAATTAACCCTACATTATATGATCTAGTCTACTTGTTAATATTTTGTTTAAGTTTTTAAAATATTAATCTTTATTGAGGATATCGTTTTATGGTTTTCTTTCTCAGTTTTGTCTTTGTCTGGTTTTTATGTGTCAGGATTCAGTTCAAATGTGACCTCAGACACTTGCTAGCTATATGACCCTGGACAAGTCACATAACCTGTGTATGCCTCAGTTTCCTCAATTCTACAATGGGGATAACAATATCTTCTGGGGTTGTTGTGAGTGTCAAATGAGATAATATTTCTAAAGAACTTAGCTAGGCGTTTAATAAATGCTTGTTCCTTTCCCCCTCCTCTAATTTCATACCAATATTAGTGGCATTTGAAACAAAATAAATGAAGCATCAAGCCCAAAATATCTTAACCAATCAACAAGCATTTATTAAATGTTTATTATATTTTAGATACTTTGTTAAATTCTGGAGATGCAAAGAGAAAAGACAATCATTCCTGCTAGTGTGGAGCTCATACTCTGATGTGGGAAGCAATATGTATTTAAGTAGTATTAGATGAATACAGAGTAGATGGAAGGTCACCTGAGATAGGAAAGTAATAGAAGCTGGGGGACCAGGAATGACCTCCTGCAGAGATTAACATTTGGGCATTTAGGTTTTTGAGTTTTTTTGAAAGAAGCTACACATTCTGAGGTGCAGAAGTGATGTAGGAAAGCATTTTAAGCATTAGGGACTACCAGTATAAAGGCTAGGGGATGAGAAATACAGCAAATCTAGGTGACAGAGGATAAAATAATTGAGACACTCAGGTTTTGGGGAAAAAGTAATTTGGGACATGAAGAGTTTGAGATTATGAGACATTCAGTTTGAAATGTTTAGTGACACAGCTGGTGATGTTGATAAAGCATAGTATTGAGTCTAGGGGTGAACACATAGATCTGAGAATCAGAATAGAGATGATATTTGAACGATTGAGAGAGCTAATGAGTTTACAAAGAGGACCTAGAAGAGAGATTATGAGTCATCCTTGGCTAGTATGCTTTTACAGATGAAGATCCACCAGGGAAACTATATAGGAACTTAGGAAATTGTGAAGGAACTTGTCTCAGGTACCCAGCAGAAGTATTGTAGAGCACTCAAGAAGGATAAAGATTGAGAAGAGGCCATTAGAAGAAAAAAATATTTTTTCATCAACATTTTAACAAAAGTTGTAGACTCACTGGTCCTTGGCTTGATTTTATTGAGTCTTCATGGTAATATGGAAAATCTCACGGAAATCTCTGGTGAACTGGAATGTAATGAAAAGAACAATGTCTCTGGAGTCAAAAGACCTGTTTTCAAATTCTGTGTCTGATACTTAATTACCAGTTTGATTCAATTCACTTAGATGCCCTGGGCCCTCAATTTCCTTGCCTGTAAAATGAGGGGATTGGACTGGTTGGCTTCGGCAAACCTTTTTAGCTCTAGATTTATTATCCTCTGTTCTCTAATTCTTCTCCTGACTCTATTTCTGACTCTCCAGACTTTATCTACCATACCACTGTAGCTTCCTCACTGTTCCCTTCCTCTGGTAGGTCAATTCCAACACATAGTAGTCAATAATTTTAAAATGGAATTGACATCTTATTCAATTAATGAACAGTAGAAGATAACTATTAACTCTCAAATTCAAATTGCTAATAAATCAGTCTGTGATCTTTTAACCTATTATATACCACTCTTCCTTTGTCCTCCTTTTTTTTAAAACCTTTTTCCTTCTGTTATTTCTCCCTCTGAATGTGTGTATTTGTGGTGTTTTAATTACAACTTTTTCTTTTCTCTTTGCTCATTACTGTTTCTGCATTGTTTTAATCCTGTTTCTACTCTTTCTAACTTATTTAATTTCTTCTTTCTCTTTTCCTGACAATGAAAAAATGAAGTATGAGTTTCTTAAAAAGCAGGGAAGTTGAATGTTTTATATTTTCCTAAGAGAATTATTTATATTAAATTTTTTTGTATATTCTTGACTAGTTCGTTTTCCTACTAGTACTTGGCAATTGTAAAATGGTTTTACCTCCCTGTTTTAGACTTTTATTGCATTATTCTTTTGTTCTGTACTGAATGTGTTCAGTAGAAGTTACACATATTTCAGAGGGCTATAAAAATGTTTCAGAATGTTGAAGAGTAAAATCTAAAAATTGTCTCAGTGCCTTGATCATCTTATTTCACTTGAGAAGTGAATACAAATGAGAAACTTTATTTTATACTAATTGAGGGGAAAAAAGCATTCTGAATTAATGAAAAGCTTGACACAGGATATTTCAGAGTTTTATTTAATTCAAATATATAGACTAACTTTAAGTACTAATAGTGTTTCCAACTACAAGTTCTGCTAAATATATTTTAATAAATAAATTACTCATTTATAATTAGTTATATCCATCTATTTAAACTTTGCAAAAACCCTTAAAAACAATTTTTCTTGTTAAAAAAGTTAAACTTGGACCTAGGGAACTTGTTTCATTATTAATTTACCTAGTAGAATATATCTTCATATAGTACAAAAATTGCCCAACTGACATAGCCTGAACTAATGAAATTTAAGTTAATGAGCTTTTATTGTATTAGAAAGGTGATATTATATAATATAGGAAATATTTATCCATTTTAACCTTTTATTTTGTCCTCAGTAATATACTTAAAAGTATATTTTTGTAATACTTTAGGGAAATAATCACACGAGAAGTTTCTGGAATGGAGATCTTTTTCATTTATTTGGATCTGTTTTATACTATCTTGATTTCTCATAAAGTCATTAGCTTCCACTTACAGCAATCTAATTTTGAAGGAATTATTCTCTTCAGAGAGTTATTGAAATTCCTTTTCCAGCTGGGCAGTTCAGCTTTTTAAGGCATTCTTCTCTTCACTGGCTTTTTGGACCTCTTTTCCCATTTAAGTTAGTCTATTTTTTAAGGTGTTACTTTCTTCAGAATTTTTTGGGGTCTCCTTTAGCAGGCTGTTGACTCCCTTTTCATGATTTTCTTGCATCATTCTCATTTCTCTTTCCAATTTTTCCTCCACTTCTCTTACTTAATTTTCAAAATCCTTCTTGAGCTCCTCCATGGCCTGTAACCATTTCACATTTTTCTTAGAAGCTTTTGATGTTTTCTTCTGGTTCCATGTTTTGATCCTTTTTGTCACCAAAAAGGATTCTGTGGTTTGATTGTATTTCCTCTGCTTGCTCATCTTGAAACCTAATTACTTAACTTTTGAGCTCTTTGCCACAGTAGAATGCTGCTTCCAGAGTGAAGAGAGAGCTATGTCCCAAATTGCTGGGGTTTTTGCAAATGTTGTCAGAGCTGTGAGGAGACCTCTTTACAGACAACACAAACTGGCACACTGGCGTTCCTCACTGCAGGACTACCACCCAAGACTGCGACCCAGATCCAAGCAGATCAAAGAAAGAGTGATGGTCCTTGGTCTCCCTACAATCTGCAGGCCAGGAGCTCTGGAGGCAGCCGCAGCAGCAGCTGCAGCAGCTGTAGCTCACCCTGGGGGCAGGGCTCAGACGGTGCTCTTCCATTACCAGGCTCCAACAGAGTTCCCCATTGACCTTTTACTTTTTCTTTGGTGTTTTATGAGTTGAGAAGTCTGGGAACCACCACAGCTGCGTGATTCACTCTCCTGAAGTCTGCTTCATCTGGGTCTGGGCCTGCGGGGCTCATGGGGGCCGCGCCTCCCAGCCCAGTTCAATAGACCCTGCCAGGCTGCCTTCAGGGGGAGATTTCTTTCTCTCTGTCACTTTGTAGGTTCTGTAGCTCTAAAATTTGTTTAAAGGCATATTTTACAGGTATTGGAGGTGGTTGGTGCGGGAGTATAAGCAAGTTCCTGCTTTTACTCCACCATCTTGGCTCCGCCTCCCTGGAGATCTTTTTCTTGGAACTTTAAAGACATGACTTCAGCTGATCTCACAGTGTCTGCACATAGTAGATACTATGAATATTAATTAAATTGAATCTACCTTCAAGTTTCTCTCAGTAAGTAATTCTGGGAAAGTTATTGTTTCCCTTCAACTTTTACACTCTGCTTACAAGTAGTCTGTGATAATGGATGAAGCTTGAAAGGCAATAAGATTGGTCCTTGATTAATGTTTTTAAAAAAATTCATAATATAAAAATATTAAAGATAAACCTTTACTTTTTTATATCTGCTAAGAGATTGGCCTGCATTTGCTTTGTACTTTATTTTAAAAGCATTGTGGATCAAAATCAAATAAAATTTCATTTGAAAACAAAGATTTTATATCAGCAATGAAAATGTGACCTGGGAGAGATACTGGACTGACTGAAATGTTTAAAAACTTATAAATTTGAAGTTCTTTAAGCAACCCCTAGAGGGCAGGAGAGAATTACAAATGAGTATTAGTATCTATCTCTTGACAATAAAATAAACCAGCAAAGAAACATCTCATTTTTTTTTTCATTTTTCCATATAGAATTAAATCTTCAAGTTTATGTTAACTTAGTAGCATATAAGGCATAGTTATTTGTTGGTTGGATCTTTTTTTTTGCATTTCTGATGCTATAATAATTGTTCCTAAATATCAATGGATAGCTTTGTTGTAGAAATTAGAACTAGAAAGAATGAGGGAACATTAGAGCTAATTTATTAAAATCATATAATTTTATCAATAAGGAAACTGAGACCCATAGAGCTCATGATTTGCCTGTATTTTGGAGCTTTTGTTTATAAAATAAATTAGCATATTAAATAAACTTAAAACATTTTTTTGGAGGGGTTCTTTCTGAAGATCAAGAGATGGTATGAAAATGGATGTTTTTTTTTTCTAGGAATTATTATGTGACAGTATATTAAACTATTAAGTATATGTAGGTTATTTGTAGCTTTTACCTGACTTCTTACATTGGTGAAAGTGTTCAGTGAATTTTTAGGGGAAAAAAAATATTGTGTCAGTACTTTGATATGATGTATTTTATCAGATTTACTTTTTGTTCTTGCTCATATCTGCATAAATTAGCCCTAAGTTTATCAGTAGTAGATACTTTAGAAATGTAACATTAGAGATGTTCCTTGTATTCTTAATTGATAAGAGGTTTTGGCCCCAAGAAGTGGCATGTTCCTAGAAAATGTATTATTAGTACATGACATTTTGAAATGATTTCAAAGGAGACATGGTATATTGCTGAATTAACATTGGATATCGTAGCTTTTGAAAAGGGGAATCATTAGAATAGTTAAATGAGGCATGAATTCATGAATTGTTGCACCTAAATTTGCAACATCTTTATCTTATGGAACATCTAAAATAGTTTTATGGGTTGTACTCTATAGTATATGTTGATTTTTTTATCAAAAACATTTTTAGGCGTGGCTAGGTGGTGCAGTGAAGAGAGCACCTGCGCTGGAGTCAGGAGGACCTGAGTTCAAATTCGACCACCAACACTTAACACTTAACTAGCCTTGTGACCTTGGGCAAGTCACTTAACACCAGTTGCCCTGCCCTCCCCCCTCCAAAAAGCAAGAAAACCCAAACCAAAAAAAAAAAAAAAACCAAACCCAAAACATATTTTTAGCTAAAAGGATGAGTATAAACAACTCAGAGGAGCTGGTAGCAAAGTGGTGTGAAGAACAGAGAGTTCACAGAACAACAATTGTGACTTAGTGCTTTCACAAACAGAACAAACAAAACCCTGCTTCTTGGCACTTTGATGTACTTGAATGTAGCATCAACCTGAGAGAGAAGCTTGTGGTCTCTTCAGGGCTATTTGACTACATTTGTTGCTCTTCTTCGCCGTAGTTCAGTTCTACCTTTTTTCTTTTTTGCTTTTTTTGGAGGGGGAAAGCAGGGCAATTGGGGTTGTGACTTGCCTAAGGTCACATGGCTAGTAAGTGTTCAGCGTCTGAGGCCGCATTTGAACTCAGGTCCTCCTGATTCCAGGGTGGGTGCTCTATTCACTGTGCCACCTGGCTGCCCCCAACATCATTTTCTTGGTCAACACTAAACATTTTTCCCCTTAGCAAAATACCATTGAATAGTGATAAACTATAAGGTGGGTAGAAAAGTGATAGACGATTTTCATTTGTTTAATGTACTTAGAGAATAGTAGTATAAAATAATAATATAAATGTCCTTTATTTTTGCAAAGGCTGACCTCCATGCTTATAATTACTCCCTTTACTTCCTAAAATCCTTAACTTTCTTCAGTGAATGAATGAATGAATGAATGAATGAATGAATGAATGCATGGATTAAAAGCATTTCCTGGGTATCTGGTACTTTGCTAAACACTAGGGATAAAAATGCAGAAGGGAGCTAATCCCTGCTGCCCTTGAGGAGCTTATGTTATAGTAGAGGTTTAGGAAACAATACTTTGGTCTGGGAGATTATAGGGAAGAGGAGTGAATCCATAGGGCAACTTTAGTTGATTGACATTGTCTTTCTCATGTAGTATTTTAATGGTAATATTGCTTTGATTATAGTTCTCAGAGCAAAAAGTTAAAAGCAGGGTAAGTATGCATTGGCAGGTAAATTGGCAAAAAGATGGCTAGTATGTATACCTGGATGTGAAGCGTGACCTGGTCTGAAGCCACCTGGTTATAGTGGCCTTTGTGAATTTATACTCACTAACCAATCAGGACAGTTTTAACCTCAAGGTAGGCATTACCAAACTGAGTTAATTAACTCCTCTTGGGCATGGTCTCTGGAAGTTTGGTACTTCAGAGGATGCAACAGCGTGACTGATAGCAAGAAAACTCGGTTTGATAGCTGGATGGGGTTTAAAGTCCATGTGATAACTTCAATGGGAAGCTTTTTCTGATTTTTCTGGTAGGGCTCTTTTCCTCCTTAAATTGCCTTGTCTCTTGTATGTCTGTTGCATTCCCCCCAATAGAATGTAACTGGCTTGTGGGCGGACACTTTTTCATTTTTATTCTTCGAACCTTTAGCACTAGCATATTGCTTTGCATGTGGTAGACACTAAATATTAATACTTGTTAAATTGAATTGAATGGAAGCTATAGGTAATTGATTCCCATGGAAACAAGATATGATTTAAAATGATGTTATGGGGATGGCAGAATATAATTAGTTCTATAAGAATAGTGTTATAAGCATTGCAAATGAACAATCAGCTCAGTAATGTAATAGTAAGCTTGTATAAATTCAGGAGTTGGTTTTGGTTATAATCCATCATCACTAGGGTAATTTGCTAAATGACACAAATTGGGGCAACATTATGTGGGCTACCTATATGTTTAGAGGATAGTGGGCTCCGTGTTATGGATTACGACATATTAAAAAATCTTGAGTATCAAATACTGAAATTAGCATCTTTCTTTCCAAGTAATTAATTTCTTAAATGTTTGTAATTGCCAGTACATAGTGTTTCAACTCTGGTTTTAGTAGGGGAGTCAACTGTAAGAGTAAAAAATCACTGACCTAGAAACAAGAAGACTAGGCTCTGTTCCTGCCTTTGCTACTGATCTTGGATAAGTCACTTTGCCTCTTAATGTTTCAATTTTTTCTAACCTAGGAAAATGAGAGTATTATTTTGGTGATCTCTAGTATGCCATCTGTCTCTGACATTTTGTGATTCTACGAAACACTTCAAAAAAAATTCTCTTGAAAATAACCAATATCATTTACACTCTAATTCTAGATTATGCCTTTATTTAACTAGGTATTTCTGTACCTACTTAGACATATTTGAATAAAATAACTTTCTTTTTGTCAACCTCTTTCTGTCTTTTAAGGATTTTCAGCAATTCTACATTTTTCTGTGAAGCCTAATAAACTGGAAGTCAAGTGATGTTCCCTTCCTTCTTGCCTCTCTTTTTTGTTTTACTAAATAGGCAGATTATAAATATCAATTTGTATTTTGTACAAAGATTATATAGTCTTATTATTCTGTCTTTGTGTATGTTGAATATTTATAGAGTTCTGAATATATACATTATGCCTGTGTCTCAGTGTTTATCTGTCAAAGATTATAAACAGAGGGTTTCCAATGACCATGTCTCTTGTTGACTACACACAAAACTCAGACTATCATATCAGCACACCAACATCTTGTAATCTTAATCACTTCCTTCAGAAAGCTGGTTTAAAATAGGATATATCAACAAACACAAATATTTTTAGTAGATTTAGTAGTTCATACTTTAGTTGTATATGTTAGTGGCTGTTAAGAAGTCAGACTGAAATTTAAGTATTAAAATTTATTTTACCTGTTAAATCGGAATCACAACTGAAGACCAATTCCTTTAACCTTATTTTTGACTTTTAATATACGTTATATAATAATATTGGAGAAATAATAGGACAATGATTTCTTAAACCCTTAACTTTATCAAAATTATAAGTATATACTATTTGATTACTTGAATAGCTAACAAAAAAAAGGAATTGGGCAGGTGGATTTTAAGAAATGTCAAATTTGACCCATTTTCTTGTAATTATTACTCTAGTGGGTTTATCTTTGATTTGCTCCATCACATACTTTAGAATAACATAATATGCTGTTATGGTCTTTGTACCAGAAATTAACAGTGGTGAGCAGAGAACTGCTGCTCAGTGGTGACCTTCAAACCTTTTGATGGTTTTATAATCGTATAAAGAATAAAAGCAGACTCTGAACTCATCCTTAACCCGTTTCAAAGGTTCATATTTCTCTCAGGTGGCAGGGTCATTTTTCAGTTCCTTGAAGAAATGTCATTTTTATCTCCAAATAGCTAGGGGAATAGTAAATGTTTCATGCACAGTAGGTATACTAATTGTAAAGAACCTATGAAGTAGGGGCAGTGTTTGTTCAAGGAACTGGAAGGCATTGGTATAAGATTTTAATAACTAAATATTATGTACAATTTTATTTTGTTTCACTTATCTTTTAGACTTGGGAACCAATATTTCTGGTGCTAAGGGATCATATGATACTGTTTGATTAGATGGTCAAGCCATTGTTTAGCTTGTATTGCACATAAATTGATTACAGAGAGGTCTTTTCTCTTTGTACAACAGGGTAGCATTATAGCTTGTGATTCCTTGACACATAAGGGAGAAGGACATTATAGTGCTGGTTTTAAGTGCATCTGAGTTTGGTGTTTAACATATAAATTCTTTGGCTTCTTTTACAGAGTTCTCTGGGGTGCTGCATCAGTGTCACATTCTGGCATCAGAAATGGTCCATTTCATTCATCAAATGCAGTATTATATTACATTTGAGGTACAATTTAACCATCCAATTTTTTTTTTTTGGTTTAAGCAAGTAAGATGTTGTGCTAGTTGACATAAGTATCTAAAAAAAATGTTATTTTGTCTGATTTAAAGGGTTAGAGAGTGTACAACTCAGTCAATTCTGATTTCTCTCCTCCTCCCTATCCCCAAAGGTACTTGAATGTTCGTGGGATGAACTTTGGAACAAAGTCCAACAGGCTCAAGATTTAGATCATATCATTGCAGCTCATGAGGTGTTCTTGGACACTATCATCTCTAGATGTCTGCTGGACAGTGACTCCAGAGTAAGGCTTTTTATCTAATATTTCAGATTAAAAAAATAGATGTGGATGATGCTTTCTTTCCTTGATTTGTACCACATAGAAAATTGTAGGAATCACTTCTGTGTAGCTACATTAATAATAATTAAAACATTTTTACTAAAGTTTGATGTTCAAGTTACACTGTTACTGAACAGCAGCGGAACAATAGTACTGAAACAAGAAGAATGTGCTCTGTAATGTCTAAAATAGATATTAAAGTGGTAAAGAATAATAATACCTATTCATCTCCCAAGTTTAATAATAATATGCTATTATATTGTTCAAAATAGAAAAAGGATGTTTTAAGTTTAGTTTCTTTGATGGACCCATTAATCATCAAAGATGGTTTTAAGTTAGGAAGGGCAATACTAGAACAAAATAAAATGTTAGCTGTATCAGAATTCAGAAGACTAATATGAGTCCAGAACTCTGTTTCCATGTTATGGAAGATATTTATTTTCAGATTGCATTTTTATTCTTTTGATGACTGACTTATCTACTTTTTCCCATCTTCTCTCATTGTCAATATTTTTAATATGGGGCTTGGAATTATAGAATTTGGTTAAGATACCTACACCAAAGATATGTGATTATGTCAGAGCGGTTACTTCCTCCACTAAAACAGATCGAAAACCCCTCTACACCTAAATGACAGTCTTCATGAATTGCTATGGCTAAGCAATTCCTCACCCTACAGCTACCCTAATAACAAGCCTCTCTAAATTTAGCTAGGTTGCTCTAATGAGACATAGGTTATGTCTGTCACTAGGCCTGTTCTTGAAACATTTTTATTTCTGGTACAGGACTTGGCAGACTTTGCACAGTGTCATCTCTTTACCATGGTTAGGCATCATAGTAGGAGGAAGATAATCTTTAAGATAACTAAATGCATACATGCAGAAAAAAAACAACCCATGCTGTAAAACTTTTTGCCAAGTCTCTTAAATTTTTTTAATATGTTTTTTTATATTACCTTCATTCACACATGTCTCCTTCTTCCCAGAGAGCTATCCCTAATAACAAAGAGTAAGAAAAAAAGAAAAACATTTCAGCAAAACCCAACACATCAACTAAATATAACAATATGTTTTATTCCACCAACAAAAGTACCTTACTTTTGCAAAGAAAAGAGGGTAGTATATTTTCTTATCTCTTTTTTGGGGCTGGTCTTGTTCATTCCTCCCTCCCTCCCTCCCTCCCTTCCTTCCTCTGTCTTTTTCTCCTCTATTTCTCTATCCCTTCTTTCCCTCCTTTTCTCCCTTACTTTCTTTTTCTTTCCATTTACATTATTTTAGTCACTGTGTCTAATGTTTTGCTAAGCTACTTTTCTTCTAGGTTACTCATCTTACCTAGATTCTCTAAAATATATTACAGTTATCTAGCATGATTTAGAGAATGGAATATTCTGGCCATGTGTACTTACTTGTTAATTGAAAACTAAGACAATTTTGCAATACAATTATATAACTCAATGATGTCTTCCTTCACAGCAATATAAAGACCTGCCTTTAGGAAATCTCTTTTGTGCACAGTTGGTTTGACTTAGAAATACAGCAAAAATCAGTGGAACAGCTAAATTCATGACTAAACGAGATAAGTCTCAAGTTGATTTTGAATCTCTCAAGATACTAGTCTAGTAGTTTAACTACCAGATTAACTCTAGATAGAATATGAATGCAGAAAAATTTCAGAATTTTTGAAACATGTTGACTGACATCTTTATATCAATATTGTTCAAAAAGATGTCATGAGAATGTTTGCTGAAATCCAAGTATAGTCTACCACATTTTCCTGATCAACTTCAGTAATTTTATCTAAAAAAAAGTATAATGAGATTATCCTAGCATGGGTTATTTTTATTATATCTGCCCCAGCCTGTAGTGATTACTTTCAAAGTGTTTTCAAGATGTAGATCAAGATGAATGAAATGTTTGTTCTCTTTCAAAGTGATCACAAACATTCATTCTAGAATTTTGTCAGGAAATGAAGTCAAGGTTACTTACTATTCTCCGTTTTGAAGAATCTAATTTCTTCCCTTTTTTGAAAATAGGAATATTATTTGCCCATCTATAGTTCTTCAAAACCTCTTTTCTTTTCCATTAAAAAATATCATAAATTGTGACTCAACAATAACATTAACATCAACACATTTCATTAACTTGAAATATAGCAATTCTTCTTAAGTCAAGTAACTTGAACTTTTTGAGGGCTGCTAAGTACCCTTGTAGGATATCCTCCTGTCTTAGGCAGTATACCCTATCCAGTGTGATCATTCTTTTGGATAGAGCTGCTTACTTGATAGAAAAAATGGAAGAAAATAGTTAAATTTCTTTTTGATATCCATTAGACTCTATCTGTTCTTTGCTCTGTGCACCCCCCATGGACACTCCCGACAGACACTCCAGCATTGATTTTAGCCTGACTTTGATCTCTCTCTTGCCCCTAACATTTTGTTAAAGAGCTCCTTTGGTTGCCATTGATATTCATCGGAAATCTCAGCTCATCTTGTGCTTTAGCCTTTGTTGGGTTCCCGGTCCCAACTCTGGCTGTGTCTTACCTTATACCCGGTCTTCAGATGTCTCCGGCTTCTTGTCTCCAAGAAGAACTTACCCCCACAGAACACCCAGGACACGGAAAGTATGATGCGAAGCTGTTTATTCCGTTATAGCTTAACAGCACCACAAGCAAGCACAGGAACAGGCACAGGAACTAACTCACTTCCAGGCGGAACTGGAACTAACTGAACTAACTCACTTCCTCTATCTCCCCTATTTATAAGCCTTGAGGGGGCACGCCTTGCAGGGCCAACCATGTTCTTTCCCGAGTACGTCGTATGAGACAAAGGAGCAACGTCCTTCACGGAAGCCCTTTAGGCACTGCCATGCAGAGTATCACTCTCGCGTCACTGCGCCCGAAACTCCCTTGTCCCTGGTTGGTTAACCCCCAGGGCAAAGCTGTCCCAACAACATCCCTCAGAAAGCCATGTGCACCCCCTCTGGCTGCCACCCAGCCACACGACGTGTAGGAGCCAATCGCACACTCTCCCGAGTGCAGGGAAAAGGAGTATGTGTTAAGAGGAGTCCGTGTTTATGGGGCACTCTCAGTGCCACGTTGGCCTTTCCCAACCCAGCAGAGTCGGCCCCCACGGCCCTGTGCTCAATGCCATGTCGGCGGCCTGGCAGAGTCGGCCTCCACATCTCCAAGCTCCTGCCTCTCAGAGGTCACGTGCACCCCCTCCTCCGACATCTTGTGCCTGCGCAGTGTCTCTCAAACTCGCGGCTCTATCAAGCCTTCCTTATTACAATTATTACAATTATAATATCACTTTTTTGAATTGATACTCACACAACTATTTGCATTACATACTTGTAATTTGAAAGTTGGAGTTGGTCAGTGAGGCTACTGTGTTGCCACATTTCAATAACTCCTTTTTTTTCCTTAATAGACTATATCTTCATTTTGTTAAAATTTTATTTTTAAGAGCATCTCATCCATATTGAACCACATTCTTCATTGCCTGTGGGATCCTAAGTATCCTTTTTTACCTTCTTCTGTCCCAAAGGGTTGAGCAAATGAATTAGACTATCTTGGGCACCTCTTCCCTGATCATCTATCACAAATTCTAAGATGGAGTGGTCACTTCCTTCTATAGTTTCAGTCATTTCTGTTTCAATCAGTTCTTCCTTATTGATCAGAGTCAAGCATGTGATAGCCTTTTACTTGCATTTTACCTTGTTCCCTTTCTGCTTCTCGAAAGATAAAATTACCATTAACACAAGACAAGAATTTGTCAGCTGCCTTGACTGTAATTGAGCAAAAATGTCTGGATAATTGAAGCCCCATCCCCAGGATAACCTATCTCCCTATCAACATTTTCATCTGCTTAGGAAATCATCATCCTATTTCTTTTCTCCTGGTGCTTTGTAATATACCATCTCCACAATATCTCCTCTTTTTTCTTTTATTGATTCTTAGCCAAATGCTTTCCAGTATGCCTCCCCATTTTCATTAGTGGATTTCCACATATTGTATCTTCTTGATATATAATGTTGTTTTACCTTTGCTCTTATCTAGCCTATTTCCCTATCTGGGCTTTAGTTTTTGTTCTTAGTGAAAGAGGTATGTTAAGTAAGTAATGAGCTCAGAAGTCAATTATAACCCTATATCCCATGATCTTAAGCAGAGATTTTGAAAGATCACCGGCTTTACAAATTATGTTAGCTTCTCCTGTAGCTGTTTTGAAAAAATATGGGTTGTATAGATGGAAGATAGTGTTTGTTGCAAATCTGAATGTACTAAAACTTTACCCTCCCTAATACATACTGTTGACTCATTATTGATCCAGTCCACATGACTTCCTTCTGCAACCCACAGCATAATGCTCACATAGGCATATCAACTAACTTTCATTTATCAACCATATACCATCAGATCTTAGTTATATTTCTGAGGGATTCTGGAATCAACTCTGAGATCTTTGGAACATCTCTGTGCCCACAGTAGCAATAGTCTTTGGTGGAGAGGTTTTAGTAAAATGTGAACTAATAATACTTTTCTATTTTTTAAGTGAAACTTATATCCTGTTATTTAAAATTCGATAAGTAGCTTTTAATCCTATATTCTTTGATAAAATACTCATAAAATGAATACTCATCCCTTAAGATTAGAATCTATTGCAAAAAGAAGATATGAAATATCCACAGGACTAACTTGGCACTCTCAAATGGTAATAGAACTGTAGATGAAACATATTTATTCTTGTACGTTTAAAGAAGCTGTGGGCATTATAACTGAGGATTATATAGTACCAACCCATGAAAAAAGGGGAAGAGGAACAAAACACTTTTTATTTGCTAATGACTTTTGTGAATTTAAGAACATTTTTCTTCAGGTATAGATATCTTTAAGCCCAGGGTTCAACAAAGCTAACCAACACATTGAAAAAGTTGGTATATGTAGTGTTCCAAACCCATAGCCTCCCACCTCTTCAATAATGGGAAATAATACCTTCTCATAGCTCTTCTTTGGTGCCAGGCTTGTCCATTAGGATTTCACAGCATTTTGTTTAATTGTTTTATTTTGGTACTTTCTATTACATTGCGGTAGTCATTGTGTTTATTGTTTCATGGTTCTGCTTACTTCATATAAGTAATTTTCTAACTACATAAAAGTAATTATTCCTTCTTGCTTTTAGCTGAGTAATGTTACATTACCTTTGTGTATTATAATTTTAAAAATTCTGAACTTAATAAACACCAGATAAAATCATTTCCATATACATAGTAGAATAGAAAAAAAGATTGTACATGGAACTGTGGCTCTATTATGTTTATGATGTTTATTATGTATATCTTTTCTTTTAAAATATGTAATAAATTCACTTTGTAATTTGGATCTTATTTGTGATTCTTTTCTTCCTCATGCTATCCTCTATGCATTAAAAAAAAGAAGTTGCTTCAGCGGCTCTTTTTTTTTTTTTTTTTTTTTTTTTTTTTAAAATAAATTTTCCTCTCTTTTTTCTTTCTTTCTTCTGGCGGGGGGGGGGGAAAAAAAAAAAAAAAAAAAAAATTATAAAAAAAAAATAAAAAAAAAAAAAAAAAAAAAAAAAAAAAAACACAAGTAAGACAATGTTTATA
>NW_027185863.1:12086992-12229637 GCF_028583685.1 Petaurus breviceps papuanus
TTTTTTTTTTTTTTTTTTTTTTTTTTTTTTGCTGCTAACCTATACCTGCCCTCTTTCTCCCGTTCTGCTCGCTGGGGTGAGGGATGTAAAAGAAAAACAAAGCATTTGTAATAAATATGTATACAAGCAAAAACAAATTTCTTTATTGTCCATGTTAAAAAATGTATTTATTCGGTCTTTTACATCTTGACTACATAATCACAATGTCAGTAGGGGGGGGCGTAGCATGCTTCATTATCAGAAATTGATCATTGTGTTGATCCGAGTTAAGTCTTTCAAAGTTGCTTTTCTTTATACTGTTGTTACACGTTGCATTCTGATTCTCTTCAATCTATCATAAGAGATCTTACTTTTTACTTTGGATAAGAGACTTGATGCAAAGATCTTTAACCTGTTGCTTGTTTTTCTTCTGCTGTAGCCACAGTGGTTTTGTTTGTATAAAAAACTTTTAAACTATTGAATGAACTCTTATCTTATTCATGGTTGTGAAAGATATTTTTTCCCTTGCTCTTCAGATTTTCTTAGATACATGAAAGACATAAAAAATTCCTGTTTAGAACATAAGTTGGCATATGATGATCTATACATGATTTCTGCTAGACTGCTTTCTAGTTTTCCTAGCGATTTTTGTCAAAAAACCATGCCCCTATCCCAATATCTGGGCACTTTGGGTTAATCAAACACTAAGCTACTAGTGTTATTTGCTTCTGAATATTGTATACCTAATATGTTACACTGACCTCTCTGTTTTTTAGCTAGTACCAAATCATTTTGATGATTGCTGTTTTATAATATAGTTTAAGATCTAGTACTGCTAGGTCTCTTTCCTAATTTTTTCATTATTTCTCTTGAACTTCTATCCGTTTCTTCTTATATTTGAATTTCACTTTTTTTTCTATGTTAATAAAATAATCTTTTTTTTTTAGTTTGGTATAACAAGTTTCTGTTTCTAGTTGTGTGTGTGTGTTTTCCCAAACAGTTTGTATAATATTGGAATTAATTATTCTTTGGTTGATGGAATTTACTTGTCAGTTTATCTGGTTTTGGAGGTGTAACTTTGGGAGTTCATTTATGGCTTGTTTAATTTTTGTTGTTGATAAGAACTTATTTAAACCTAGTTCTTTTATTAATCTGAGTATTTTTATGTTTTTATACATATTCATTCATTTCATCTAAGTTATTCATTTTGTTGGCATGTAATTTGGCAGAATAGTTTCTGATATTTTCCTTTATTTCTTATTCGTTTAATAACCTTTTAATGTTTTGCTTGCAATTTTATTAATGTTTATTAATGTTTAAAATTTTATTAGAGGTTTTCTTGGTGATTTTCAAAATTATATAATAAATCCATTGGTTTGCCTTTTCTCTCTCTTTTGTTGATGTTGATATTTAAAAAAAGAGAAAAGAATACTGGCATATGTTGATCTTGCTAGTTGTAAAAATGAAATCTTAAATCTCTTAATTTCCCAGGTCCTTTTAAATCAACTTCGGGCTGTATTTGATCAAATTATTGAACTTCAGAATGCACAAGATGCAATAAACAGAGCTGCGTTGGAAGAGCTACAGAGGAGGCTGCAATTTGAGGAAAAGAAAAAACAAAATGAAATTGAGGTATGGTTTGAAATCACACTCTGTTCTTGAGGACGTTAGTGACTTGATTGGTATGGATACTGTCTATACTGATACAAATTGCAGCCCTTGATAGTTTCTGAGAGTTACTATGCCTGAAAAAGCTTTATGAGTGGACTTTGAAAATCGGAGCTTCATTCTAAAAGTCTTTGCCATAGTCATAAACAGGAATAAATCTGATGATATTCTTGCTAAAATTTTTGGTCACGGGATATTTAGATATCACATCAAAATATTGAATGTCTACTAAGTAGTGTGATTTTAAAGATTAAATTCATTGTCATTAAAATAAAGGCAAACAAACTCAAAACAGCTATAATTCATCCTATTTGCAATTCATCTTTGAGGAGTGGCTATGATATAAACTTTATATTTTTGCCATATAGCAGATAGAGAAATACAGGGTATATATATGATATTGAAACTTACTGTACTTATTACAGTGACCTGAATATCTTCCTTCTTCTCCCCCCAAAAGTGATGCCTTTGATAAGTCTAGGTTCTTGTAGCACCAATGCAATATTCACAGGACCTATATGTAGTGACCTACAGTTACTATAAATATACCTGCATGGTGCTTAATCACAAAATATAACAGATTCTCCATATAGAAGACAGAAGCAAAACATTTAGTCAGACACCAGAAAACCAAATCTCAACACCAGGAAATGGAATCCATCATAGCAACATAGAAGTTAATTACACTGCAGTGTAGCACATAGCCACACCATCCTTTAGCCTTCCCACAAATCAACACAAGACCAATATTTACTTACAAATCTGTCTCCCTCAGAAGCATTTTCTCCTCCCAACTGTCTAGCTTGCTCTGACTCTTAGCTTCCTATGGGCTCTGCTCCACCCTTCAGCAAATTCTTCCCATCACCGGCTTCATGTGATTACGTTCTGTCTGTTGGGGGCAGAGTATCTTTTCAAAGCAGGGAAGGTTTTCAAATTCCCTTAGGCTTATTAAGGGGTGGGGAAGATCTTCATATTCCCATTAAGGTAGCAGGTTCCCCACCCCTGCTCTAATCTATTATTCACCATAACAAAATGTTTTCCCAACCTAGAAGGGCAAAGTTATGCCACATCACATGTTAAGATCATCAGTTCACCAGTTACATTAGTCTTTAATTCCCTTGCCTCAAATGACAACATTTCAGTCCTTAAGTTGTCCATCTTCTTCCACTTTGATTCCCTATCACTTCACTTTTTCTCATTTTGGAAATCTAGGTATGCCTTTCTCACCCTTTCCAAACTCTAAGATTGGCAGTGTTTCTTTATCACCCTCTAATTGATAGGGATGCAGTCATATCTCTGTTCTTATGTTTAACTTCTTTGGGCCTTTCTACTTACTGTTAAATTATCTTACCTTTTTTCTTTCTTGTACTTTTTTTTTTCAGACTGTAGTAAATGCAGAAATTTGTTTTATATGACTTCATATTTGTAATGGACTTTTTATTTCTTACTTTCCAATGTGTGGTGAGAGGGAGAGAATCTGGAATTGAATATAAAATAAAAAAGAATGAATGTATTAACAAAATGAATGAAAAAGCACTTATAATATGCTAAGCATTGAGTAAAAGTTCAGCTTGTTTTATAGAATTGTTGGACCAATTAATAGATCTATCAACAGTAAATTTATGTGTTTGTCTTCCATCAGTGCTTCCACCATCATGTTTTCCCCATCCTTGCTAATTTTGATGAGTATAAGGAGATACCCTCTACTTGTTTTAATTTATATTTCTTTGGTTGTGATTTTGAGCATTTCTCACATGTTGTTGATAGTTTGCATTTCTTCTTTTGAAAATTGTTCATTTGACCCTTTGGGAGCATAGTAGCTTATTTTATTTCAGAGTAGATGGAAAATTACTCTTCTGAGAGTATAGTTGGATTTTTTTCAAGGGTTATACTTTGTAATGCATCTGATGATTTTAAGATTAGAGCCAGAAGTGACCTTAACAGTCACATAGTCTGATGCTTAGTCTTAAGTCTTTCTGATCCAAGTTTAATAAATAATTATTGAATTAACTTGACTCAAACCCATTTACTTTACTGATAAGAAAACTGAGGCCTAGACTTGTAAGGTGAGTCAACCAGTATCACATAGGCAGTAAATACAGGGGTGGAATTAAACCCAAATCCTCAGAATCAAGATCCTCTGATCTTTCAAGTATACCATAGTCCTAATGGACTAAAATCAGATAGAACTTAGTTAAAATTTTACAGGAAAAGAATATTGTCAAATTGATATCAAACTTAATGAATTTGCTGATTTCATAAGATTAACAAAGTTATAATTACTTACTGTTCACACAGAGTGCTACCATAATAGTTAATAACATGTCTTGTTGAAGTGCCTTACTAAATATTATAGCACTAACATGCTATAATATAATTATAAATTACCTTTATAAATAGGTTTATAATTTTTGCATATTGACATGCATTAGACTCAATTTGGTGGCTTCCTCCAACATTTTCAGGTTGCATACCTGAAGTAAAGGAGAATGCAGATTTCTGATAAAAATGTAAATTCATCAGGATTTCATATTCTATATGTCTGCTTCACTTGGGCAGTCTTTTCTGGTAAGGTGTCACTACAATTACAAGAATAACATAAACTAACTTAAGTTCAGTATTGTGGTGCTAGTATTATACTCTGGAGATATTTGAAACAAGAAAAAATGCCTTGAAGAACTTAGGAAGAAGACTCCTTCCAGTTAGTATAGGCCTGGTGACATTTAACCCAAAAGCCGCTACTGGAAGTCAGAATTAGGGTAGTGAATTTAGGCATAAAAAGAAGAAAATATGCTGGAACAAAATATAATTTAAAAGAATTATCTCTGAGTTTTTAGATTTTTACCCTAGCTTTTTTATTATGAAGGAAAATTCCTACTTGCCTTTTAAAGTATTCCATACCCACAGTAAAGAAAGGAGGCCAAACTTAGTCATTGTAGTATTTATCATTTGTTTTTAGGTTTTTTAAAAGAATAAATTAGTTGGAAGTAACAGTTAACACTGTTGAAAGGACATGGTTAGGAGTCAGCACATATCATGGAAAGAGCAGTAGTTCTGGTGTCAGAGGTCCTAGTTTTATAACCACTCTTACGATGTGTATAACCTTAAGGTTTCCTGTTAGGGGTCCTGCTATCTCCTTCAGCAGCTCATTCCTCTTTAGGAGAACTGCAGCTGTTAGTTTTTCATTACATTGAGCCAAAATCTGTCACAACCCCAACTGCTGACTGACTGCTGCAGGTGGATAGGTAAGTTCAAGAGTTTTATCAAAAGTAAAATCTCTCAGACCACCATCATTCAGAAGAGCAACCCTTGTGGGGAAATGGAGAACTTTTCTAGTCACCACTGTCACTTACTACTGATCAGCCACCCATGCCGGGGCTGTCTGGGGCGCTGCCCATGCTGGGGCTGCCTGGGGTGCCCCTTCAGGGAGGACTAGCACCTCTGGTATGAGGACTTTCTGAGTCCTTTTCAGGGCTGTTCATCCACACCCTGAATATCTGCCTGAAACTTAGCTGTGACTCCAAGAAGTTGTAGCACAACTAGTGGCTATACCTTGGCACACAGTTTAAACCAGATTGAGAGTAACTGACAGGCCTCAGACCTGTCAGTGAGTTAGGGAGGTATCTACCCCAGCAGAATGGATGGATGAAAACAATTTATTCCAGTGTTCATGAAGGCAGCTAAAGCAGGCCTTAATAAAAGGATTTGTTTTGTAAAATTTGGATTCAGTCAAAAGGCTGTACCCAGTGACCTAGAAGGCCACACGTACCTTTGAAACTGCAGGTTCCTCACCCCTGCACTATGTAGTACTCAGAGCTTGATCAGACATCAAAGATACCAAGGTCATCCTTGGTCTCTGTCCCATCTCAGCACATCACCAGTTATCTTGTCTTTTGTCCTGCCACTGGCATTTGATGACTGCAGCAGTGAGCCTGACAACTGTGTATAACTCTACCTCAATTAAATTCAGTTCAAGTCAAGAAATTGCCCATGATGTCATTGGTCTTCTTTGAAAATGAAGGATGAACAACAGCTGGGGCAGGTAAGCCAGTCTAGTTAAAGCATACATCATGGAGAGAAAGGAGATAACATGTACCAAGTGGGTCAAAACCAGCACCAAGACTTTTACTATCATCTCTTGCCTAAAATCCTGGAGCTCCCTAAGAGCTCCAGAAATAACGGCATGTCTCAGACTATTAGCTTTGTTTTTAGTACTGTTTGCATAACTGTCATCGCGGGGTATGACTCCTGTGGAGAAAAGGCCCACTATCACAGCCACTGCCAGTTCTAACTGCTGATCAACTATCAGAGAAGGTCAGGTAAGCCTAAAAGGCTAAGGAATAGAAATGCTTTCCCTCCCCTCAAAGCACCCCCAGCACTAAGCCTGCTTCCAGCTCACCCCCTCCAGCTGTCCTGCAGGAGAAACAGCCTTTGTGGAGATGTGACCTGTGCCATCCATGGCCCCAGCCTACTCAGCAGCCAGATAACCTGAATACCCAGAAAAGAAAGGTTTTACCCCCAAAGTCCCTGTTGTGTCATATGGTTTAACGTCAGAAACAAGTATGATTTCATTAATAGAGATGACACTAAAGAAGACACATAACCTGCTTTGTTACTGTACCCGAAGGGTTCCTAGACCTTTCCATTTTTCCTAAAGCGGAAGCCTACTATATATGTTGCAGGGTTTTTTTTATTTTTAAAGCAATCGGGGTTAAGTAACTTGCTCAAGGTGACACGGCCAGTTATTTTTGGGTGTGGTGCTGAGTATCTGAGCCCAGATTTGATCCCCAGGTCATCCCGACACTGGAACCAGTGCTCTTACTCGCTGAGCCACCTGGCCACCCCTAGTTGCAGGGTTTTTCACAGCACTTTCTTTGCACATTGTAGTACTTAATAAATGCTTTTTCATTCACTCATTCATTGAACTTCCTTTAACCTCTTTTTCTTCATCTATAACATTTGAGTATTAGACCAAGATGCCCTTTAATGTCCCATCCAGCTTTAAGAAGTTAGTAATTGGGTATACTGTGGTATTGTAGAGTAATTTAATTTTTTTTAAGATAGCATAACAGAATACATCCAAATGACTGCTTCAAAGTAATGTTACCTTGGGGGAAGATGATACATATAGACTTGTTTCAATGATACTATCATAGCGCAAAACATCTGAGACCTCCTCTTCTGAGAATGCCTTTAAAGTCTCTAATACATATTTTTAATTATCTTCAATGTGAGATGTCATCACCTTTAAAGACATTTGGTTTTGGAAAAAATGTCATTCATAGAGGCAGAACTGGTTAATAATGAAATTGAATAATGGTTTTCGTTATAAACAAGGTATGACTGACCATAAAGGGGGGTTTTTGTATGGCTAATAAAAACTGGCTATAATAGCAAGAGTTCTAAAATTATTTTGAATACTGGCATTATTATTGGAGTAAGTCACTGCTTGGACAGGCAAATTCTTATTTGTTAGAATGTTTAAAATAATATGAGCCTTAACACATTGTGTTCATATCTTATGTAATTTCAACATTGTTAAGAATGTGGTTTTTCTTTTTAAACTTGACATCATTAAAATTTTCAATGGAATTTGGAATGTTGTATTTTACAGGGTCAGTGGGGAATCACAGCAGCAGAGGAAGAAGAAGAAGAAAAGAGGATTAGAGAATTTGAAGAATCTATACCAAAAATGTGTTCCCAGTTGCGAATATTGACACATTTTTACCAGGTATGTGACACAGTAGTAGCAAAGAATTATTTCCATTTGTTGCTGTGTAGCAAATATTTGATTGTTAAAATTCATCTTCAAAACAAGCTATTCCAACAGAATCTAGTTTATTAATCTATCTTTAAAGAGAGTTGCTCATGCCAGATCTTGCTTTGATTCTTTAAAGTCAGTCAACAGTTGCTGACCACAAAAAACTCATTTCAGAGACAAAAATGAGAAGTGACCTTTATGCCAGTTTATTTTATTTAACTCTCTCTTTCCTATTTTGTCCTATTTTGCATTTTTGTTGCAAAAAATATGAAGATGTTAATGACCACATGTAATTATAATCATGTGTGTAGTGCAAAATTATTTTTAAAATATAGGTGGCTTTTGTATAAAGTGTCTATAAGCTACTTCTATACATAATTTATTTTTAATATGAATTTCAAAATGTATACCTGCTGTTTAACTCCATATTACTAATTAAAATAAGCAACACAATTGTAAAGGAGTTAATATAGTGAGTAATTTGCAATTTTTAAAAAAGTCTTACATACTCATTTTTAAAAGGAACTATGATGGTCCTGTTTACCATTACACATTTCCATGATGGATTTAATAGATTTTTTAAAAAAGTAATCTTAATCAGTATAATCCCAATTGCACTCAAATTACAGTCTTAATCTTCTTTGTAAATCATTACCATTCATAAGTCTCTTTCCTTCACAGAAAGGAAACTCTTTCTGTTCTCTTTGTAGGAGATCTTGAAATAGTAGTGTGTCAGCAGCTATTTGTCATTCAGTGTTTCATAAATGAGTGCACACCCAGAGTCCCATACCTGTGGAAAAGAAAAATTATTCAAATTTACTTTTAATGAGCTTCACATATCATTTTATTTTAAATTCATCACTCAAAAGGAAATCATTTTCTACATTTTTAGCAAAAATATTCCACAGGAAAAATTTTAATTTTCTTTCTTGCCTTTTCCCTTCCTCATCACACACATGATATGTCTGACTATATTTTTATATATGGCAATCATTGACTTGAAAATAGTTTACTTGTATTATAATTTGTATGTTTGGAGCTCTCAATGTTTTTTTCTTTACCATAGGAATAAGTCTATAAATGGGTGTTAGCTTTTTAAACCTGATTACAAAAATATGTTTATCCCATAATAATAGTTATGTTTTTATATTGTAATAAAATATTGTAAAAATAATGTAAAGTAAAATTCAAGGATTCTATGAACTGTGGTTCTATAATGCTATAAAACTCAACTACCATGTATAGTTGTAGAAATACACATTTGGAACTTCATTTTAGAGGACCAGGAACACATTTTTCTCCATCCAGCAGTGGTTGTGGGGATCCCTTTTTCTCCATCTATAAGATAAATGGAAACAGGGACTCCTCCCACACTTAGTTATTCTTGGTTGCTCTCTGTGGCTTCTAGTGGTTCTAACAAGGTGAGACGGGGTGTTGTGTTGTTTACAGGAATCTGGGGGTGAGTTTAAGGAAGAGGACTGAGAAAAGATTTATCATTATCTATTGAATTCAAGAAGTGGCACAACCTAACTTTGAAATCATCTAGAATAGGCTCTCACTGTTCTCTTTCACACAGCCTATATTATAGTTTGGGGGTTTCTAATTTTTTCTGTTTGTGTATTCCTATCAGAAAAAAATTTTGAGCACACATGCCTAGTATATGCACACTTACTTATTTATAAATTATTTCCATGTTTTCTTGTATGAATAATTACATACATTATAAAACTCAGATTAAAATAGTCATTTAAAAAGGATGAGATAAAGATAAAGTAATTGATCCTGAAGTCAGAAAGGCTCTACTGGGATTTTATGAGTAGGGGAGTGACATGGTCAGGCCTGTACTTTAAGAGAATCATATTGGGAGCCATGTGGAGGATGGATTGAAATGGGAAGAGACTTGAAGCAGGGAGAGTCATCATAAGGCTGTTACAATAGTCTTAAGTGTGAGAGGCCACTAGTTTCTGAACTAGGGTCATAGCTATGTGAGTAAAGAAAAGGAGAGAGATGTGAAAATGAAAAATGAAAGAAAAAAAACATGCTAAAGATTTGAAAGTTGGAAAAACCAAGATTTGTCAACTTTTGGATATGTGAGGTAAAGAGAATGAGGCATAGAAGACAGCACTGAAGTTGTAGGAATTTAGATGACTAGAAAGATGGTAGTGCCCTTCATGGTAATAGAGAAGTTTGGAAGATGGGTATGTTTGGGAGCAGGGTAGCAGTGGTGGTGGAAGATAATTCAGTGATAACTGTGATTCAGATTACAATTCAAGTGTATCTGCTCATCCCATAAAACTTTCTGTCCTACACAGAATGAAAACGGGGTAGGGAGAGTTCTTACTAATTTGTCCCTGCCTTTTTGTGCAGAACCTTTCTTGTAGGCGGACTACCACCACTATGATGTGATCTGGGGAATGGAGCAGGGACAGATTTTTCCCAATGATACCCGTAGTTATTAGTAGTGTAGCTTATAACCTCCCTGAAAATTATTTTTAATGAATTATAAGTGAAGTTATCTCAGAAGGGGGAGATTGTCCATAGTAGAGGATGTAGTGGAGAGAGGGTTGTTAGGTGTGGTTGTATTGGATTAAAACCCCATGATTAGGGACGTCCAGGTAGCACAGCGAGTAAGAGCATCGGCTCCAGTGTCAGGATGACCTGGAGATCAAATCTCGGGCTCAGACACTTAGCACCCACTCAGAAAACACTTGGCTGTGTAACCTTGAGCAAGTTACTTAACCCCGATTGCTTTAAAAAAAAAAAAAACCCATGATTGACTTTTGCAGGAGACTATTGCTCCATCCTCTGACTGGCTAATCATTTATTCCTTATTATTAACCCACTGCCCCCTGGGGCAATGATATGACCCTCTAAGGAGTCTCATCTCCACCTCTCTACAACTAGATACCTTATAATTTCTGCATTTTTGTTCATGCTATTTATTCTCTCTGCCTGAAATGATCTCCCCTCCCCGCCTTTCACTTGCTCCATCTGTTCTTCAGGGCTCTGTTCAAGTGCATCTTGGAACTTCCCTTCCCAAACTAGTTGTAGAAAGTAATTCTTCTCTGCTCTTAACTGTTATAACTGTTTTCCTCCTTTACTGAACTTAGTACATTATACTTTCATTCAGCAAACCTTTATTAAGCGCCCTGACAGTGCTGGGAATGGAAGACAGAAAGAAGCACTGTCCCTAACGTCAAGGAGTTTACCTGCTGCTGGGTGGGGGACATAACATGCACTAAAGGATAAAGGTGAAATGCGTGTGAGTAACATGGGGAGAGAGGAGGCGAATAAGCACTCAGTAAGCCTCTGCTATGAGCCAGGCACTACACTAAGTACTTTACAGATACTACTTGATTTGATCCTCACAACAACCCTGAGAGGTAGTTAACAAAGGGGAAATTGGAATGACCTTGAGTAAGAAAGAGGTGACATGTGAGGTGACTTTCGAAGAAGCGGGTGGGGGGAGATGTCTAGACAAAGGTACAAAAGTAGGGGATTGGTTCTCAAGTAGAGGAAACAGTAAACAGACCTGTTTGGCCAGAACTAGAGTGTGTTATGGTCTGGAGAACACAGTAAATCTTGAAAGGTCAAGTACCAAACAGAGAAGTTTGAATTTTTATTCTGGAGACAACACTGAAGTTTCTTGAGCAGTGTAGTGTCATGCTTTAGGCATGACACATGTCAATTGAGCTTTAGAAATATCAATTTGATAGTTATGTGGAATATGGATTGGAGAGGAGAAATAAGGCAGAGAGACTAGTTAAGAGGCTATTACAGTAGTCCTGGTGAGAGCTTGTAAGGCTATACAATCTTGGTTAGTTTTGGATTGAATGGAGAGGAGGAGATAGATTTGAGAATGTTTTGGAGTTAGAATGGACCAAATTTGATAACTGATAGGATATGGGTTTTGAAGAAGAATGAAGTGTTGAGGAGGACTGGAAGGAAGGTGGTGGTGGCTTTGATGGATTTTCTCCTGCTAGCATATAAATTCCATGCAGATAGAGATCATGCCTCATTCATTTTATCTCTCTGTGCTTCCTTTTTATTTACAAATAGTAAGTAGTTAGGTGCTCAATAAATATTTGTTGAATGAATAAATGAATATATGTGTGTACATAGTGATGGTACATGTATTACCTCATTTTTTTTTTCTTTTTGGAGGGGGGAGGGCTGGGCAATAGGGGTTAAGTGACTTGCCCAAGGTCACAGGCTCGCAAGTGTTAAGTGTCTGAGGCCGGATCAGAATTCAGGTTGTCCTGACTCCAGGGCCAATTCTCTATTCACAGGGCCAATGCTCTATTCTCTGCGCCACCTAGCCACCCCATTTTAGGTTAGTTTTACCTATACACATTGATAGCTTTGTGAATGTCCTAAAATACTGTTTTATCTCCAATACTTATTTTTCAAATCAGAATAGAAGAGGATCGGTCAAATTTTAAAGAGCTAAGATTAATATAGATTTCAGCAGTGTGTCCATGTCCATTCTTTTTTCAGATGACATTTATCCTTAGGGAAATCAAAGAAACATATTAGGGCAACAAATCATGCCCTAGGCAGATAGGTGTCCATTAGTTTATTAGTCTTCATGATATTTGGAGATTTCTTAAGTACCTCTTTATTCCATAAAAAAGTTATGGTGATAATAGAAATCTAAAATTTGACAAGCTTCACATCCTATTAATTCTATAGTCTTTTTAATGTTAATGTTTAATGCTTGCTTTCCCTCTTTTTCAAGGATTTAGGTTTAGTTCTAAATTGACAGTGTCTTTCATGTAGTATATACTGAATAAATATTCATTGAATGGATATGTATAATTGATTAAAAGTGATTATACATGTAATTTGAAGTGAATTGTTTGGTATATATTTTTTTTATTAGTTCCTTTACTCATTTGAAATACTCTCTTTATAGTTTTATTATTAGTGAAGAAGTGGAATTTAAAATTTTACTCCAGCACCTCATTGTAGTAAGGAGATGATGCTGGGTTCTCTCAGACAATTCTGGCAAAGTGCTTGCTTTGGCAGATTTTACCATGTTGGAAACATTTTGAATACAGACCCAATGACAGTTCACACATCTTTTGTCTATGGACAAGTCTAGCTAATTTTGGAGACACATACCACTAATTTGACTGAAGAGTGGTGAATTTTTTGACTATCAGTTCTGGAAGAGTAAATCAATTTTGTGAGAGTTGCATTGGTAGAAGAAATACTCATCCTATGAAAAGTCACACATTCTTGAAATACTGAAATAAGTATAGTAGCTTCTTAAGTATTCATTCATTGAATATTTGCTAAGCTCCAGCTATGTGCAATAAATTACTTCAGTGAACCTCCTATGAGTTTTTTTTTTTAAATTCTCTTCAGAATTTTAGATTTAACTCTAAAGAACCACAAAGTTGTATTGTGTTTTGCTTCATTACCTTACTCATTGTTACTGCTGTTGAATTTAAGGTGAGGAAGGAACAAAATAGTTAATTTTCTGAAATGCTTTTTTCCCATAGTTAACTTTCAGGATACAAAAGCTTTGGTATATTTTGGTTCTATTTGATCTGGAATCTAAGCCAAGGAAAAAAAAGGATTGCAACTTTGGACATAAATTTTGAGGATTGTCAAGCCTTTTTCTTGTTTTGTCTTTGTTTTCCTTTTTAACTGAATCTTTCTTACTTTTCCTCTAGGGTATTGTACAGCAGTTTTTGGTGTTACTGACAACAAGTTCTGATGAGAGTCTTCGGTTTCTTAGCTTTAGATTGGACTTCAATGAACATTATAAAGCAAGAGAGCCAAGACTTCGAATGTCTTTGGGCACTAGAGGGCGCCGTAGTTCCCATATGTGAACAAATTCCAAAACCGGCTATTGAATCTATAAAGGATGTTGAATATTTGATTGGACATAAAGTTCCACACTTAGGAATGAAAACCAAATGGCTTGCAGCTCTGTCTGCCCATAAGTACTTCAGACATGTGAATGTGTGGCATCATGGTAGAAATACAAAAAGCAAATCTTGTTTATACATTGAAATTAAATATATTTGTTATATTACTAAGTTAAATAGATTGGTTTGCACTATTCCAAATTATTTTTTTGAAACTTCATATTTAAAGAATGTCATGTTTGGTTGGAGTTTTCTAAGCTCTATACCTTTATTTATATTCATCATTTCAAAAATCACAATTTCTTTTAGAGAAAGCAGGTATTGAGCTAAGATGTGATGTCATTAACTTTTTTAAAGCATCCTCTTTAGAGACAGTTTTTGTTAATAAATCAATCAAAACCTGAAATATTGTCCTTACCAAGAAAATACATGGAGTGTTTTATTATACTGATTTTAATGTTGTAATGTACTTGCCTGTGTGAGAACCTTTGTATCTTGATACATTAACTTTACATACATTTGTTTTCTTTCTTGCTTCAAGGTTTACATTTTTATATTTGATTTACTATTTCAGGTAACTTCTAAAAGTCATATGCAAAAATATAGAAAAATACTAATAGAATAAACATAAAACAAACATACATAAATAATTTAAGTTTAGATTTCAAAATTGTCAGATGAAGTTATGTGTAAATATAGATAGATGTGATTGAAACATTTTGTGTTAAAAATTCTGATGTGTATTAGAAAGAAATTGATTCATATAATGAACATATCCTTTTGGCTTGGCTATTTTTTCATTGTAAATATTTATATATTACTGTTAGAGAGATTTTTTTGGTAAAAATATCATTATATCAAGTCATTTTAAGTCTCCATTTATTATGTTCCATACATAAAAGTTTAGGAAAATTAAAATACAATTATCTTTGAAATATATTGTCTATTTCTTGACTACCTTGGAAAGAATTATACTTTATGTGAAGAACAGAGAGAGTTAGGTTTAAAATGTTACACTATCTGTTATTATTCGTTCTCCAAAGTCAGGAAATGAGATCTTATGGTGGTACTTAATATGTAGAAAGAAGAATGAAATTCAGCAGTTTCTTCCTTAGAATCCCATTTCTTTGTTCTCATCTTATCTATTCTAAATTCCTTGCAATTAGAAATTTGAATTAGAGAATGAAACATCACAATTATTGGCAATGCAGAAGTAAATTCTCAATGAAGTTCAGAGTTCTTAATAGTTTAAATATGAAGACATGATAATTTTAATTTGATAATATTTTTAAAAAATAGCATAGAGGGGGTGGCAAGGTGGTACAGTGAATAGAGCATCGGTGCTGGAGTCAGGAGAACCCGAGTTCAAATCTGGCCTCAGACACTAGCCATGTGACCTTGGGCAAGTCACTTAACCCCAATTGCCCTGCCTTCCCCCCTCCAAAAAGCAAATAATAATAATGAAAGCATAGAGAGTTGAATTATTTAATCCACCAAAACATGAATAATTTATAAATATAGTGCCACATATTGCTATTGAATCTTCCAAATCTTGACCCTTTTTAACCAGTTCAGCTTTGTACTGTTCCATACGGTTGAACTCCTTTACCCCATTGTCCTACAATTCTTGTTCATTCTTTTTGAACTCCAGCACTAGATGATTTCTACCATCTGCCCTCTCCCCTAATACTTCCATTGCTGCAGAACATTACAGTTGGAAACCATACAATGGTCCATCGTAAATTTCTTATCCAGTTTCAACTGGGCCTTCACTACTTCCTTTCAGTCCTTTTATTCTTCCTTTTCTGACACTGTCATACTCTCCACAGGAGCCAATACAAGTTTTTTCTCCTGGAGTTACCAGTATTTCTCTCTCCTTCTTAGAAGAGGACTTCACCTCATACTTCAGTGGAAAAATTGAGGCGATCCAGTAAGAGCTCCCTTGCCACTCTTCAAATCACTTCAACAATCATCTTTTGTCTCCTTTTTTTGGTCTACTCTAGGAGAATCTCCTTATCAACATCAACTCCAACGCTTATACTTGTGTCCTTGACCCCATGCCTCCTCCTGTTTTTGTCTTTAATCATCCTCTCTTCCCTAATTTTCTTTTTCCTTAAGAAAATTATTATTTTTTTTTGTTTTGACATTGCCTTTATCTCCCCTTTTCCCTTTCCCCACCAGAGACCCATACCTTACAACAACAACAAAAATATTTAAAAAGAGGAAAATTGAGCAAAACTAGTCAACAAATAAGTTGAACAGAAATGATCAGTGTTCCATGTCTTTGAATCCCCAACCCTGCCAAAGAATTGAGAAAGGTGTCTTCTCATAGCTCTTGTTTGTTGCCAAACTTGGTTCTTATGATTTCACAGCATTCAAGTTAGAGTGAATTATGGTTCTTTTTCCATTTATATTGTTATAACCTTGTATTTTGTATTTATGACTCTACTTCATTCACCATCAGTTCATCTAAGTCCATGCTTTTCTGTGTACTTCACATCTGCCACTTCTTAAAGCACGGTAATATTCCATTGCATTCCTGTTTGAAAATTTGTGAAGCCATTTAAAAAACTCTGGGCATCTATTTTGTTTATGGTTCTGTGCCATTTTGGCATACATGAACCATTTTTGTCAATGACTTCCTTGTTCCCCCCAGATTTTCAATCTCTTCTTATAAACTTATTGCTTTCCCATTGCATACAAACATAATCAAATGTTCCTCATATTAAAAACATTTTTTCTTTGTACCTACCATTCCCTTTAACTTCTCATCCTATGTCTTCTCTCTTTTACCACCATATTCCTACAAAAAAACCTGTCTACATTCATTATAGCCCCTTGTTACCTCCTACACCCCGGCCTCTGGCAATTTGGCTTCCAACCTCATCACTTAACTAAATCTGCTCCTGATACTTGCACCTTTGCAGCACCAAATGAAATGGGAGATCGCTGAATGAATGAAGAATCATGGACCAGGTGGGGATTGCATTCATATGTTTATTGCATGCCAAGCAATCTCAAATCAGCATCTGAGGGTTAGGGTTTATATACTGTTGCTGAAGCACTTACATCATACTTTCTCATGAGGAACCTAACTTGCAACTTTGCAAGTGGCTTCTCCTGTGGGATGCTTCCTTGCTTTCTTATGCATCACTGCTTTATAGTGCTCAAGAGTTTCAGGAAGGGCCAGAATGTTCTGAGCCTACCTTGCAGGGAGGGAAGATTAGCAAGGGGTGGGGTGGAGTGGGGAGGTGAGTCAACTTTCTGAGATATTTTGGCCCAGGCTAATAGGAACAAGGCTCAAGGGGGTCTTTGGCCTGGATTTGCACCCTTGGCAGACCCCTCTGAGCTAACCCTCAACAGTTCACCCTACATGCTCCAAAGTCACAATGATCTCTTTTTGTTCTAATGGCCTTTCCTGCTTAATCTCTGTATAACATTTAATACTCTTGACCACTCCCTCTTTGATGCTCTCTGTCTAATCCTTCTTAGTCTCCTTTGCAGAATTATCATCCATATCCTACTGTCTTTGCTTTGATACATTCCAGATTTATGCCCTGGTCTCTTATTTTCTTCACTCACTTTCTCCAAGTAATTTCATAAGTTTTCATAGATTCCTCTATCTTCTCTGTATAGATGACTCCCAAATCAACACATCTGTTCCTCATCTCTCTGCATTCCATTTTCACATTGCCATCTGTTTATTGGATAGACTTATCTTGAATTCTACTGCATCTTAAAATAAATAGATCCCAGACCAAAGTCATTGTGTTTCCCTTTGAATCCACCCTAACTTGTCATTCTGTTTCCCATTGAACCCACCCTAATAACACTTCCTTATTTCTATCAAGTGCAACATCATTCTTCAGGGAACCCACAATTGCAATCTAGGAATCATCCTCAATTTTTCACTCTATTAAACCAGTTGCCAAACCTCCTGAATTCTACATCTGCATGTGTTGTTTTTGCACCACAAATACCCTAATTCAGACCCTCATCACCTCTGATCTGGATTATAACAGTACATTGTTAATTGGTCTCCTTGTATCCAGGATCTCCCCTCTTCAATTCATTCTCCTTCCTTCCAAATTAAAATTCCTAAAGTAGGGTCTGACCATGTAACTTTTCTGTTTTAGTGGCTCCCCATTGCCTTTCAGATAAAGTATAAACACTGTCATTTAATAATATTAATAATCTAGATCCTGCATTTCTTTCCAGGATGATTACATGTTACTTTCCTTCATACATTTTGTACTCTACCCAAGTGTAGCTACTTGCTGTTGCCTGCATAGCATTCCGTCTGCTGTCTCCATAGCTTTGCGCAGACTACCCAGTGCCTAGAATTTGCTCCTTAATTTCTGCCTCTTAGAATCTCTCTTTTCAAAACTTGGATCTTGTTAGTCCTGCCACCACCCCATTCCAACAAAACAATAACAGAACACCTTTGTATTTATTTTTCTTGTATTTATCTGTGAATGTTGTATTCCTCCAGTAGAATGTAAACTCCCCAAAGGTGAGAATTACCTTTATTTTTGTCTGTATATCCCTAGTACCTAGCCACAGTGATTGCTACTATTAGACACTTAATAAATGCAAGATGATTGATTGACATAAGTTAAGACTTAAGGCATCTATGCTTTTTTTTTTTAAGTTCTTTAAAAGCTGTTAGATACTCCCTTTTGTGATAAAAAAAAAAAAATTAGCATAGACTTCAGTGACATTGGCCAGTATTGCCTGTCATTAGTTGTCACATACTCCTTCATGTTGATGGACTAAGACTGTTTGTAAGGTCTCATTCAATGAAAATTAAACAAGGTGCTACATAGAAAAGATGCCATTAAGTTGCTTTATAAACTCACTTGATTTCCATTAGCTCCCTTTCAATTTATTTTTAGGCCCTGGGCCTTTGGACCAATACATAATCTCATGAATGATTTTATGAGTAAAAATAAAAATGTAAAATGTATTCATATGTTTAACTAAACTGGACTATATTCCTAGAATCTAATGGTGAGTTTTATTTCAACATTCCAAAATCGTGCATTCACAAAAATGAAAGAAATAAGAAACCCTAGGAATTTACTTTATACTTAAACATTATTTATTGTTTCAATTATCAGGGACAAATTTGTAAATATTATAGAATTATTTTTATATGTTGAGTTCATATGTATCGTTTTTGTATCATTCAAAATTTGTTTATGTATTTCCCACTATGCAAATTTGAAAGTAATTAAAATTGAACTAATTTATGTTATGAACCATTAGAAACTAAATTTAAACGCTATTTAGTCAGGTCTAACTCATTGTGACCCTATAGACCCTAACTCACCAATACTGTTCATGGAGTTTTCTTGGCAAAAATAATGCAGTGGTTTCCAATTTCCTTCTCCAGTAGATTGAGGCAAACAGAATTTAAGTGATTTGCCTAGAATCACATAGCTAGTAAATGTCTGCAGCTGGAGTTGAACTTCGGTTTTCTTGACTTGAGACCTAGTACTCTACTCACCGAGACACCTAGCTGTCTCCTAAAAGTTTAAGCATAATGTGTGCCCTTCCCCCAATTAAATATATCTGTGGTAATTGTCTATCATGTCATTAAAAGCCTTGATCTCCAAAATTCATTTAAACTATTAGTTTCAGCTATATTCCCTAATAAACATTTCAGCATAACCAAATTTTCCATGATTTAAAAGCCAACTTGTGATTTTTAAAACTTGTGATTTGTCCTATAAATTGTTGTGTCATGCATCATTATTTATGACACATAAATTACAAATTTGGAGTCTCTAATTTTGTAAGTCCACTTTATTGAAAACCTAGCCAGGAAAGGAGGATCTTTAATTCCAAGAGTGAAAATGAAAGAAATGACCATTGCATAGAGAAATTTATAAATGTAAAATGGTCACAAGAAGAAACACAGAAAGCCATCTTGGTTAGCAAACACAATTTCTTTGCACTGAAATGGACATGTAGAAAAAGAACCCAAACCTAGTCAATTTATGAGCATCAGTTTATTAAGCTGGCCAGCGACAAGTCTCCCAAGGAACCTTAGGAGAGCTGCCCCAACCATAGGGAAAGGGGGAATATTTAAAGTCAAAACCCACCAAAAATAGGTGTGGGAAACAAAGTTAGTCTGACAATGGTAGATAAGCACATCCGTTGTAGTCAGGCCTTGGTCTGGACAGTTGTATAGTCCTTGCCCTGATTTATTGTGAGACCCAGATGTCCAGGATCATTCTGACATCTTATCAGGAAGTACGGCCAGGTCTATTTCTCACAAGAGAGGGGCTCCTGGCTAAGCACGTACGAGTTCAGGAAGAATTCAGTAATTTCCAAACTTGTTACATACAGAGGCTTAGTATATGAGACCATGGGCATTTCAGCACAGCAGAGATCTACAGCAGTCAGGGATGATCAAGGTTTAAAATGCAAGGCTCTTTGAAAAAACACTTAAAGAGGATGTTAGAAAATTGTGGAGAATTACCTTAAGAAAAAGGTTGCTATTATGTATAAACACACATATATACAAAATGTATGTTTAAGGGTTAAAAGTACCAAAAATTTTAAGAAGAAAATGTTAAAACAGAAGATACTAAAGCTAGCAGAAAGGGTGAGTACTAAAACATCAAAAAAGATTACATACTTCTCCAAGTATATATTACATGACAAATGAAATTGAAATTGAAAATGAAATTGAGTGAGTAAAAGACAGAACCCTGTGGAATCCCAGGAAAGCATGGAATAATGAGATATTCCAGAATGGTTTGAAAGAAGGGAAAAAAAAACAAACACAAATCAATTGGATAAAAAAAAGTGACAGAACTTAGGCTTTCACAACAGAAATAATTAGGAGAGCAAAAAAATTGGATTCACAGTAATGTGTCTCCAAAGAAGCCAATGAGAGAACCAGAGATTTGACATATAATTCAGTGAAAGACAATCTTGAAGAACAAAAGCAAAAGTCACTGATTTAAAGGAAAGTGTGTGCAAAGACAAGGATCACAGGTTGCCAAGAGCATATAAACTGAAATACCATAATATGGGTAATAATGCTCCCCCTGCCCCCAAATCACCAAAATTCCCAGGATTTCTTAATACAGAAAACAAAGCAACCATCCTAATTACTTGCAGAATTTGTTTTTGAGTGGAATCATTAATTTTAACCACTGTGTCTTGGAATTTGTAGCTTTGAGTTTTTTTTTTCCCTGAAGATAAGTGAATTCTTTCTATTGGCATCTTATTTTCTATATTCAAAAGTTCTGCGTTATGATTCCTTTATTATAGTGTTGAGGGTTTTGTTCTTGTCCTGTTATGTTCTTTTGGGAGACCTATGATTCAGGTTGTCTCTGTACGTCTTGTTTTTGAGATTAGTATGTTTTGCTTGCATAGTTACTGGGTTTTTGTTTTTTTTTTTACTTCTAGATTATCCTTCACTTATGTGTATTTGCATTCCTAAACTATTATTTTTTTTGTTTCTTTGGTGAGGCTTGCCATTGCAGATTTCCATTTTTCTATTCTGCCTTTTGTTTTTACTGTGCAGTTCATAAATTCTGCTTTCATAATTCTCATTTCTCTCAGGAACCATATCTTGTGGTTCCTCTCCTCAAATTCCACTGAGTCTTGTCTCATCAAGTATTAGATCATTTTCCTATTTCCATTATTCAGATTGTGAACTCATTTACTAGATATAGAGACCATATTCCCTTCAGTTGTTGTGCCTTTTCTGGTAATTGATCTCTTCATGTTAAAGGTTTTTGAATTTTCTTGTTCTTGAAATATTTGGTGATTTCAGTTTTTCCTCCTTACTTTTCCCTGTCACTCCCTCTCCCTTATTTACTATCCCTTCTATGATTGTGGTTTCCTTGGGGACTGGATCTCAAAGTGTCTCAGCCTTCTTCCACACTGGGCTATTCATAGTTTGCACCTCAAGGAACTTTAGGTGGTCCAAATTTGTCCCAGATGGATGCTGCACACTTTCTCTTAAGCCTAGTAGAGTTTTGCACAGCCCCCCCCTCAAACCACCCTCCGTTCTCCCTTTCTCCTCCCCCCTCCCTTAACAAACAGTGACCTGTTCTGATGTTCTATCCCATTTCCTCTGTTCCTTAGCTCTTTGGCCTATATCTGGCAGTTTTGGAGCTTGCAGCACTGGTGCTATGGAGTTATGGCTCCCATGAGGCTTTTGGTTCTGAGGGGCTGTGGCTGCCTTACTCTCCTGACCAAGGCGAATTCTCACATATTGGACCCAGGACCTCTGACACTGTAAAGGAGGGAGGGACTGGGGTGTGGAGGTAGGCTTTTTTGTTAAGCCTGTGTCAAGTCCTTGGGTCTGCTAGTGCATTGTTGCCAGTAGTGTGGAAGGTGGGAGGATTGCTAGTGAACTCGGGGTCAGTAAGCATCAGTTTATGGATTTCAGGGTTTTTTTTTTTTAAACTTTTTAGATTTAAGATGTCCTAAATCACAGAGACACCTGAAGTTGTTTTATCTTTGGCACATAATTTCTCTTTTGGAGAAGTTTAAGAGGTTGTGGGGATTACAACAAATTCTGGTTTTCCACCTTGTTACTCGATATAACCTGGAAGTCAAATGAGCAATTTAAAGAATCCACAGATTGTTTCCAAGCTAAAAAACAAAAACAAAAAACCTATGCTTCAAACTCTAAGATACAACATAGTGGTTAAATTTAGCAGTACTAATGATGAATAATAAATGTCTTCAAAGTGACCAAGAGAAAGACCTTCAAATGTAATGGAAAGGAAATTCAAATAACATAAGACTATTTACCCACTGCAAACTGCGGAAGACAATGGAATAATATATAACATAACACATATATAGTACAAGCACGATATGTGACTATAATATAAAGTAAAAGAACTCAAGTTGCATATCATAAGTTAAAAAAAAGACATTCAATAAAAAATGGCATTGGGGGATTTCTTATAGAGAGACAGTCAGAGAGAGTAAGCAGAATATTTGAATTGCAAATATCCCAAACAGCAGAAATACATAAAAGGTAAATAAAGACAATTACCAAGGAAAGAATAAAATAAATTACTCCATCTGTAGCGATTATGTTTTTTTAAGAAAAAGTGATCTCTAGAGGTTAAAACTCAATAGATGAACTATTAAGAGTTTTTTTCCCCAAAAGTACATGAGATAGAGATAAACATGGAATTTATTTTCTTTAAAAAATTAATGAACATTTATTTTTTCTCCCACTTCCCTTAAGTGAGGAAAAAAAGAAGAAAACTCTTCTAATAAATATTCGTAGTAAATGACAACAAATGGTTACATTGGTCATATCTGCCAATTGAGTCCATCACTTATCTGTCAGGATAAGCATCTGATAGTATGCTTCATGATAGGTCTTCTGGAACCATTCCTGGTTTTTGTTTCAATGAGAGTTCTTGAGTAATGTTGCTTGTCTTTACTATGCTGTTATTGTATAAATTGTTCTCTTGGTTCTGTTCACTTTGTATCAGTTCATACAAATATTCTTGTTTCTCTGAAATTATCCCTTTTGTGATTTTTTAATAGAACCATAGTATTACATTATATTTAGTTTTTTTTTTCAACCATTCTAGAGTTAGAGTGCCTCCTTGGTTTCCAATTCTTTGCTGCCTCTCTCTCTCTCTCTCTCTCTCTCTCTCTCTCTCTCTCTCTCACACACACACACACACACACACACACACACACACATACACACAGATGCTGGAAATTCTTACACAGGATCTTTTTTCTCTTTGATCTCTTTGGGGTATAAGCTGGGTAGTGGTATTGTTGGGTCAAAGGGTATGCACAACTTAGCAACTGTTTGGATGCAGTTCCAAATTGTTTTCCAGAATCAGTTGTACTAATTCATGGCTTAATGAATAGCCCTTTAATGTGCCTGTTGAAAGCAGAATGTAAAGAAACTGGAGTAGTGGGTGGAAGAAAAGGTCTCGCATATTTTAGACCAAATCCCTTATAGATGAATCAATGTATTTTGTGTGACAAAATAGAAGAATGAGAAGGTGTAAAAGGTGGGAGAGAGAAAATGAGAACATAGGGGATGGTGTGATGTACCTTTTGCGTCTAAAGGCAACTAGGTGGCTCAATGGATAGTGCAGAGCCTAGAATCAGGAAGAATTGAGTTCAAATCTGGCTTCAGACAGTAATCCTGTGACCCTCTATAGACCACTTAAACCTCTGTATGCCTCCTTTTCCTCAACTGTATAATGGGGATTAAAATAGCACTTATCCCTCAGGGTTATGTGGAACCAATGAGATAATATTCATAAAGCACTAAGGACTGTGACTGGCACACAATAAACAATAAATACTTGTTTCCTCCCTCTCTCCCTTTCCCCTTTTTCCTTCCCACCTTTGGTCTTCTCCTTTCCCTCCCTTCCTCTCTCCTTTTCTTCCCTTCCTCCTTTCCTTCCTTCCCTCTCTTCCTCATTTTCTTCCTCTCTTCTCTCCTTCATTCTTTTCTTCCCTCCCTCCTTTTCTTTCTTCCTTCTATTCCCCTTTCTTTTCTTCCTTCTTTCCTTCCTTCCACCTTCCTTCATATCCTCCCTTTCCCCCTTTCTTCCTTCCTTCCCTCCCTCTTTTATTCCTTCATCAAGTCCATGGGTCAACAACAAAAGCAATATAATTCTTGTATTTTCTCATCAAGAAAAAGTCCTATAAATGAAATGCCAAAAGGGAGAAATTGGAAAAGAGGGCAAAGATGCAAGTCTTAACTCAATGGGGGAAGGGCATCCCACTGGAACATACTCCTATGACAGAATAAATATATGTCTATAATGGGAGAGAGAGAGATCTTACAAAGAGTCTAATCTGGTGATAGTTGATATACAGGGAGAACACTTCCTCTGAGAGAGTGTTATTCCTCTCTCAACACTCTCTCAGAGGAATTGTTCTTCCTCCATGGACAATATCCTGCCTCAGAAGGAGGGAAAGCAGAGGTCTTAGAGGTAACTGGCACCCAGAAGTCTGGAATGTCATGAAATTAAAAATAAAAGTTAATGGTAGATGGGAAAGAGGAAGAGCCTGGAGATGACAGAAAGTGCAATTTGATAGCAAATCCCCATTATCTGTTTCATGCACAGATACTTCCAAGAGTGAGGCACAATAGAAAATGCTAAAAAAATGATAGTGTAGAAATTGACTAGAAGACTTCAAATTTGGTGTTTTATGTTTTGGTTCTATGAGGAATACAAAAAGATTGGGGTGGCGAGGTAGCACAGTGAGTAGAGCACTGCCCCTGGAGTCGGGAGAATCTGAGTTCAAATTCGGCCTCAGACACTTAACACTTACTAACTGTGTGACCTTGGGCAAGTCACTTAACCCCAATTACCCTACCTTCCCCCTCCACAAAGCAAAAAAGAAAAAAAATTGAATAAGGAATAAATAAGTAGATGGATCATATATCAAAGAATTAAACTTATGAATAGGTAGAAAGAATAGAGAATAATAAAGAAGATAAAATAATTTTGCTTGAGAAAACCTTAACAAATAAAAGTTGGTGTGAAGAGAAGAGATTTTAAACTAACCCCCTAAGTGAGGGGAAAACATAAAGGAAAAAAAAGGAAGAATAAGATAACTAAATGAAATAAATAAAGAAAAATAGATCAAAGAAGCAAAACTACAAAACTAGGGGAATAGTTGACAAATGGGAGGTGTTGAGGGGAGAGACAATGTGACAATAAGAATTGCATCAAAGAATTAAAAACTGATCATAGGGATAAAGTATTGACTTAAAAGAGGAAGGGGAACACAAGTATTAACAAAAAACAGTATTAGAAATAGACAACATCAGTCTAACTCATAACATTATATGAATGAATTGAATAAAAGATCACAAAGAATGAAAGGTTGGATTAGAAAACAATTCTACAATCGGTTGCTTACAAGATGCACGTCTTTTTTTTTTTTTTTTAAGCAATCAGGGTTAAGTAACTTGCTCAAGGTTACACGGCCAGTTTTTTCTGGGTGTGGTGCTGAGTATCTGAGCCCGGATTCATCCCCAGGTCATCCCGACACTGGGGCTGGGGCTCTTACTCGCTGAGCCACCTGGCTGCCCCCATCTTTTTTTTTTTTTTAAACAATTGGGGTTAAGTAACTTGCTCAAGGTTACACGGCCAGGTGTTTCTGGGTGGGTGCTAAGTGTCTGAGGCCGGATTCATCCCCAGGTCATTCCGACACTGGGGCCGGGGCTCTTATTCGCTGTGCTACCTGGCTGCCCCTGAAGATACACATCTTAAAAGCACAAATACACCCGGGATAAAAATGAGAGCCAAGGGCAAATTTTGCTATGGATCATATGATTTTATAAAAGCAGAAGTTGAAATCTTGTTATCAGATAAAGCAAAAAAAATATTCACAAGAGATAAACAAGGAAATTACATTATAGACTATAGATCATAAAACAATATCAATATTAAACTTGTTTAGTCATTTCAGCCATGTCCCCATTTGGGGTTTTCTTGACAAAAATCAGGAATAATTTGCCATTTCCTTCTCCAGCTTATTTTACAGATGAGGAAACTGAGGCAAACAGTGTTATGTGACTTAGCCAGGGTCATACAGCTAATGAGTATCTGAAGCTGGATTTGAAGTAGGTCTTCCTGACTCCAAGCCTGGTGCTCCAGCTACTATGCCACCTAGTTATCCCACATTAAATATATATATGCCCCAAATAGGGCAACATCAAAATTCATAAAGGAAAAATGAACTGAATTCCAAAATGACATAGTAATACAATAATACTAGGAGAGTAGGATAATGTTCCTTTCTTAGAGTTGGATAAATATAACAGAAATATAAACAAAATGGAATACAGAATTGAACCCATTATTGGAGAATTTAGAGCTAAAAAATGTATGGAACCTTTTTATTGGGACTACTGAAAAAATATACATATTCAATAACATGTGGCACTTTAACAAAAGGAGACCACGTAGAGAAATTTCAAAGAAAAGTAAAAAGGCAGAAATTTTGAGTTCATTCTTTATAGAAAATAGCACTTTAAAAAGTAATCAATTTAAGGAAAACAAACAAAAAAACACTAAATAGAAGTAATAATAAAACCCTAAATAATGAGTGGGTCAAATAATCCATCATATAAATAATAATTATATGAAAAACAATGCTAGTGAGAAAACATAAACATATAGCATACAAAAACATGGATTTCTGTTATACAGCTACATCAATCCTCAGGTGAAAAATTATATACCTAAAGCCGTACACTAATAACATAGGAAAAAGGATTAATTAACTGAATAGGCATTTAAAAATGATAAATGCAATAAATAACCCTGAAATAAGTACAAAAGAAACACAAATTAGATACCAAAAAATCCACAAGACTTATAAACAAAATTAAAAGCTCTTTCTTTGAAAAACTTAACAACATTGATATTGTTAGCTAATCTGATTTTAATCTGAAGAAGGAAAAAAATGCACAAAATTTTAGAATGAGCATATAAGACACCATGAATTTAAAGGAAACAAAATAGACTTATCAGAACCTACTATGCGTTTATATACCCAGAAACATAACCCAAAAGAAAACATTACTTTCAAAAATATAAAATACCCCAAATTAACAGAATACCAAATGGTGATTTTAAATAATCCAGCCTCAGGAAATCAACTAGAACTAGCTATATAAGAACTAACAAAGGGAGAGACAATTTTTTTTTTTTTGCCTTTTTGGAGGGGAATTGGGGTTAAGTAACTTGCCCAAGGTTACACGGCTAGTTTTTTTTGTGTGGGTGTTGTGTCTGAGGCCAGAACCAAGGGAGAGACAATTCTTAGTCCAAATGTATCTACAGCAGAATATTATCAAACTTAAAAAACAAAACAAAACAATTGCTAACCATACCATATAAATTATTCTCTGAAACTGAGAAAGAAAATATCTTACCCATACTCCTTTTCTGAAACAAATGTAGCCCTAATGCTAAAATCAGGGAAAGAAAAGCAAAATAGACTAGAAACTGATAACCTTAATACATATTGATTCAAAATTTAAAATAAATTCCTGGCAGAAAGATTATACCAATTTATCAAAAAATATTACTAGGAAAGATAGCTGTTTAAGGGGTCAACAATTTTATTCACTAGTTCAAGGGAAAAGTCAGCACCCCGAACTTCAGAGAAAATACAGAGAAAATACAAGCAGATCTACAGACAGGACTCTGACTGCCTGAATCAACTATACACTTTTACATACATCCCTGAATCTGGGGAGCCTTTATGTCTGAGCAGTCAGTGAGCTCTGAACATATGGCCACTCAGAATCTCGACCAGGGAATCACAAGTTTCTTTTCATAAGCAAGCTCCCAGAGCAAAACACTAGCTCAGGGTGTACATACACTTCTCAGAGCCAGAAGGCATCACAACCCTAGTGACTTGGTGCCTAATTAGAAATTAGCAAAAGGTGTGAAAGCCTTCCTACAAGCAAGCCTCCCCTAAGCAAGCTTCCCTTAATGGGCTCCAAGTGAGGCCTATTAATGGGTAGGAAAGATCTTAAGTCCATTAACATTACAATACCATTCATAAAAAAGACAGGTCAGTCTTAGGAAAACAATCAAAGCAATCATATTAAAAAACAAAAATAACCAAAACCGCAATTGTCTCATTAAATGTAGAAAAATCATTTGACAAAGTAAAAGTTCATTGAAGAAACACTAGCAGCTTTCCCAGTAAATATAAGAATAAAATAAAGATGATCACTTCCCTTGCCCTTAATAGATATTGTAGAAATGCTATGTAGCAATAGGACAAGTGAAAGGAATTAAAGACATAAAAAAGGCAAGCAGGAGACAAAGCAATGCCTATTCACTGATGACATGACCTTTTACTTAGAAAATCCTGAGGAATCAGCAAAGAAACTAATTGAGAAAACGACATTTCAGCAAAGTAGCATTCTACAAAATAAATTCACAAAACCAACTGTATTTCTACCTAATAATAACAAAATCCTGTTGGCAATAATAGAAAGGGAAATCCTATTCAAAATAACCACAGAATGCATAAAACATTTGGGAGTCAATCTAGCAAAGTATATTCAATACCTATGCAGATTTTATTGCAAAATTCTCCTTAAATAAATAAATCTCTAACTTAAATAGCTGTTGGAATATTTTATGCTCATGTCTAGGCTATTCCAATGAAAAAACTGTGGACTGTGTTTATCACTTCTTGGGCACATCCCACATCCTTTCAGGTAGTGAGAATTCACTGACTCTCATGCTGAATGAGTTGAATCATCCATTACTTAGTCAGAGGAAAATCTCCAAAGTGAACTTTCCTAGATCCACCTTCAAGTTATACCTTTCAGTGCTTCCCTGATTCTCTTGCCAGCACTGTCATCTCTTCTCCCCAGGAGGAATGGATGACAAGTGTTTAGACATAGAATCCCAGCCTCCTCTCTGCAATATTGTACCAATGTTCTGAATAATCTCTTTGAGCTGTTGAGTCATTTTCCAGTTGTGTCTGACACTTCATGACCCCATTTGGAATTTTCTTGGCATATTTGGAATGATTTGCCATTTCCTTCTCCAGCTCATTTTAGAGATGAGGAAACTGAGACAAATGGGGTTAAGTGACTTGACCAGGGTCACACAGCTTGTGTCTGAGGCCAGATAATAGTTCAGCCCCTGAACTCAGAAAGAGGAGTCTTCCTGACTCTAGGCTTGGTGTTCTGTCCATTACACTACCTAACTGCCCATGAATAATCTCTAGTTAATCCTACAGAAAACCCAAATCCAATGCCTTAGTCTCCTCAACTGCAAAATGAGGGAGTCAGACAAGATGGTCTCTTGAGGTCCCTTTCAGTTCTAGATCGGTTATCTTATTTATGCTATGTTTGTTGGGCCTGGACACAGCAGGTCCACAGTGACCATCTTCTTGCTGACACACTCATAATTTCCTTTGGGAAGCCCAGACAACTTAATCCATATAGCTCAGCTTCAACACAAGCCTGAGGCATTTTGTATACCGTTGGCTGTGGAGAGGGAGATGGGTCTTTGGATTGGTGGAGAGAACACTGAATATGTGATGTTGCAGACCTGGATGAGGGATTGACTGAGAACAGAGAGAAGATGATCCTGAGTGGAGAGAGCAGAAGAATTTGGAATTGGAGACCTAAGTGGGAAATCAACTTCATCATGTCTCTGGTTTTGCTTAAAATTCTAGAGACCACTAGAATGGACTTCCTCTGGGTGAAATTTTTCTTTCTCACCTGGTTTGAGCTGAGACCTTCTCTCTGTCATAGAAGAGTGTATTCACTTTTTTGGAGGGCAATTGGGGTTAAGTGACTTGCCCAAGGTCACACGGCTAGTTTTTGTGTTAAGTGTATGAGGCCGGATTTGAACTCAGGTCCTCCTGACTCCAGGACCAGTGCTCTCTATTCACTGCGCCACCTAGCTGCCCCTGGATAATATTCTTAAATCCACAGCAGATTACCCCCTGCATGGGCTACTGAGGTGTGTGCTTTAAATATTACTAACAATACTAGAATATAATTGTCACTTGGGATCTCTCATCCATCCCCATTGTCACTGTGGTCTGGTGTCCTATGAATTTAGGAGATAAGGGCCAAAGAAAGATTGATAGAGACAGGAACTAGTTTTTTTGTGTGGATTTATTTATTTATTTTTTTTGCAGTGAATCCGATCTCATTGTTTCCTCAATGATTCATTATGAAATTTGTGGAAATTCTATAAAGCTCTGAACATGTGTTTGTCGATATGTACGTGTATCGTTGATTCTGTTTGATTGGATTTTAGATTCTGAAAAACTAATTCTGATTCCCTATCTCCAGGTAAAATAGCCTGTACCTTGTCTAATATAGCAGTAAAATCCGACTCTGCTCTCTAGCTGTCCATCTTAGTTACTAAAGGGGCCAACCTCAGACTCTGATGTTGCTCTAGGGGGAATGGTTCTGTGCTGCCAGTCAGCTCCTAACAAACTTGGCTTGTGATTTTACTAATTTCCATGGTTCATTACTGAGGGACTGTCTTGATTTCCTTCAGTCACGTGGGACCAGTTTTGGTTTTATCTAAATACTCTTTCTATCAGTATCAAGTTTATTATATCAATTCTGAGAGATAGGCAGAGTTCTCATTGCTTGGGCAGCACAAAGTGCACCCGTAGCATTTCCTCGTGTGCATTTCCCATATCACTCAGGCTAGTTTAACATGGTTCATGGGCTCCCCTGTTACTCCTTGCCCCTCTAATCACTGTACCCCAAAACCACCACAAAGTTTGGGACCTTGTCTAATCCCAGTTAGGAAATGGTTAGGTAGTTTTCCTAATTCTCTGTGCTCTTGGTGCCACCAAATTGTCTCTTTAGCACCTTCAAAAATTTGAGTACTTTGACTTTGGGATGTTGCATGTTCAGGGTATATACAACATCTAAGATCTTGGAGATTCTACTTTTATCTATATCAACCATCTGTTCCTCCTTATCCTTTCTGTGGCATGTCCTAGAAAGGACACATACACTTCCCTACACAAATAGAGGAGCAGATCAGTTCCAGTGTGTGTGTGTGTGTGTGTGTGTGTGTCTGTGTGTGTGTGTATTCTTCCTTCTTTTGAGCAATTTAGATGAGTGAGGTTAAAGTGTAAGCCACTTTCCCTACTCCTTCCTAGATTGCATAGATGTCTACATCTATAAACGCGCATGCATGCATGTTTGCATATACTTACAGACTGGCAAACAAACATACCATTCAAATATTTGGAGAAGTAGTGAGCTAAAGTGAGAGTAAATGCAAAATGATGGTTGGTCAGAAATAAAAAATTCTTTGAAGAAAACTGTATAGTGCTACAATAAATCCCTCTGACTGGATTGGTTGACTGAGAGTTGGGCTCATGCCTGGGACGCTGCTTTATTTTTTTAATCTAGTCTTTTATAGATGACATTTTAAAAAAATGAATAAGCATTACCAATGTAGTTCAGCAGTGGCTCTGTGACTTACACCCTCAGAGGCATCTGGGACACTAAGAGGTTAGGTGCTAGAATGTGTCAAAGAAGGACTTAAACCGGGGTTCCCCTGATTTAGAGGCCAGCTCTGTATTTGCTACATCATGAAGTCATTCTCTATGTCTCAATACCCATTCATACAGATGCATACTTACATAAATATAGGGAAAGACCAGGTCCAGAGTTTCTATATGTGTATATATATGCCTGTATTTGTCTGCACACACAGATTGACAAACATGCATTCAAGCTTTGTAGAAATAGCAAGAATTTCATTATATATATATTTGATTTTTAGAGGGGGGAGGGCAGGGCAATTGGGGTTAAGCGACTTGCCCAAGGTCACATGGCTAGTAAGTGTTAAGTGTCTGAGACCAGATTTGAACTGAAGTCCTCCTGACTCCAGGGCTATTCACTGCTATTCAGACTCTATTCACTGTGCCACCTAGCCACCCCACATAATATATTTTTGATCAGCCATCACTTAGCTTTCATTCTTTCACTTCAGCTTAGCACATGAGGACTCTTAACATTAAAAAAAAAAATTATTCCTATTATCAAACAAAGTTCAGCCTTCTACCCTTCCCTCCTACTGAGAAAGTAAGAAATACAAAAGCCTGTTTCAAGCATGTATAAATCAATCAAAACAAATTTCCACATTGACCACATCCTAAAATATTTCTTTCATTTTGCATTTTGTGTCCTTCATCTCTCTTTCAGGAAGTAGGTAGCATGTTTCCTCATTAGCTCTCTGGAATCCTGGTTGGTCATTATGCTGATAAGAGTTCACTATAATCATATTCCATTACATATTTGTATACCATAATTTGATTATCCAGTCTCCAATTTATGGACGGATTCTCATTCTTTGCCATATCAAAAAAAGCTATAAATATTTTTATACATATTTAAAATGTTTTTTGCTTAGGACTAATGCCTCCCTTAACCTTCCCTCCTTCTAATTCCCTTTTCCCCACCATTTTCCCCTTTTTCTCCTATTTTTCTGTTGGTGTGTGTGTGTGTGTGAGTGTGAGAGATTCTTCCTTCTTTTGAGCAATTTAAATGAATGAGGTTAAAGTGTAAGCCACATCCCCTACCCCTTCTTCCTAGTTTGTATAGATGTCTACTTAGATGTCACCCTTATTCTGTGAAATTATTTTTCCCTAACGTTGCTTTCTCTTCTACCCAGTGCAATCCTTTTCCTCTCTCTTTCCATTCTTTTCTTAAGATCATCATGATATAACAAAACTATTCCCAGACCTTGTGTAACTGGACTCCTTCTATGAAACTTGATGATATATGGATCAGAGGGGACGCATGTATCATCATTCCACATTTGAATATTAACAGTTTATCCTTGTTTATAGTCTTTTGTCATTGTTCATTTATGTTTACCTTTTTATATTTGTTTTCATTCCTCTGTTTTTATTTGAAAGTTTTTCCAGAGCCCTTGTCTTTTTCATCAGGAATGCTTGGAATTACTCTATTTCTTTAAAGATCTATTTTTTCCCCTGTAACATTATTCTGTACTCTTTTTTCCTGGGTAAGTTATTTTTGGATATAAGCCCCGATCCTTCGACTTCTGGAATACCATATTCATGTTCTTCACTCCTTTAGAATGATGGCTGCTAAATAATTTGTGATCCTGAATATGGTTCCTTGGTACTTGAATTCCTTCTTTCTGGCTGTATTTAAAAAAAAAATCTTTCTTACATTATTTTCCTTAGACTTGTAAGCTTGTGGATTTTAGTTGTAATTTTCCTCGGAGTTTTCATTTTGAGGTTCTTTCAGAAGGTAACCAGGGGGTTCTTTCCACTTCCACTTTGCCCTATATTCTAAGAACTCTAGGCAGTTTTAAGATTTCTTGAAACAGGTCTAGGTAATTCTTTATTCATTGAGTCAAATAGTACAGTGATTCTTAAATTTTCCTGCCTTGATTTGTTTTCCAGCTCATTTGTTTTTGCTCTGAGATATCTTAACACTTTCTTCTATTTTTTTTCCAGTTTTTGACTTTGTTTTAGTATATCTTGTTGCCTCATGGAGTTATTGGCTTCTATTTGGTCCATTCTAATTTTTAAGGAATTTGTTGTTTGGGAAAGATTTTGTACTCTTGTGCCAAGCTGATGATTCCTTTTCCAATTCTTCCTTGCATAGCTCATTTATTTTCTAATTTTTTCCTCAAGGACTTCCATTCCATTTATAAAAAAAAATTAAAACTTTATTCTAAATTCTTGCTTTATTTCTTCCAGGAATTCTAGTTGAGTTTGTGCCCCAGCTGTGTTTTATTCTGAGGAGGCAATTCTTGTAGATGTTTTGGAGTCATTCTCTTCTGTGTTTGTGTCTTGTGTGTCTCTATGATATTAGCTCATTATGGTGTGGTTCTTTTTTTATTTGTCTATTCTTCTAGCCTACTTCATGACTTTCGACTTGATGTTAGGTCTGAGTTCTATAGACCGAAAGGGAAGGTCTGGGCTGTCCTGTTACTTTCTTGAGGTATTGACTACTTTGTTATTCCAGGATCTCAAGGAAAGATTGGGACCTGCAACTTTCAGTGATCCCAAAGTGGTCTGATTCAAGAAAAAGTCCGATTTCTTCCCTCCATCGTCTAACTCCTGGCAAGTTCCTTACTTGGGTTTGGGTCTGAACAAGAGTGGACTACTGCTGGACTCTGCCCCTATGAGCCACCTGGAAGGCTTTAATGGTGCAGAGTGTTAGAATTGTAGGCTTCTGAGGCAGCCAGGTGGCTCAGTGAGTAAGAGCACCGGCCCCAGAGTCGGGATGACCTGGGATTGAATCCGGGCTCAGATACTTAGCACCACACCCAGAAATAACTGGCCGTATAACCTTGAGCAAGTTACTTAATCCCAATTGCTAAAAAAAAAAAAAACAAAACAACAACAACAAAAGAATTGTAGGCTTCCTTTCAGTCTGAGAGTCATCCAAGTTATACTTCTGTAAACTGGGTCATACTTTGGAAGTGAGACCTTTCTTTGCACCTGAGGTATGAGTTATATATACTCTGCTGCTGACTTCTGAACTTCCTCCTTTCATGGTACATGTTAGGAAGGACGCCTCCCTAACTGAAAATGCCATTGCCCTGTGTTCACTACACCCCAGATCTACGGCCCAGACCTGAGTAGTAGATCCATCACGGTGTCTAGTACTGGTCTCAGGGTGCTCCAGAGTGAATCTGAGACCTTATCTTGGTCTGGGGCACAGCCTCTCCCTGGGCACTGGAGTGTTCTGCTTGTATGCTCCTGGAGCAGCCCTGAGTCTGGGGTCCACACACCTCCCTGTCCATCTCCCTGTACTGACAAAGGACTCACCATGTGACAATTTCTGTTTTTTTCCTATCAGGATTTGTTCTGGTACATTTTCTAGGTCTGTTAGGAGAAGCTTGCAGAGGGCAATCACTACATTGTTTCCTGTGCTCTGTCATCTCAACTCTACTTCCATATTCATTCTTTTCAATGCAGTCAGAAGCAAATTCATCTCCATCTTTTCTTTGTTGGGCATATTGGGAAACTGATCTCTTCGTGTATACTCTGATGAGCCCCTCATATATCTGACATCCCCCCTCCCCACCCCAGATATGTTGTGAAATGATCTCTTCATTCCCATCTCAGGACGATGGCGTGATCACACTCTGGTCAGATTCTCATGTAAATGCTAAAACTACTTTGACAATCACAGTTTATTGGAACGATTAAGGGCCATTACGTCCCTCATTTTCCACTGGAAACTGGGGTACAAAGAGATGAAGAGTTTTGCCTAACATCACAAAGTTATTTATTTATAGAGTCAGAATTAAAAGCCAGATTTCTGGAATTCAATCCAATACTCCTTCACTACTCTATACACTCTCATATTAAGAATTTAGTGGGGTCCTCTATTGAAACTGTGGTTGATCCTTTCATCACTACTATCCCTATGCAACTATGGTTAATGTCTGCGGTTGGTGGGGGATTTTGGGAACCTCTGCCTGCCCAACACACAAGATGGAATGAGTTTGAGAAGAGACAAGTATGTGACTCTTAAGGACTTCTGAAGACTTATTCAATTAAAAAATATCACTATCATGTCCTCTTATGAATGCTTTATGAATGAAAGATTTATCCTGCATGATTACTGTATGTTGTTTTTGTCCTTCATTTTTGAGGAACACCAGTGACATCACAGGGTGATATCTTGACTAGTGGATGAATTGGATTTAAGTGAGGAAGAGTTGCACAAAGTCATCAGCCTCACTCTCCCTTCCAGAATCACCAAAGTCCAGTGGTAGGACTAAAGTTAGGATGACTGGCGATGGCCCAGGAGTGTAGTGGAAGATCTTGGTGTCTTCAATGTTTGACCAAACTCTAAGTCTCCCACACCTTCTGCTTCAGCCACCATCATCATGGCTGTTGGAACAAATTTTTCCCATTCCACTAGGGAGAAGTCTTCACATTCTGAGTATTGACACCTCCTCCGAATTAACCAATGGATTAGAGGCCTATAAGTTACCCTCAACCTGAGTTAGCCCTTCTGCTGAGATAATTTTGCCAGGTGTGGCTACAGTGTATGGTACAGCTTCTTGGAGTCATGGATGAGAGTCTTGAGCACCAGGTAGACATCAAATGTTGATGAACAGCCTTAAAATGTTTCAACAGCCCTCACATCTGTGAGGTGTGTCTTCCCTCGATACTTCATATACCTCTGATAACTATAACTTTGATAATTATAATTTAGGTGGAGAAGACAGTGAAACATCATGCAGAATATATTACTTCCCACTGAAAACAAAACAAAAAACAAAAAGAAAATCACAGGACACTATTTTATCTTCCTAAGAAAGAAATGCTCCTGAATGATGAAGATTCAGTTCACACAAGGCTTCCTGATGACCGATTTTGTGACCACAGTTTTAAAACTGTGAGATTGTGTATTTAGGAATTAAGAATTTACTTGTAGAATGAAAAAAAAACACAGAGGAGAAAAGTTACATTTCAGTGCCTATAGGATAAAGGAGATGAAGAAGAAATGTAGCTGTCTAGAGTGTCTTGAATCATTATGTATTAGAACGACATTTTTCCTCTGATATTTATGCATTCAATTCATGCTGTATCTACTTAAGCTACACTGAAGCACCAGTAATGTTATTTTTCTTGGGGAATTTGTGTTTTCAGCTTGTCATCTCCCCGCTGTTCCAAAACACTACAAGCTTTTTGCTAATTGTCCTCAGAAGAACACAGTCGGTTTAAGGATATTTAAAGACCTATTGAATGTCTTACAAGAATCTACCTTGTGCTTTTCATTTTAGGTCAGTGAATTGTATGGCTGATGTGAAAAATCCATCTTGACTTAAACAAGTATTTTTAGGAATCTCCTCCCCCATCCTTTCTCTCAATTCCAAACTTTTGTAAAAGACACAAAGCATACACAATGAATTTTTTTTGCTTTTCACATTACCCCTACAATTCTAATGATCTTTTGGATTAGTAACTAATCAATTACAGCTGGGGATCTTTCAGAGTCATGGGTTCTATTCTGGAACTAGTAGATTACATTATTCCAAGAACTGTGCATTTTTTCATTAGCCCTCTCCATAACCAAAGAAAAGTTTGGATGTTTATGGAGTTAATGATATATGAAGACTTAACTTGGATAGCCAATAATTGGACAGTTTGTTGTGGTGGAGAGAGTGCTGGTATGAAAGTCGGGAACTCTTAACTTTGCCACTAACTGTCTATGTGACTTTAGACAATTCTTTTGCTTCCTCTAGGCTCCAATTTCCTCAACCTCTAAAATGTGAAACTGGATAAATGCCCCTAAGACTTCTAAGAATGGGAAGACAAAGAGAAAAGTAGGGGTGATTTCTATACTCTTGAAAGTGAAAGGTCACTTCCAAACTGAATTATTCTGTACTTGGTCTTCCTATCCCATTGGAGAAGATGAATGATGAATGAATGGCAAAGCATTTATTAAATTCTTCTTATGTTTCAGGCATTGTACTGGGATTCCAGAAAAAGGCAAAAGCATTCCCCCCTCAAAGAGTCATTCATTCTAATGGGCAAGATAACATAGATGGATATGTAGATTGGTAGGTAGGTAGATAAGTAAGTAGGTAGGTAGGTAAATAGATAGACAGACAGACAGATATGTAGATAGGTAGGTATAGATAAATAGATAGACAGATATGTAGGTAGGTAGACAGATGAATAGACAGACAGACAGACAGATAGATATGTAGATTGATAGGTAGGTAGGTAGATATGAAGATGGGTAGATAGATAGATAGATAGATAGATAGATAGATAGATAGATAGATAGATAGATAGATAGATGGAGAGCATTATTAAGTGTTTGCTATACTCCAGACACTGTGCTGTGTGCTGGGGATTCAAATACTAACAGAATAGCCCTGCACATGGGGCACACCTCCAAGGTGAGAGTGCTTCCATGCCAGCAGGTTCGTGCTTCTGCCAACAATGCAACAAAGCTGAATTTTTAAAAGTCCAAATTCTATTTCCAAAAGCTAAGATAGAGAAAATGCCTTGAATGTTTGTGGAGGGTGGGTGTGAGAGGAAAAAAGAGGAGGGAGAAGTATGAATTACACAATGATCCAGCCACTCTCCTGAAATGTACCTCTGCTTTTGAGAAAATTGAGTAAAATGGGATGGAAATTTGGCTAAGTGATTATGATATTGTTCTGTGGACGTGTTGCCAGGTGTCTCTTAAAGAAGAAAAATAAATTTGTATGTCTATTCCTTTAACTGATTTAGGTTTTAATAAAAGTTCAGCAAAAGACTATTGTAGGGTTAGTTGACTAGAGTTAAGCTTAACATGGGCTGCTGATAAAGAGCTGGAATTGGCTATTTCCCATCCAAAGATCTCATCACACATATGAGACCCCGTCAGTTCTTGTTTATGCTGTACCATGAAATGTACTGAGAAAAGGAAAGTTAAGGCACTAATTTGGTTCATTTCTTGATAGTCTAGAAAGTGGGGGAAAAGGAGTGGGTGTAAATTTTAAAGTCTGGGCAGATTTCAGCAGAGAAAGGGAAGATCCTTACTGCTGAGGTGTGTTACAAGTGATGTTTATTGGAGTAGCATCTGAATGCTGGAGAAAGGCATTAACGCTCCCCCCCCCCCAAACAAACAAACAAACAAACAAACAAACTACCTTTATGTCTCTCTGGGGAAAGGAAGTCTATGGGAAATAGAGGCAGTAAGGATGTGTAGAATAAACATGAACTTCCCACCCCTCCCTCCATCATTGTAGGGAAATGTGTTAGACATTCCATATAGGTGAGCTTTCTAGATAACAGAAACATTACTTTAAGTGTGGAAACCTATTTTTTTATTTAAAATTTGAATTGATTTTGATGGAAATCTTTCTAAAATTTATTACTTGCTTTCTCACCTTAAATGGATAATATAGGATATTATTTAAGTTCTTTGTGACTCAGGGCATCCTTATAAACAGCAGTTACTAGACTGTTACAGTGAGATAATGTATGTAAAGTACTTTGTAACCATGAGAAGCTACATAAAAGTGAGCTGTTATTATTCAAGAGAGGCTGATGATCACAGAATTTCAGACTTGTAAGTTCAGGGTCCTGTGTGTAATATAGCACCTGGCATTTAACAAATTTATATTTAGTAGGCCCTTCATAAATGTTTATTGATTGATTCATTGACCCCAGAGGCATGTAATCCAACTCATACCTAAACAAGCTTTTCTTCTAAAATCAATCAAACAATAAACATTTATTAAGCACCTACTATGGACCAGACACTATCCTGGGTGCTGAGGATAGAAATGAAATGGAGACCTATGAGTACATTCAAATGGGGAAGCCAACAAGGTTATACACACATATATTCATGTATGTGCGTATGCACATGTATATACACACATGGACATATAAGTGCATAGGTATATATGCGATGTATAATACATACAAGGACATATGTATGCACACAGTGCATATATGTATGTGTCCTAGTTGGCTCATATATATATATACATACATGTGCATGTATAGTACAAAATGAATATAAAAAGAATAAACACAAAATATCTAAATACACATGAAGATTGGGAACATTGGGAAGACACTAATAATTGGGGAGGTCAGGAAAGGCTTCATCCAGAAGGTGGTGTTTGAATTACATCTGGAAGGAAGATGGCCAGGTGGGAGTATGAAAAATTAATCAAAACAATGCAAGATGAGCGACTGACTTATCACTATATGTTTCTGTGGTTTACTAATTGTTAAAGGAAATGACAGCGATATACTTTAACCAGCGAATGCTGTGTAAAATTTTATTTAATGAGTCATATTTCTGTTTAAACTTGTTCTCGTTTATTTAGTTATAGTCAGTGTTTATATTGTTCTTTTAATTCTGCTTTCTGGATTTTTCATCATTTCACGTCTTCCTGTATTATTTTGTCTTCATGTTTTTCATTCCTTAGGGTGAAATTAGACAAGTAATCTCCAGCCTTGGATTCAAGAAGCCCTGAGTTCCAGTTCTCTCTCTGCCACATAGTGCTTGTGTGACACCACCTGGTCAGTTCCCCAGACACCTCTCTAAGACTACAATTCGCGAGGGAGAATCAAATGACATCTGTAGAGAGAATTTCCATTTTTGCCTCATAGGAGTAAAATCACAGTTTCTACCTCTCCACTCAAAGGCTCAATAAAACTGTTTTACATTCATGAACAATAATTTATTCAATCATTCCCTAAACACTGGACACATAGTTTACTTCCAGTTGGCTGCTGGCAATATTTTTATACTGGCAGGTTTTTCTTCCTTCCAATATTCCTAAGAATATAAACATAAAAATAGGATAAATAGGTCACAGGGCATGTCTCTTTTCTCATATATTGCCATATTGCTTTCCAAAGGGGTTGGTACAATTCGTGGTCCTATCAGTAGTGAATTAGCATGTTGGGAATACATATTCTTTGTATGTTAAATGTACTCTGTCCTTTTACCATCCTGCTTGTTTTCCACTGGTCATATTCCAGCTTGTCAACATAATTACTGGAATCATTTGACTATCCTACCAGAATTTTGCTTTTAAGAGATTTCCATGTCTTTTGAACTGCTTTCTCTTTAAGGATCTTAGGCCCTAGTGAAGGACCAGTAGTTATTGGAATGGTATGGTATATACCACTGGAACGACCTCAAAGGGTGGTTGGAATTTGTTGATAATAAGAAAGCACTGAGGTATAGTGGAAAGAACAATGGATTTGGAGTCAGAAGTCCTGAATTCAAATTTATGCTCTGCCAATTACTAGCTATGTGACTTTGGGCACATCACTTTGGGGGAGAGAATAAGCATTTGGTAAACATCTTCTATGTGGTATGGTAGATAGACTGTTAGTTCTGGAGTTAGGAAGATCTGAGTTCAAATCTAGTCTCAGATATTTACTAGCTGTGTGACCCTGAGCAAGTCACTTAGGTCTGTTTGCCTCAGTTTCCTCATATGTAAAATGAGCTGGAAAATGAAATGACAAACTGCTCTAATACCAAACCACTGCCAAGAAAACCCCAAATGTGGTCATAAAGAGTCAAACACAACTGAAAAATGACTCAACAGTAACAACAAAGCACCCACCGTATGCCAGGCACTTAACAAATATTGTTTCATTTGGTCCTTACAACAAGCCTGAGAGGTAGATGCTATTATTACCATTTTATAATTGAGGAAACTGAGGCAGACAGAAGTTACCAAAATCACATAACTAGTAAGTGCTGGAGGCCACATTTGAACTCATGTCTTCTTGTCTTCAGATCCTACACTCTATCCACTGAGTCACCTAAAAATTTTCCCTCTTTGGGCCAGAATTTCCTGTTCTCTACCTCAAATGAATGGGTTAAATTGGATGATCTTGAATCTAAGGTCCCTCCTAAGCCCAGATATGGCTTCATATGGAAAGTGTGAGTAGGCTTGGGATTTTTTTTTCTCCTTTGGTATAACAGAGAGATGTTTGAGGAAAACTATAAGACAAAAGAGTGCTGATATATTTTGTTAGAGAGTTCTTGGGACATATTTGAAGTTGACTTTCAATGGAATCCTCAGAGCCCAGAGTCTTGATCATTCAAATTTCTGAATTTTCCAATGGTGAGGGAGGCAGGAACAGAATAGTTTTGAAAAAAACAGAAGAGGAACATAGGTGATGTACTTCTAGATGGTTCCTGAGACACCTATGTTGTTTCTTGTTAAACTTGTCTGAAAACCATACATTTCCACGTTTAAAACTTAACATCCTAAATGCCAATGCACAACATACATTACATCTTTATCCAAACAAGCTGATATAACACACTGTACTACTTGTAGCGGCATACCCAGGATTGGTGCTAGCACAGGTTCTTAGATCTGCTTTTCTAGGAAAGATAGCTGTTTAAGGGGTCAACAGTCTTTTTTAATTACATTCACTAGTTTAGGGGAAAAGTCAGCACCCTGAACTTCAAAGAAAATACAAACAGAAAAAATACAAGCATAGAAATAAAGACCAACAGATAAGGCTCTGACTGCCTGAATCAAAGCAATATTTGCTATACACTTTACATACATCCCTGGATCAAGAGAGCCTTTACATCTGAGCAATTGGGGAGCTCTGAACATATGGCTACTCAGATTCTCAACAGGGAATCACAAGATCCTTCTCATAAGTGAGCCCCCAAAACAAAACAGCAGCTCAGAGTTTATATACACTTCTCAGAGCTAGAAGGCATCACAACCCAAGGGAGGTCTATTAATGGTCAGGGAAGATCTTAAATCCCATTAACATTACACTACTCAATGTCTATTTGCTGTCTCTAGTGGTCCTAGATTATTTTGTTATCTATAACATCTATAGACCTCATGTATGGAATGGAGATGACCTGGATAAAGGGGACCCCTTGATCTTTTTTACCATAGGCTACTAGTGACCTTTCCATCTTAGAGCTAGTCTAGGAACCAGAATGGTGAGGTCTTTCAGAACACTGTACTAAGAAAATGCCCATTTAAATGATAGTTCCTTACTCTGTTATATTAGTTTCTTCATGCATCATCTTAATGTCATGTTGTCTATTTCATTTTCCTAATGCATTTAATACAAAAGGAATGCACTCTTTATCCTGAGTCCTAGAGATGCTAGTGGGCAAGAACCATCTCTTTAATGTTTTGTCACACACAGGGGCTTTAGCTTAGAGTATTGATTGCTTTCGGTCAGAATCCAAGAAAGGGTTTTCAGATAATATTTAGTTTATCCATTTCTTGCTTAATCCTGTCTCTGGAATTCAGATCACGGTGAAAAGACTGCACAATAACTCAGCACCCCCATCAGAACTTTCTAGGACTTGTCTCCTGAGTCCATGATTTGGATGCTCAGTGAAAGGTAAAGGTGGGAGGGGTGAGGGCAAACCAGGTATTTATCTAAGACTGCAGATTGCATTTAGAGAACAGCACAGTATTACTTCTTGAATCTACAGTTTAACTTAAAATCAATAAATTAAAAAAAATCACTCAAAGCAACTTCTGCTTAAGGAGACTTCCTAATCTAGATTTTGTTTAATGGGAAGTGTTTTAAGATACAGTAACTAATTATAACTTTGGAAGACTGATAAAGTATACCTCCCACCTTTTGGTAGCCTGTTGTCTTGACCTATGTCTTGCCACTGGACCACGATGACTCTGGAGGAAAGAGTGAGGCTGATGATTTTGCAACAGCCCTGCCTCACTTAAATCCAATTCACTTGCAAGTTAAGACATCACCCTTCTGATGTCATTGGTTCTCTCTGAGAGCAACAATCATCATAAGACACACATTATCAGACATGACCAATGTGTTGGTTTCTTTGGCTTGGGACTTATGATTTCATTGTCATAGGGAACTCTCTGGTAAGGAATCTTCTTCCATCAGTTCTGGTCACCAACTATACTATAACTTAGAGTCTTAGTTGTTCAGGGCACTCTAAAGGGTGGACCTGGGTCAAACAGTCAATATGGGTCAGAGCCTGTCCTTAAACCCAGATCTTACTGACTCCATGGCCATTTGTCCCTCCACTAGGCCTTACTCCTCTTTGTTTTGCTTGGTTATATTTATTTGTTAGGGAGGAAGGGTGAGTTAGTGGTTAGTGACAGAATTGCAAAAGAAAGAAAGAAAGGAAGAAATAAAGGAGGGAAGGAAGAAGTATCAATAAACTAAAAACAATGCATTTTTGTTGTTGTTACTGATTCTTCATGACCCCATTTGAGTGTTTTCCTGGCAAAGATACTGGAGTGTTTTGCCATTTCCTTCTCCAGATCATTTTATGGATGAGGAACTGAGGCAAATAAAGTTAAGTGAATTGACCAGGTTCACATGGTTGGTATGTGTCTGGGGCCAGATTTGAACTCAAGAAAATGAGTCTTCCTGATTCTAGGCCAAATGTTCTATCCATTGTGCCACCTAGCTGATCATCCAAAGATGCATAGGAAAAAATCAAAATAGAGGGCAAATATAAATAATATATGTGTTAGATAACATATATATACATATATATATATATATAAAACTATAAAACAGAAATCCATGGTTTCATATTCAACCTCTGTTTTTTTATAGGATGTCTGTGTTTTTTAGTTATTGTTAAGTTCATAATAAATTTTTAAAAAATGTTTGATGGAAAATATAAATGGAAAGGAGAAGTGTTATAGGATTATAAAATGCAAAGCTGGGATCAACTTTAGAGAACATCTGGAACAGTGTCCTCATACTCGTCCAAGATTGCACTACCATTTTTCTGCTGAGCCAAGACCAGATAAAACCCAGTGCCTTATCTGACTTCATGACTTGGGTTAAAGCAAAGTCTTGGGTTTGGGGATTCTCAGGAAATTGGAACTCTGAAAGCTAGAATAAACAGGAAGTTTGTTATTATGCAGCAGAGCAAGCAGGTAAAAAGAAAACAAAAAAAAACAAAAGAAACCAACCCAAAATACATACACTATATGACAATACAGGCAGACAGAGGTTTGTCCCCATGTATGCAAGAAACTCACCTACTCACATCAGGAAAAGTACATGCTCAAAGTTAGGATTCAAGCAGGAAAGTTTTTGAACCTAAAAATAGTCATGGTTGAGAACAGGTAATCCATGCTGGATGTGCGAGGGCATATTCCTAATCAGATGCAGATGTGGTCTGATTAGGAATTAGGAAAAATTCCTGGGGTTACTTTTCAATGCCAGACTAAGCTTGGGGGAAGGTTCTTTTTCCAGACCAGAAACTGGGTGAAGGTTTTAGTTGAAAAGCTGAAGCAGTAGAAGAGGAGTTGACCAGGATATTTGCTCAATCAGAAACTGAATTCATTAGTTGCTTTGGGAAAAAGTACGAAACTGTCTGTCATTCTCTGTATGATTTGTGGGTATTAGGACCTCTTAGCCTACGTGCTTCCATATTGGAGCCCTATCATTATAACTATAACACAGAACAATATAAAAACCACAATTATCATACCCAGGCTACTAACTCCCAATTAGGGAACTGTTCTTTTCTCTACACCAGGAACACGGCAACAGTAAAATGAATGAGTCTCCCAACCTGTCTCAACAGGTGCTCTCAAAATCAAGGGAGAGACTGTGGGAAAAAAAAATCTTACACAGAGGCAAGAATGCCAAAATATGAATCTCAATATTCCAAAAGGCCACGTAACTGAAAATTCCTATAGAGGACACCTTCCTGTCCCTTTTTTGCCCTCAATTTGTCACATACTCTGGGCTTAGTTTTGCTTTGTAAGAAACTGAATGAACAGTCTGAGATGAGGAGCATAGGAATATATCCCTTTCTGACTACTAAAGCCAGAAAAATTTCTTGCTGTATCTAATTCCATTTATGTGATGACATTCCCTGAGTCCAGAAGAGACTCAGTTTCCTCATGTGTAGGGTCAGCTAGGTGATGTAGTGGATGGAGTACAAGACTTAACAGCCAGGAAGACCTGAGTTTGCATCTTGTATCCAGCACTCGCCAGCTCTGTACCCTGGGCAAATCACTTAACCTGTCTGTGCCTCTGTTTCTTCATCTGTAAAATGGGAATAATAATCATACCTACTTTACAGGATTGTTGTGAGGATCAAATGAGTTGACATATAGAAAGCACTTGATAAAATGTTCTTTTTTCTACACCAGGAACACAACAATGAATGAAGTTTTATATAAATGTTGTTGTTCAGTTGTGTACAACTCTTCATGAACCCATTTGAGGTTTCCTTGGCAAAGATACTGGAATGGTTTGCCATTTCCTTCTCCAGCTCCTTTTTACAGATGAGGAAACTGAAGCAAACAGTTAAGTGACTTGCCCAGTAAGTGTTTGGAGAATGATTTGAACTCATGAAGATTAGCCTTCCTGATTCCAAGCCCAGTGCTGTATGCACGGTGCCACCTGGCTGCCCTATGTAAATGCTAGATACTATTATGATTTTTATCTGTAAGATTATTATTATTATCTCTAACAACAAAAGGGGTTTTCGACCTGTGATTAGTAAACTTGTTTTTATTTTTACAATATTTTCATATAACTGGTTTCCTTTGTAATCTTGTATATTTCACTTCATGTATCTAAAAACATTTTTCTGAGAAGACTAGGTTTCACCGACTGCCAAAGGGGTCCTTTGACACCAAATAAGATAAAGAATTCCTACTTTAAAGTCACTTCTAGCTCTGGAGTCTGTAGTATTTTTCTTGTCCACCTATGGTCACTCTTATTTTAATATAATCTTCCTTTATGAATTATTTGGAGGACTGGTTGTTGTTTGTCCCGTATTTTAATATAATCTTCCTTTATGAATTCTTTGGAGGACTGGTTGTTGTTTGTCCTTCCTTCTCAAAGAGGACCATGACATCAGGGTGGTGATGCCATGACATGCAAGTGTGCAAGTGAATTGGATTTAAGTGAGGAAGGGCTGTGCAAAGTCACCTGCCTCACTTTCTCCTCTGGAACCATCTGGATCCAATGACCAGATATAGATCAGGACAAATGGAGATGGCCCAGGATGCAGTTTCAATGGAGATGGCCTTTTCAAGCTAAGGTCCTTAACAAGTCTCAGTCTGAACCATCAGAATTCAAGCAATGACCAAGTGACCACTGTACTAGGCACTGGGGATATGTATATATATATATATATATATATATAAAATGAAACAATTTCTACACAACAAAGACATATGTATACACACATACATACATACATTCATATGTAATAGAGAGAAAAATTAGAGAAAGGAAAGAGAAAGAGGAGGGAGAGAGAAAGAGGGGATGGGAAGAGAGACAGAGAGAGGAAAGAGAAAGTAACTAGTTTGTATTTATTGGCATTTTTCTTTATATTTAAGTATAAGAAAGACTTCATATAGAAAGGAGGTGTTTGAGCTGCATCTTGATGGAACAGAGGAATTCAATGAAGCAGAGGTGAGGAAGGCCTTCTTAGGGCCATGAGGGATGGAGGATGGCCAGTGCAAGGCACAGAGAGGAGAGATGTAGTATAATGTGGGAGGGAGAAAGAGAAGTTCAGTTTGATTGGATCATAGGGCATTCATTCTAGACATAGGCAACAAAGGACCAGTGCTTATACAGGTAATGCTTGAGGTTGCAACTGTTGGACAAGATGGAGTACTGGAAATCAAGGGTGCATGTAGAGGAGTTGGTGTTAGTGAGGAGAAGGGCCACCTCATTGTCAGAGACTGGGAAAAAGGAGGAGACGGTGAGAGATGTTTAGGGGTTTGGAGATGAAGAGAAGAGAATAGTCACATCGAACAGCCTTACTTTTCTCAGTAATATTTTTCTTCTTTAGCAATTCTCAGAGGCAAGATCCTGAGCTAAAGAGAAGAGGAGGGAGAGGCATGGGAGACAAGAGGAGAGAAGAAAAGGTTTGGAAAAACTTTTGTAAGGAGTGAGATGCAAAATCAACTATGGAAGAATAAAAGGGCTGGCTGGGTGAACCAAAGTTGGATAACTGAATTTATAATGTACTTTCTCAGCACACAGATTAATTACCCAACCAGTTAGGTCCTACTGCAGCGAGCGAATCTTTTCATTCTTCCATAGTTGATAATTCCCTATCTCACTCACCCATAAAAACCTTTTTCAAACTTTCCTTTCCCTTCCCTTCCACCCCACCCCATGGGTGAGATTGTTCAGCAGTAATTGAGTAAGAGTGAAGGTGGTCGGTAGGAGTAATCCAGGTCTGAGATTTGGCAAGAGATAAATGATGATAGGACAAAGGGGTAAATGATTCAAGGGCAGAGGACTGTGCCGCGATGACTTGTCTCAGTATAAGACCAAGATTGGAGGGGGAAGGAGATAAAGTCTAATCAGAGACAATTGCCTGAGGAGGCCATTAGATGATGAGTAAAAGGAATGGAGATCTCTATGAGGGTTTAGAATGGATTTAGGAAGGATACAACAGAGGGAGAGAAAGCATGATAGGAAGCTATGGTCAAATGGAAGAATGGCAGAGTTTTTAATGAAGAAAATGAAACATGTGTGGGTAATGGTGATATACAGTATGTGACATTCCCTTTTTGTGGTGGAGGTAACATGGCAGAGCAGGCCTTGGCATTTAAGACAACTGAGCAATCTGGGAAGCGAGGGAGTTTTGGGGGGCATCCATATGGCTGTTGAAGTCCCCTACTATAAGGGGAAGACATGAGGAAGAGTGTGATAGTGAGAAGAGAAGAGAAGATAGTGAACCAGGTAATGGTTCTTTGAAAAAGGAGGGAAAATGATATGAACACCAATATTCAACTACCACTGTAATTAGCATCGGGTAGAAAATTTTGATAGCATACTTTCAAGGGCAAGGATTTGCTGAATGATGGTAGTAACAGAATTTAGAAGTGGCAGTAGGGAGTAGAGAACATTTTGACTTCTCTGGACCACTGGATCTGGGTGTATGGAGGAAGGTAGAGTTAGTGATGAAGAGAAAGATCAAGGATATTATATTATCAAGGGAAAGTCATGTCTCTTTGAGGGCTAGTGGATGGAAGGAATGTGAGAGAAAGATGGTGAAAGGAAAATTGTTCACTATGAAATAGGAATTCAAGTGGGACATGAATGAGTAGGGTTGAGGAGGATAGAAATTAGAGAATAGGAGGTGGGAATTAGGGATGATTTTTTCCTATGTAGCTGATAATTGATTAATACAGGGATAAGGAAAGAAACTGGTGGTGGGAAATCATTAGCTATAGAGGTAGTAGTGGATGTTGGATCAAAAATAAAGTTTGCAGTGTCCAAGGGGTGTTTTTGGCAGGCAAAGGCCAAGACTGTAGGCTTTTAGTCACTCTATCTTATTTAGTGGAGTGGTATTGGGTGATGTTGCATTTGGGTGAGGGTGTTGGATTTGAATCAGCTCCATCCAACCGCTACAATTTCCCTGGGGTAGATGGAAAGGGCTTGAATAGGTTCACTGGACTCATAATGTTTAGTTTTATGATTTGATGTAAACTTAAGCATCAAATTAAACTTCAGAGGTACAACACACCTCACATCACAGCTTCTCTGAATATTGGTGACCTGTTTCTGCCTTGTCACTGCTGAAAGGAGAGATGTTTTTAAACAAGGTAGAGGGGTGGAGACTATTGACCTGAATTTGTTGAGGCATATGTTCTTCATCTTTCATACTCAGTTTAACTGTTGAAATAAAAATCGGTAGATATGCAACTTTTTGGCAACTTTTATGGCACCTACAATAGTAAATGTGTGCCCATACCAGCTGAAAAAAATCAGTGATATTCACCATTTATAGCTATACTATGAAGAGACCAGATGGTTCAGTGGATAGAGTTCTGGACTTAGAATTGGAAAGACCTGAGCTAAAATGTGTTTCAGGACTTACTAGCTGTGTGACTAATTTCTTTTAGTCTCAGTTTCCTCATCTGTAAAATGAAGATAGCAATATAAACTACATCAAAGCGGTTTCAAGGATCAAAGAAGAGAATATTTGCAAAGTTCAAGTCTTCTTGAGAAGGGAGAAGGTACAGGAGGAAGAAAGACAATTTAGAACTCAGAAGTTTAAAAATAATTTTTTTACATATATTTGGGGAACATTTAATAAAATCAATAAAAATAAGAAAAAAAGAAAATACTTGCAAAGCACTCTGTAAATTTCAAAGAGCTACGTAAATATTGGTGGTGGTTGTTGTCCAGTAATGTCTAACTCTTCACAGCCCCCTTTGGGTTTTTTTGGGCAAAAATAGTAGACTAGTTTGCCAGTTCCTTCTCCAGCTGATTTTACAGATGAGGAACCTGAGACAAACAGGGTTAGGTGACTTGCCCAGGGTCACATGACTTGGAAGTATCTGAGGTCAGACTGGAGCTCAGGAAGATGCATTTTCCTGATTCTTAGCCTGGTACTCTGTCCACTTCACCTCCTGGCTGCCCATCTAAATGTTAGCTATTGCTCTATATTTTCCTATTTGTTGCTGTGCTCTCATCTTGAGATGGCAAGTTCTTTGAGAGCAGGAACTTAAAATGTTTTTTAAATTTTATTTACTATTAGTTTACAACATTCAGTTCCACAGGTTTTTGAGTTCCAAATGACCCCCTGCCCCATTGCGGCATGCAGTCCAATATAGGTTCTATATATACGTTCACATTAAACATTAGTCAGGTTGTAAAGAAGAATTATAACCAATGGAATGAATAATGAGAAAGAAGAAAAAAATGAAAAAGAAAGAGTAAGTAGTTTGCTTCCATCTGCATTCAGACTCCATAATTCTTTCTCTGGATGTGGATGGCCTTTTCCATCATGAGGCCTTTAGAGTTGTCTTGTAGCCTTGCATTGCTCAGGGGAGCCCAGTCCATCAGAGGCAGTCATCACAGTTATGATGTGTCTGTAATTGTGTACAATGTTCTCCTGGTTCTAGAGCAAGGAATTTTCACATCAGAAATTAACTCTGTGCAGGGCACAGAACTCAGTAAGTACATAATATTACTTGTCTCCAGGACTTAGATTATTTTTATGTAGGAAAATAGCTTATAGATAGATTTCTCATATATGGGAACAAAAAAGGCTATTGGTATTACAGTGGGGAGAAATAAGGGTGACTCTGTGTCTTGGGGGCAAAAAAGGAAAGGCCTATGAAATGGATAGAGGGTAAAAAAAAATGGGAGTGCTTGGTTATGCATATGAGAAATGGGTGAATGCTACTCAGCTTATATATTTGAGAGTATAATCACATCTCATAAACTCACAGATTAGTAAAGCTGGAAAAGATTAATCTTATACTCTCTTTCTACTAATATGGAAACTGAGTCTCAGAGAGGGAAAGTGACTTACTGAAAATCCCACAGTAAAAAGTAGGCAATTGGGCTGTATCCAGGTAGCCCCTATAGAAAAAAGGAAAAATAATAAGTACTCATTACATGTCAAAGACAAATTAGTGATGATACTCTTAGAAGGATGAAGTTAATCTGTTTTGGAGATGGAGGCAGTAAGAGTTTCATCTGCTCTGGATTTACCTGTTCCCTGTATTGTATAGCCCTCCTACCCTGGATCACAGCAGACCAGACCATTTGTCCATCTGCCCATCCATTTAACAAGTATTTATTAATACTACCAGCTTCAAGGTACTATGTTATGTTCTATGGATACAAAAACCCGATAACAGCCCTTGTTATCAAGAAGTTAACATTTTCCTTTGCTCTTGGGGAGTTCCCATATGAGATTTTTGTCAGATTTGCCTGACGCCTTGTTGAATATCAGTGTCTGTGTTTGAGACAGTATCTAAAGAAAATATAGAAAGTTTTTTTTTTATGAAAGCAGAACCTTGGCTTAAGAATATTTCAATCTTAGCATAAAACGATTTGCATCAAGCCTGTATATTTCCATGGGCTATTGTGTGAGGGTTAGGTCTCGGTATAATTACAGTAGCAAAGACTGCATTGGTATTGAGAGTTCTAACAGTTGTAATTAGAACCTGGAATAGAAATATAACTCCTATGGGGTGGGTTCCCCACCTCTGCTCCTCTAGGCCCTCAAGTGTGGTCCTTTGACATCAAAGGACCACACTTGAGTATCTAGAGGGCCACATGTGGCCTCGAGGCTGTAGGTTCCCCACCCCTGTCTATTTTCTCATTGCTAATTTTTATGCAGATCCAGAAAGCTGGAAAATTCTCTCTCAGTTCATATTCTATACTTATCATTTTATTTAAGATAAATTGGAAGATGAAATAAGAGATTAAGGTAGGTTTAAGTTCCAATTTTAAACTCCTTAGAGCATGCCACTTGCAGTCACAATTGCAAAATGAATGGAAGGCAGCAGGGTCTCTGCTGGTCTTAGTAGTGACAAGTAGGGGCTAGCTAGAGACTCATAAATCTGACATGGTTGCTGACCATTTCATCTTGAGCACATCCGGGATGAATATTTAATAGCTGGCAATATCTCTTTACTCTGTATCAGCATCTGGGCTGACTCCATCTTGATATCCTATGTAAACTAGGTGCTCATAGAGAATTTATTTCTTTAAAAAAACCCAGCACTTCCGTAGCTAATATGTTTTTCATAATAATCTGCAAATATTTTTATTAATTTCCTTTGGAGATGCAACAGCCAAACCTTCCTCATTTCCAAAAGAGGATATGGCTTTTGGCTGTCCCACTGCAGATGTTTTATCAACTATGTCATTAGCTTGCCTGCTTTATCTACATGTTCATGTTTAATATTTGGCACTATTACTGTATAATGTCTTTTATGCCAGGATTTCCAGGGGATTTGAAAATGCCCATTAATTAAGGCCTCAACCCTCACTGAGAGATGAGATATTACTTGCTAGTCAGCCAATAGAGAAATTGAAGGTCGTATTTATTAGCTTACCTACTTGGGAACCAACAATTTTGGTTATTCTGTACTGGTGTTTTAATGTTCATTTTCCCAATTTGGTCCTGTACTCTCCTGTCAGGGGCAACTAGATGATGCAGTAGATAAAGTGCCAGTCCTGGAGTCAAAAAGACTTATCCTCATGTGTTTAAATCTGGCCTTAGACACTTACTAGCTGTGTGACCCTGGGCAAATCACTTAATTCTATTTGCCTCAGTTTCCTCATCTGTAAATCGATCAGGAGGAGGAAATGGCAAACCACTCCAGTATCTTTGCCAAGAAACCCTGAAATGAGGTCACAAAGAGTTGGACACGAATAAACAACAGTGAAATTCTCCTGTCAATGGACATTTGCCCAGGTACTCACCTATGGCTACAATTCACTCCCTTCTTATTTTTACCTGTTGAAATCTTTTCAGGTTCAAGCCCAGTTGACATATCATCTTCTCCATGAAGTCTTTTCTCATACATCCTGCTGAAAGTGATCTCTTCCTATTCAAATTTTCTCAAGGAACTTTGCATCTCCCATTTTATCCCCTCTCACATTGTACTTTGTATGATATTTATTTATGTATGTCTTATTGTTTGAATCTTATTAAACCCCCCCCAAAGGAAAGGCAGATAGCTGGTTCAGGCAAAGCGCAGTGTTCACAATTACCATTTTTTTTGTTGTTCAGACCTGCCATTTTATTGATGTAAGGACCTCTTGGTGTGGAAACTTTCTGCCAATGCAACTGCTCTTCAATCTGTAGTCTTAGAGAATTTCCTGGGATATTGAAAGCTTAATCAGTTTGTACAGGATCAGCCACTCAGGACCTGCCAGAGCATGATACTGTGAGAAGAGTGTTGGTTCTGAACGCAGAGGACTTGTGTTCAAAATTCATTGTGGGCCTTTGAGCAAGTCAGTTGGCCTTCTCGGCTCTCAGCATGTAATTTGTAAAATGCGAGTGTTGGGCTGGATGCTTTCTGTAGTCCCTTCGATCTGCGGTATGGACTTTTGGAATGACTCGAACCTAGGCCTTTCTGATTCTGTCTTTAGCATTAAGACTTGTCCCAAATAGTTATTTATCCCATTATAAAAAAGCATCAGGACATTCTCTTTAATGTTCATGATTCTTGTTTGGCATGGCTTTTTAAGATCTGGCCCTTTAGTGTTTCTGAAGAAGCCCGAGAGAAGTAGAATGGGGGTATGTGCAAGAGATAAGGGAGTGTGGAGAAGGCGTTGAGATGATGTTGATCTAAAGTGGAATATTAGGAAGCGTGAGGCATGATGGTCATTTGGATGCAGACCAGGGGTGCTATGGGGCTCAAATGAGATAAGAGATGCAGAGTACTTAAAGCAGTGCTACATAGATGTGGGTTATTATTATTACTTCATTATGGACTTTATATTATATTACATTTATTATTATATAGCCTTTAGTTGCCAGGCCTCCCTGAGTGTTCGATATTGGGCCCCTGGACCCAGATGGCTCTGGAGGAGAAAGTGAGGCTGGTGACCTTGCACAGCCCTCCCTTCCTCAAATTGGAGGCAGCTGCAAGTCATGTCACCATCTCCCTGATGTCATGGTCCTCTTCCAGAACGAAGGACCAAACCACACAACAAAAATGGGCAGCTATGTGGTGCAGTGGACTGAGTACTGTGCCTGAAATTAAGAAGATCTGGGTTCAAGTCTACCTTCAGATACAAGCTATGTGACCTTAAGCCAGTCTGTTTACCTCATTTCCCTCAGCTGTAAAATAGGGATAATAACAGCACCTCCTTCTCGGGGTTTTGTGAGGGTCGGATGAAGTAATATTTGTACAGCCCTTAGCATAAAGCCTGGACCCATAGTGGGTGCTGTATGAAGGTTTATTCCTTCCCTTCACTTCAGGGTCAGATGAGATAATATTTGTAAAGCACTTAGCACAAAGCCTGGAACGTAGTTGGTTGTAATGGGAATGTAAATTTTTAAGATCTTCCCTGCCCCAGGCTAAAGTGCACCTGGAGCCTGGGGTGGGAGGCTTGTTTTTCAGTAGATACTTCTTGATTGGCCAGTGAGTCAATAAGGTTGTTACATTCTCTGAGTCAGGAGAAGGCTATATAAGCCCTGATGTGTAACTTTGTTTTGGGGCTCACTTTGAGAAGTGTTCTGTGATTTGGTCAGATGAAACTCTGGAAAGCCGTTGTCCAGAGCCCCCGGCTTTGAAACCCAGATGTTGGTTGGTATGAATGTAATGGTTGGACAGTTTGGAAATCTGTCTTGTGTTGGCAGCCACCCTGAGGACGCTTGGGGTGCTTGCTGCTACATTGGTGCCGTATGAAGGTTTATTCCTGCCCTTCACTACAGCTGTGACCTTGCTGAGCTCCGGCGGTGTTTGTCCAGTAATACAGGGGTGTGCTGGTAAACGTTTAACAACCAGGCTCTCTGAGTGGAAAAAAGTGCATGTGCATATCCTCAGCAACAACTTATTAAATCTAGAAATCAACAAAACAATGAATGAGATCTTTGTTTGTAGTTATTGCTGATTTCTGAGGTGTAAATGCTTGAAGGGAAAATTAAACAATGGCTTCCAACATGTTAGACCTAGCTCTAGCGCAGTCCTGGTGAAGACCCACCAAGAGCTCGGTGTGACACAGGAAGGGGATCTGGGTTTAGAGTAAGTACTGAATGTGTCAGGACAGACTAGGGCAGGCAAGAAGGCATCCCCTAGCCATGTCATTGGTCCTAATGTTGGTCTCCATAAAACAATTTCCAGATTTAGGGATGGTGATGACGGGACCTGGCAGCTGGACTAATCTGCACAGCAGAGTTCTGAGATCCCCATAGTCTCTAACTGAAAAACTAAGAATGACGGTAAGAAACCAATGGACCAAGAAAAAGGCATAATTAGGTGGTAAGGTACAGATGAGTAGGTCTGAACTATATTCCTTTATTAGAGTATAAGCTACTTGAGGGCAAGAATCCTTTCCAGCCCATATCTCTAGCACATGGCAGAGTTCCTGGAACATAAACATTTAATAAGCTTTTATTGACTAGGATTGTTAAAAACAGACATCCTGGGTCTTTTACTCCTATCTAAGTTTGCTTTCTCCTACCCATGCTGTCTCATCCTACTTTTGCCATTAAAAATCAATTTAAATTAAATCCAAACGTGTCAAATGATTAATAAGAAAAGCCACTGAGTTGTAGATCTATTACTCTGGTTCTCTAAGCATTTCTTCTGTGTAAGTCTTACCTTCTCAGTTTTATGGTAAAAACTCTTGGTATTTCCCATAGGACCTTGCATAGTTTCTATTTCTAATGGAATAGAATGAGGCCCTTTGGCCTAATTTCCCCATTGTCAGTTGAATTTACTGTAAAGAATGTTAATCAGTCAATGAGAATTTATTAAATCTCTATGATGCCCCAGGCACTGTGCAGAGGAGAATTTAGCCCACCTGAGGGTGATAGCCTGGGAAAGAACTGAGGGGTGGAGTTATTGGAGGTCACAATGAGGACCAAAAAACAGGATTTGGGGAGAGGTGAAATGACAACAGATTGTAATCTGGGGAATTTCAGAGTTCATAAACACTGAAGTGGAACACTTGGGAGTGCTGGCAAGATGAAGTATACAACTATCTCTGTGGGTGGGTGAGGTGGAATGGAGGTCATGGAAAATTAGTACATTCAGTCCATGGGATGTTAGGGTATTTGAGAGAGTATTAATAGGTATGCTGAAGTCCCCAAGTATGAGGGTGGGAGTTGGGGGGAAGGAAGAGAAAAATTAGAAACTGATCCAGACACTGATCTCAGTAAGGAAAGAAGGAAAGCATCCTGGATTGATTTAGGGTGAGGGGTAAATATGGATTTGAGTAAACCCCAAAGGAGATGTTACTGAGTGATGGTGGTAGAGGGAGAACCTGCTAGTGGCAATAGAGAATAGGGAGTATTATAACTTCTCTACCATAATCAATGAGTAAGGAGGTATGAGTGAAAGTTCAACCAGTGTTCGAAAGGGTGGCCAAGGAAGCTGTGTCCTCAGGAGGAAGGCAGGATGCAGCGAATGCAAGAAGATGGAAAGAGTGAGAAAGGAAGAGGTTTAAGATAAAAACAAATTTATTACCAATGGAACAGGTATTCCAGAGAGCACTTTGGAAGGGTTGGGCAGCTTTGGGGTAAGATGTTTAGAAGGAGTTGATTTAGAAATATTTTAGTAGCTTAAGTTTTATATAAAGATGGAGATCTCTAGGTAGGCATGGGCAAGAACTAACTACTGTCCAAGAATACTTCTTTGGAGAAACCCAAGGCATCTAGAAAGCTCTGGCTGAGGAAGATGTGCTCTGAGACGATTACTGGAATATTTTCCTTTAAAAAACAGCTTTGTTGAGAGCAACTTTTACTTTAGAACTTGTTGTACAAGGTCACATTACACCCCAGCCCCTGCCTCTCCCCTCAAGGATTTAAGGGTTGTTCACTTTCTCTCTACGCTTGCATACACTTCCCCCTAGTGGTTCAAGCCCATACTTACACCACTGGAGTGACATGTTAGGGTTGCGTCTGATGAAACAGATTTGAAAAGGTCCCAAGTCTCAAGTAATTCTGCTCTTGGACTGATACTCAGCAAAAGTATGAATGGTTTGTAATTATGACTCCAGAAAATTCTCGAACGATGGAATAGGGGCTGGGATCCCAGCCCTGCACGATGGAAAAGCCATTCTTTCCCATGCGGCTCCCAGAATTGCCTCAGCTCTCGGGGCCACCAATGACACACAAAGAAATACAAGGATAGGCAACCCATAGGTGTTATGAGAAATAAGATTATATCCACCAGGTGAAATCTTTAATGGGTTAAAGGGCCGATGACCTTGAGGCTGGGATAAGGACCATCACAGACAGGGGTCTGTTTCCTTTCAGCTCTCTAGCCACTGGAGTGAGCACCCCCAGAAGGCTTATACCTCTCCCTCACCTCTAGCTTTCACCTCCGAGTTCTGAGAAAGGGAGCCGAAGATGTCCTTGCCATGGCACTGAGGTTACCTCGCTGCTCCATGTATGTGGGAAAGATTTACCCCTTTTCCACCAGAGCTAGGTGGTACAGAGAAAAGGATACTGGGTTTGGGGTCGAGAAGACCCAAGTTCATATCCAGCCTCAGATACTTCCCAGATGTGTGGCTCTAGGCAAGTCACTTAATCTCTGTTTGCCTCAGTTTCCTCTCACTGAGAGATAAAAAAATAATACCACCTCACTCACAGGGCTGTTTTAAAGATCCAGTCTGGCATATAGAAGGCACTTAATAAATGTTTGTTCTGGGGTGGCTAGGTGTCACAGTGAATAGAGCACTGGCCCTGGAGTCAGGAGGACCTGAGTTCAAATCTGGCCTCAGACACTTAACACACACACACACACACACACACACACACACACACACAAAACTAGCCGTGCGATCTTGGGCAAGTCACTTAACTCCAATTGCCCTCCAAAAAGCAAAAAAAAAAAAAATCTTTCTTCTTTTTCCCTTTTCCATCATCTCCCTATTGTCTTCTCATATCCTTTTCAGAGAATCTCCCCTAAAACCTCCTTGCTATAGGGGGAAAATCTCATTCTCCCATCTTCATCTTATGTTAATTCCTCTCATCACCTAGCTGGGCAGAAATACAACTCCCATGGAGAGATGAGCTTGGTTATAAACCTGTACATGTATCTTGCCCTATTCCCTCCTTTCCTCCATTCTAACAGAGCTTTGTTTCAGCACAGAACATTGACACCTAGATGTTGCTGCTTATGCGAATTTTAGACCTCCATGGCATTGGAAAGAGGGCTTGGGAGATGGGCAGTATGGAGTTGAGGTCTGCTGAAAGCCTATTGGTTGGCTTGGGCAAACACGGTGTCTGCCACGTCAGATATGGTGGGAGGGGGGTACTGATTGAACTTGATTTAGGAATTAGTTCATAGAGTTTTTACTTCATTTGAGTTCTTGGTATTCTAGTCGGCACTTTTTAAACTGTGGTTGTGATGTCATATGGGATAGCAAAAAATATAGCAACGGTAAAAGTTTTCTGAATGTGCAGTGACCAAAAATTAATTAGAAAATCAAACTTTTCTGGCAGTGCTTGCCTATGTTGTATCTCACACCTTCATTGGAGCCTTGGTTCTGAACACAAAGCATGTGCACTTTGCTCTACATGCCCTCAGGCTGCACAGCTCCGACGCCAATGCCAGCTAATGCTGCTGGAAAGTGAAAAGGGTTATGAGAGGAAAAAGTTTAAGAATCATGGAGACAGATGAAATTGCTTTATGTCCGGAACACAACATATACTTTGGAGAAATTTGAGATGGTGTGAAAACCAGAGAGAATGTCTAGTTCTCCATCTTGTGGGCCATGTGCCCCAGAAGTCCACCACTTCTTCATTAGTTTACCTCTCCAGAAACCAGAATTTCTTCTGCTCTACCACTAGGCATTAGAGAAGCCCTAGTAGGTATGGGCTGAAACCAGAGCAAATGGCTTGGGAGAGCCTATTGTTAAATGTTCAGTGTGATCACTTACACCTTGGAAACTGGTGAAGGCTATAAGTCAGGGCTTGATTTATTGGTTTATTGATTGGCTAGACAAAGGGATGGAGAAAATGTTAATAATGCAAATAAAACTCAAAAGTGTGCAATAAGTACTTTTTCTCCCCCAAAATCCAGTTGTTAAATATATGTGAGTTATTATCTCTCTTTTAATCCAACCTCTGATTATATCAGATTTTTGATTTTATTTAATTTTAATTTTTTAAGTAGCCAAGTCGCTATTGATTTATAGCAAGCTAACATTCTCGGGCTTCTTCTATCAATTACATTGTGTGACCTTGAGTAAGTCACTTACCCCAAACTTTAGTTCACTAATCTATAAAACTAAGAGGTTGCAGTAGGTGACCTCTAAAGTTCTTTCTAACTCTATGTATATGATACTTTGAACTATGTAACACAACTCTCCCTGGGGCAGAATCTGTGTGCATAGTCTTTAATTAGGTCCAAATGGTGGCAGATCATGAAGCTAAATGTTTTGGCAGACTATGCTTTGTAGATTCCATCAATACAGACACTGTATAGCATTTTGTACCATTGGTGTACTGAATCTATTGTGGTAGGTAAGACTCAGCTTGTTTCTTATTCTCAGATTGTAACTAGAAACTAAACTGGTGCTCCCATTGAAGCAAATATTGTTATTTTCTTGACTCATTTTCTTGAGATTTTTCACACAGAAGACCAAGTTTGAATCCAATTTATGGGTATAATATGCCACCATACCCTGGGGCAGTCTTTGCTATTGACTCTTCTCCTGAGTGTAGTCTTTTGTAGAAAGGAGGGAAGGGCCAATAGTCATGTTTGTCCCAGGATATGCCAGAATGCTCCTGGCCTATGCTCCATACACACCTAAGTGTGAGGAAGAAAGGCAACATAGCTCCATTCTTTCTCTTAGGCTTATACAAACAATGTTGTAAACTGTTATTAGCACATCAAAGGACAACTTAAGCATTAAAAAAAGTGTGTGGGTGCCTAATATAAAAAAATCATTTTTTATTTTGGGGCTAGATTACAGGAGAAAAACATAACTTCCAGGATTCTATGGGGGCTCTACCATGATCTCAGGTGGTAACAAGACTGGCTTAAAGAACATTGACAAATGGGAATCTGAGCTCTTGTGTTCCTCTGTCCTAGTCTGAGAGGGAAGGCCAGCTAGGAGAGCTTGTATTCCCTAGTAATGTCGACCTGTTTCCATGGGGGTTGCCTACCAGTTCTGAGTTCTCTGTAGTATTTGAAGATGGGTAGATATCAGACTGGGTCTCTTCAGCAAAATTCAGTAAGTCAGGGGAAGCATTATACTGGCCTTCCCTGTCTGGACTATTTACTTTGTCTGCTGAATGACTCAAGGTGTCTGGCTCTTTGTGAGACCCACTGAGCTTATTGAGATCTTTTTTCTCCATATAGTCTTTATTCAAACGAGGACCTGGAATATCACACATTTGATAAGTATTTGATTTAGATAGGGATAGGGTCTGGATGATATCAGAGTCACTTAATTCTGAAGATGAAACAGTATCTTTGTGTGTTCTCGATTTGTTTCCATAACGTGGGACTATTAATCCCTTCAATGGCATTATCTGTCCCTTCATGAAATCCCCAGGTATAATAGTTCTATTATTGTAGTTAGAATTATGAATGAATAATTTCCCTTTGCTCTCAGGTTCTCTATTACTATTTACTTGTGATTGTACATATGGGAGATTTGGGGGATCGAATGTCAACCTAGCATTGTCTTCTCTTGTTTTTTCTGAGAATATTTCCCTAATGGAGGCAGAATTTTTCTTCAGTTCCTCAGTTATATAAATGTTGTATGTGTTGTTTACTTGAGGCTGCCTATAATAAAATACAAAGAAGTTAATATTTGTTTTTTCTAATTGATAAAATATGCATATTCACCTGTATATCACCTAACTCTCTGACTTGCAGATCCTTGCAAAACTCAGATAAGAAGACAGTAGTTGGAGGTAATTGGGAGAGAGGATGCAGGATTTATCTTTCCCCAAAGTGGTAGCAGAGAAATTCTTTATGAACCCTTATCTCCATCCCAACCCCATCACATGGTTTTGTCCATGACTGCTATTCTCCCATGGAATAAACCAAAGTAGTAAGTCCTTTCAGGGCAGTACAGAAATATGACATCATAGTCATTTCTGGAAAAAATTATAAAAGAGACAGTGTCTTTTCACCATGATACCATCCTTCTTATTCCTTTTTTACTTTGTGACCTCGAGGTGGTGTAGATGATAAGAGTACCAGGGCTGAAGTCAGGAAGACCTGAGTTCTAATCCTGCTTCATATACTTACTAGCTGTGTGACCTTGGGCCAGTCACTTGGGTTTGTCTCATTTCCTCATCTGTAAAACGGAACTAATAGTAGCACCTCTTTTCCAAGGTTGTTGTGAGGATCAAATAAGACCCTATGATGGCTTCTTAGCTTAGTGCCTGGTACATGATAGGTCCTCCAGAAATGTTAGTTTTTGTTATTACTTTTCACATGCTCTGTTTTCTCGGTCATTCAGTATTCTCTTATTTCCTGATCCCTCCTGCAATGAGCATAAAATGGAACTCTGACTCTTGTTTGGAGGAGCGTCAGCAGTGGAAAGACTTATGAACTTGGAGTGAGGAGACCGGGGCTGGAAATCAGTTCTGACGCTTATTGGCTTTGTGACTGTGGACAAGCCTTTCTGAGCCTCAGTTTCCTCTTCTGTAAAATAAGGACAACAGTGCTTCTAGTGACTCCCTCATAGGGTATTTGTAAGGGAAGTGTCTAGTAAACCTTGAAAGATAGCATGGTATAGTAGAGAGGACAATGAACTTGCAATCAGGAAGACCTGGGTTCAAATCCTTCCCTGGAAACTTACTGTGTTTCTGGGTGAGGTACTTAGCCTCTCTGTGTCCCATCTGCCAAATGAGGGCTTGTCCTTGATGACTTCCAAGGTCCCTTCCAGCTCTTTAAAGTGCTACAGAAAGGCCAATTATTAGTCACGCCAGGGTGGTAGTGACGAATAACTTATCCTTCCCTGTAAAAGTGAGAACTCTGAAAGACTTTAGCTTAAAAAGGCCAAGGTCTCCCACTGCATCCAGGGCCATCTCCAGTCGTCCTGATCTGTATCTTGCCATTGGACCTAGATGATTCCAGGGGATAAAGTGAGGCTGATGACTTTGCACAGCACTTCCTCACTTAAATCCAATTGACTTGCAAGTCATGACATCACTTTCCTGATGTCATGGTCCTCTTTGAGAACGAAGGACAAACCACAACTACAATTCTTCCCAGCAGTGCCACTGGCATTTGAAAAGAGGACACATAGAAAGAAAGAAAGAAATTCTAATAGTGCACCTTCAGGCACTGTAGCACCTGGCTCAATTATTTTTTGGGTTCCAGAAACCTTACTAACAACCTTCAGATCTTATAATGTAGGTGACCTTCCTGTCTGTGAAGGTCACTATGATCTCTGAAAATATGTGTAGGGGACAAGTAAAAGAAAAAGTTCTGTCTTCCTGTCTGTGAAGGCCACTATGATCTCTGAAAGCATGTGTAGGGGACAAGTAAAAGAAGTTCTGTCACATCCCCAGATCTGTTCAGAGAAGGGTGTTTTCAGATGCAGAAGGGAGAACAAAGTAAATATCTGCCTAAAAGGACAAAAGCTCCATTTCTAACGAGTTGGTGACCTTTATGCAGACTTACACTTTTTTTTTCTTCCCTACTTCTATTCTCTCAGTCAAACTCTGAACAATTTAGCTTGAGTATCTTCTTATAGCTAGGACTGCTCTCAATGCCTTCCTTTGCCAGTAGCAATTCTTTTCTAGATTATAAAACCACAGGATTTATTTCTAGAAGGAGCTTCATAGAGACTTCACTCCACTGTCCCCCATTTTACAGAAAAAGAAACAGAGACTCAGAAACATGAAATGTTGTGCCCAAAGTCACAAAGGTAGATATGAGAAGAGCTCAATTTGAACCCAGACTCTCTGACTTTATTCATTTTTTTTTTCTGTTTGGAGGGGGAAGGCAGGGCAATTGAGGTTAAGTGAGTTGCCCAAGATCACACAGCTAGTAAGTGTTAAGTGTCTGAGGCTGAATTTGAACTCAGGTCCTCCTGACTCCAGGGCTGGTGCTCTATTCACTGTGCCACCTAGCCACCCCAACTCTCTGACTTTAAATCTTGTTTTTCTCTACTAGTTTCCCAAAGATGGTCATACCTCAGGGGACATCACTTTGGGCTTAGTCTACACTGGTTTTTAGGAAGAGGTATAGTCTTAATGATGGGTTAGTTGAAAACTCTGGAGGTGTTCACAATAAAATCAGTGAGAAAAGCAGCTTGCATTGGGATCGAGATTTGGTATTGTCACATACTTCTCTAGCCATGGTATCTGGGACAAAGATACCTGTGCAAAACTTAGTTGCTAAAAGCCACCTCACCTTGGCCGGCTCTTCATACACAGTGAAGCAAATATATACAGTAACAAAACTAAGGCAAACAGTAAGCCTGTCACTGTCAGACAGGTTATAGTGATGTTCTTCAGGATTGTCAGCAGAGAAGTTGTTGGTATACCCCGATGAAAATCTGAAAGAGGTTGTAAAAGAAACGCAGAGGTTCAATGGTGAGTGACTACTGATGTGAAAAATACCACTCTAGCTCCCTTCTTGTATTACTTTCCCCTATTAGAATAGAAGCTCCTTGAAGGGAGAGACTATCTTTCTTGTATTTATACCATCAATGCTTAGCATAATTGCCTGACACATAGTAAATGATCAGTGCCAGGATGATTGATTGAGAAGACTTAGATTAGGGGCAGCTAGGTATGCAAGTAGATGGAGCGATGGCCCTGGAGTCAGGATGACCTGAGTTCAAATCCAGACTCAGACATTACCTGTGTCCTGGATCCCATTTCCTGTCACTTCCTCCAGGATCCTTTTTCAATAGTCATCTCCCATCTCTCCTCCTCCCTCACAATCTTCAGTCTCTCCCTCTCCACTGGCTTCTTTCCATCTATCTGTAAGTACACTCAGATCTCTCAATCTTAAAAATTACTTTTAAGTGACATAACCTCTCTGACCCTCATGTTCTGTTGCCTTTCACTGCTAAATTCTGTTTTTTGTTGTTTTTTTGAGGGGAGAAGCCAGGGCAATTGGGGTTAAGTGACTTACCCAAGGTCACACAGCTAGTAAGTGTTAAGTGTCTGAGGTTGGATTTGAACTCAGGTCCTCCTGACCCAGGGTGGGTGCTTTATTCACTGTGCCCCCTAGCTGCCCTCCTCTTAACTTTCTAATGGGTTCTTCTCCATTTCCATCGTTGGTTTTTCATCCCCCTTTTAAGGGTCTGTTGTTGGCCCTCTTTCATTCTCTCCTTCCACCCTCTGCTTTGGCAACCTCTGTCTCTCTGATGGCTTTAACTACCTCTTTTATCCAGGTGACTCCAAAATCGATGTCTCTTCCACTGACTCCTCTTGTAATTTCTAGATGCCTTTGCAATATCCCATTTTTAACTTTGTATTTTCTTAACATCTAATATCATGCTCTGTATACAGTAGGTGTTTAATAGAAACACTTGTTAAATCAGTGAATAAATTTGATTTACTCAAGAGCAGAGAAGATGAAAGGGAAAATAAAAGGTAAAGGTTTGGTTTTAGTTGTACATACATCGTCTATTTGCTTTGCCAATTTGTTGCCGTATGCTTCCCAGGGTCTTTGAAATATCTCAGTACTGACAATCGTTTCCTTGTCCCCATCTCTTCCCCTTCCCACCCCATAAGATGACTCTGCAATACTAGTCTCTGCAAGTCAATGTGCTTAGTTATTTCAGGAAAGGTTTCTCTTGTTGCATCCTGGGTCATCTCCAGTTGTCCTGATGAATATCTGGTCGCTGGACCCAGATGGTTCTGGGGGAGAAAGTGATGCTGGTGACCTTGCACAGCCCTCCCTCCCTCAAATCAAAGTCAGCTGGAAGTCATGTCATCATTTCCCTGATGCTATGGTCCTCCTTGAGAATGAAGGACAAACACACAGCTTTATCAAAGACTAAGCAGCCAGTAGCCAATCTCTCCCACACCTTCCTTTCCTTATGTACTGACACATATCCTCTGCTTGAGCCCACGGCCTTGGGATGAACAGCAATTTAGAAATTATTTTCTTTGCTGATTCTGAGACCTAAATGACGCAGCGGGGCCACTAAATCAACTTCAGTAAATAAATCAACCATTTCTCAACATTATTGTCTTTAGTTCTTATTGCTTATGTCTCAGTTCATTAGAGCTTTTTATTGTAATCTTCGGAGTTCAATGAGGACAACAAAATCTGGCCTGTTAATTTGGTAATTGAGGTCTAGGCAAACAAATTGCTAGAGCCATAGAAAAATGTTTCCTCTCTTTCAGCTGAATACACACAATACATCTTAGCTGAATAAGACCCATCTGAAAGGCATAAATCAAGGGTTTAAAAATAGGAAATGCATAGCAATATCTCCCTAAGCCAATGTGCTAGTCAAGGACTATAGGACAACAAGACAGTGAGAGAGTATTTCCTGGGGTCACAGGTCAAACTCAAATGAAAACCCTGATGTTCTTCTGCATTGACATTTCATTTCTTACCCATCTTCACCCCCACATGCTGCCATGATGATTTTTTACTTTGGGCAAGAGAAGTTGGGGGGGGGGAGCGGTGGTTCAGGGTGTGTAGAGACCAGCTAATAATAACTGTAATGACTGACATTTATGCATTACTTTAAGGTTTAGCTGCTGCTGAACCTGGCAATTACACCATGAGCTACTATACGTATTACTGTCCCCATTTTGCAGATGAGGAAATAGAGGCTCAGATAGGTTTAGTAAAAGTTGTTAAGCTCCAGAGGCAAGAATCAAATCAATATTCCTCCTGATTCTTAGTACAGCATTCTAGGGAAGAAAATAAAGTAGCAAATGTGAATTTTTTTGCTGCCTTGGAAATATATATTTCCTCACATCGACAGTTTCTATCTCTAAGAGAAGCAGACATAGTAAACTGTGAACTGAACCTATGAGATTTTGAAACTGTACAGTAACTGTGAGAGATGGACAAATGTCTTCTCTTACTAAAGGTTGACATTCAATTTAATGGAACCAAGGTAGAGAGAGAGAGCTGGGAAAGGAATTTAACATGTTAAAAAAAACACCATAAAAGCTTAAGCCCCAAGTTTTATATACATCTCCAAATAAGGTTGGAATTAGGAAAAGAAAACATAGAAAGTTAGCATGAGGGGTGGCTAGGTGGTGCAGAGAATAGAGCACTGGCCCTGGAGTCAGGAGGACCTGAGTTCAAATCCTACCTCAGACACTTAACACAAAAACTACCCATGTGACCTTGGGCAAGTCACTTAACCCCAATGTCCTCCAAAAAGCAAAATAAAAAAATAAAAAAAAAATAGATTTGTCAGACAAAATATGTGTTATATGATATGGACTGCTTTTTTGTAGAATCAACTGTCTTTTATAAATTACTTAATCAACAAACACTTATTTAAGAATTATTATATCTTTCAACTTTATATCATCTACATTTCCCAATTTATCCAACTTCCATTACTTCTCCCACCCAGAGAACCATATATTATAACACAGAATGAAAGGGAAAAAAACCAGCTTGGCAAAACCCACCAAGACAATGAGAAATTCAGGCATTATTTGTAGTATTGCATATCTGTAGTCCCTCACACCTCTGCAAAGAGGAGAGAGGGATCTCTTCTCTTGGTCATTATAATTTCAATTTTTTATTGTTTCTCTTTCAATTTACATCATAGTAATCATTGTGTATATTGCTTTCCCAGTTCTGCTTACTTCATTTTGCTTCAGTTCATACAAATCTTCTATACCTCTCTCTATTCGTCGTGTTTATTGTTTCATAAAGCACGATGATGTCATGTAACAACAATAACAACAACAGTACCACCATTATTTCATCATTCTCCAATCAATGGGAATTTCTTTTCTCCACTTCTTAGGAATAACTATAAACATTTTGGTTTTTATAAAGTCTTTCTTTTTGTCATTAATCTTTTGTAAATATGGAGAATGGAAAATGGAGACTTTAGTCATTTTCTTCACATAATTCCAAAGTGCTTTCCAGGTTATGAGACCCATCCCCAGCTTCATTAACAGTGCATTGGTGAATCATCTTTCTATAACCCCTCCAACTTTGATGATTCCTATATTTCATTATCTTTGACAATTTGCTGGGAATGATGTCAAACTTAAGACTTATATTGATTGAAATTTCTTTCATGGGTGATTTAGAGCCTTATCTCTCAATAAACATTTATTGGGCACTATGTGCAAAGCATATGCTTGACTCTGTGGAAGGCACAAAGAAATATTCTACCCAGTCCCTGATCAGGTATAGAAATTCCCAAATCTCTGAGATTTCATAAATTCCTCCAGAACCTCCATGGATAAGAGAGCTCTGGGAGTGTGTTACACAGGAACCACTTTTGGAAGGAAGAGTAGCTTCTCCCTTCTTCTTTCTTTTCCTTCTGCAATTTTTATCTTCTCAAATGAAAAAATTGTGTGCTTCTGGTGTCAGACCTTTGCTCACACTGCACTCTTTTCCTGACATTTTTTGCCTTCTGCCTATTAGTTACATTGCACCCCAACCTGCCTTGAAGTTGTTAGGGGGATATCTGGTGGAGCCAAGATAGTGGAGTAATGGGAGAAAGTACAGTGAACATCACTCTAAAAACTCCTCCAAATGAATCTAGAAAATGCACCAGACCAAATTTTGGTTAGGAAATCTAAGAAAAAATCCCAACAAGCATATTTTTTAGCCCAGTTTGACAACGGGAGGCAGACAGATCTATTGATCCTGGGGATGGGATGTGGCCAGGGGTACAAGGGTGGAACATTCTAATACAGAGAGAAGTTGTTCATCAGGACAAGATGAGGTTCTAGATCCAACATAGAAGCCCAAAACTTATGCAGGATATAGGAACAGGTGCCAACTGGCAACTCTCTTATTTACTAGTCACAGTTTATAGATCCAGGGTGGACCAAGATAAGGACTTAAACCTAGAAGTAGCATTCCAGGCTAGGGAATGGTCACAAACCCTAGGCTATGTACTGATCAAGGGATAAATTCAGAAGCAAGCGTCTTGAGTCTCAGGACTGGAGTGAGATCTCAGTTCTAGGCTCCAGGCCAAACTGAAACCTGAAGAAAATAAACAGTAAAGGAATTCCAGGTCAAGGGGAAAGCTTAAAGTTCTGTCAGTCTACCAGCAGAACTTTTCAGTTGGTTAATGGTGGCTGAGTCCAGCAGTCATCTAGTGAAACTTCAAATTGACAAGCCCAAAGATCTATTGTTCAGGTTGGCATTCAAGTCAGGAACTTGTAGAACTCAGACCAAGAAGACAATGATCAGACTTTGTCATGATTCAGACCATGTTGGGTGAACTGAAAGCTTAAAGTTTTTCAGACTGAGCTATTCCTGAGATCCTGGAATAACACAATGCTTAATATTTCCTCCCCCTTCCCCCAAAGTAACAGTAGGACCCAACTTTCCCTCCAGAGCTACACAGACCCTGGCCCTAAAATAAAGTCTAAAGTCAGGAAGTGGTCTGAAAGAATGAGCAAACACACACATGTATGTGTAAAATCCCATTACAAATGCTGCTATGGTGACAGGGACACTCAAGGCACAACCCCAGAAGAAAAGAATGACTTTAAAAACATCTAAGAGTAAAGCTTCAAAGGAAAATAGAGTTTGGACAGACATTGAACTGGAATTTATGGAAAAGATAAGGTAAGAGTTAAAAAAAAAGAATTTACAATTTTTTTAAATAAGTAAAAAGAAATGAGAGCTATAGAAAAAGAAAAGAATTGGAAAAGGAATTAATAGCTTGGCATAAGAGATACAAAACCTTACCCAAGCAACAACTCCATAAAAATTAGACTGGGCCAAGTAAAAACTAATGCCTTCTACTAGACAAAAAAAAGGTTAAAAAAAAGTCAAAGGACTGAAAAAAAATAGAAGAAAATGTAAGATACCTGTACCTCATAGTATAAACAACTGACCTGGAAAACAGATCAAGGAGGAAAAAATATAAGATACATATATATGTATATGAGAAAAAATATAAGAATCATTGCACCAGTCATGACTAAAGTTGTGACCAGAAAAGAACCTAGACATCATATTTCAAGAAATCTTAAAAGAAAACTGTCCAGATCTCTTTGAACCAGAGGCAAAGCAGAAATAGAAAGAATTCGCTAGTTACCATCTGAAAGAAACTCTCCAAAGAAAACTTCTAGGAACATTATAGCCAAAATTCATAGATTCTTGGTCAAAAAAAAAAAATCCTGCAGGCACCTAGAAAGAAAAAATTCAAGTACTAGGGAGCCACAGTCAGGATCATACACAATTTATCAATCACAACTAGAAAGATATGTAGAGCTTGTAATACTAAATACTCCAGAAGATAAAAACTTGTATAATTTACCCATCAAAACTGAGTATAATCCTAAAGGGGAAAAACGGACCTTTAATGAAATTGAGGATTTCCAAACATTCTTGTTATTTTAATCACGATAGCTGCATAGAAACTTTGAATTTTAAACGCAGAAGTAAAGAGAAATATAATAAAGTAAACATATGAGAACAATCACAAAGGTCTCCCAAGAGATAAACTGTTTTTATTCTAATATGGGAATATGATATATGTATGCCCTCTGAACTCTATCATCTTCAGGAATCATAAAGGGAGTCTCATTAGACAGAAGGCCTGGTAGTGGTTCAATTATGTCTTGGGAATCTTAAAAGAAGAATGGAAAGAGAGGGGACAGGAATACAGTAAAGTAGGAAGGAAAGATGAAGATTAGGGAAAAGTATTGCATATAATTGCTCACTATCAGAAGTCTATGCAAACAAGAAAGAAAGGGTGGGTGAAGTAAAACCTCACATTGGAACTGGTCAAGTACGAGAAGAACACACATATGCAGAGAGGTGGATACAGTAATACATTACATTCAATAAGAAAACAAGAGGGAAAAGGAGAAAGGAGGGGGGACAACAAGAAGGAGAGCAGATTAAGGGAGGGATTAGTCCTAAGGAAAACAAACTCTAAAGATATATAAGAAAGATCTATAACTCTTTTTTGTAGTGACAAAGAAATAGAAACTGAAGGGATACCCATCAGTTGGGGAATGGCTGACCCAGGTATTGTAATAAATATCATAGAATCATAGAATTATGCTGTAAGAAATGATGAGGGAGATGATTTTAGAGAAACCTGAGAAGTCATGTATGAACTGATGCAAAGTGAAGTGACTAGAACTAGGAAAAGGATTTATACAATAACAGCAATATTGAAAAGCTAATTGATTTTGAAAGAATTAAAAACTCAGATCAACGTGATGAACAATCATGATTCCAGAGGACCAATGATGAAGCATGCTACCCATTTTCTAAAAGAGGTGAGGGATTCAAGAGTGCAAAATGAGATAATTTGTTTTTGGATAACGTGAATGCAGAAATTTGCTCTGCTTGACTACACTTTGTAACAGAAAATTTTATTATTTTTTTAAATTCTCATTTGTGGAGGGAGGAAGAAAAAAGGAGATGGATTTTTGCTCATTGAAAAAAATAATTAAGATGATATTATTATTATTATTTTTTTTTTAAGCAATCAGGGTTAAGTAACTTGCTCAAGGTTACACGGCCAGTTATTTCTGGGTGTGGTGCTAAGTATCAGGGCCCAGATTTGATCCCAGGTCATCCCAACACTGGAGCCGGTGCTCTTACTCACTGAGCCACCTGGCCACCCCTAAGCAATCGGGGTTAAGTAACTTGCTCAAGGTTACACGGCCAGGTGTGTCTGGGTGGGTGCTAAGTGTCTGAGTCCGGGACTCGATCTCCAGGTCATCCTGACACTGGAGCCGGTGCTCTTACTCGCTGTGCTACCTGGCCGCCCCGATATTTTATTATTTTAAGTTACCATGGAGATTCCAATCCTACCTTGACCCAATTAGTAGCCTCAATAGGCCTGTGCTAGCTCTTGGCCCACTTTTCTTCTCCCTGCACTTCTGTGAATATTATAATGACATATTTCTGTAGATAATACATTTGTTGGTCTTGGTTCTTCTATTAGATTTTAAGCTTCTTGAAAGAAGAGAGATGCCTGCCCTTCCTTAATGTTAACCCCAGGGTACTTACTTGCCATGCACCCTGTGGGTGCTCAATAAATACTTGAATGAATGATTTACTGATGGATGTGAGCAGGCTATTTGGGAAAAGCTTCATGGAGGTGAGGTTGGAGTCATTCTGATTTGCTAAGCCTTGGTCTGATTTCCAGGAAGGCCCTGGCTCTGTGGGTATGTGTTAATTTGCATGGCTAGATTATAGGAACAAAATTAAGCTGGCCTAGAATCATGGTTCTGAGCATTGGGGCTCTCCTAAACCCTTGGCACAGCTGACATAGTAATTAACTTTCCTGGAGTTCTAATACTATCTGCTTAGTGCCTTGGTTTCTTAAAGGGTTGTCAGAATTGCCTTTTATGAAGTCCTATTATCAGTGATTTAGAATTGAGCTGTGAAAAGTGCACTCTGGTTTGAAATACATCATGTAGGATCTTAGCCTGGGAACACATTTTTCTCACAAATATTTTTAAGCCTATTTGACCATTTTAAAAGTCGTATCTTTTAAAAAACTGTTTTCTGGGGCCTGTCACTTTTTTTTGCCCTCTCATAAACTCAAAATCAATTTTTCTCTTTTAAATAAAATGATGCAGCCATTTAGTCTGTCATGTGGAACAAACCTTCTTTGGGGCTTACAGAAAATATTAAGGATAGAGGAGTTAATGTTTGAAAATTGGCCACTGTGCACGCACAGAAACTGTTTTTCTAACCTTTTTAATGCCTACATTAGTGTTAGAATAGAGGCTGATTTTGTTCAATCCTTTTCAAAAGAGAGGTATCTCAAAGCACAGAACAATATGCTTGAATGCAGCTTGTATACTTGACTGCGGAGGCAAATGGGGAGACCATTATAGGCGGAAGCACAGCTCATATAGATAGTCCAGCCTAGCATAGTATCCCCAAGCCACGGCTGTTGACCCCTGTGATCCCCATCTGAAGAAGCCAAGTGGTCATGTTTGGTCAGTAGCTCATTGGTGGTGACCCAGCTCCAAGAATCTTGTAGCAATATCAGGATCTGTGAGGTGGAGAGGAGGAATTTCTAGACCCACACCCTTCAGGCATCATCACCATAACAGGAAGAGCAATGGGTCTAAAGTCAGAAGACCCAGGTTCAAAACTTTTCTCTCCTGTTTACTATTCATGTAACTTCTTCTCTAGGCCTCTAAATTTCCCCATTTATTAGATAAGTGGGTTGGATTAGAACTCTAAAACCTTTTCTAGAATGAAAAGGCTATAATTTTAAGACCCTATGACTTCATAGAACAAACAATGAGAATCCCACATGTGCATTCTTTCCTCCTGAAAGCTGAAAAATTGAACTAAATGGGTGGCGTCCTGGGTGACACTTTCTTATGTTAGGTCATTATGGAGTAGTTACACAAAATAATAGAGGATCCTTTATTGTTACTTTTCCCAAGGAAAATAATGACCAAATCTTTCCCAAAGAATCAGGAAGACGTGTTTAGCTTCAATATCTGCAGTACTTATAGAGTTGTTGTAAGTATATCAAATGAGATAATATATGTCAAGTGTCAGCCTGCATTTATTAAGCACCCATGTACCTGTGCTAAGCACTGGGAATACGAAGAAAAAAAAAACAGCCCCTGTTCTCACATTAGAACGGGCCAACCAACACGCAAACAACTATGTATAAATATAATATATACCAGATAAATTGGGAGTAGTCTCAGAGGGAAGGCACTGAGATTGAGGAGGAATGGGAAAGGCTTATTGCAGAAAGTGGACTTTTTTTTGAGACTTAATGGACTCCAGGGAAGTTAGGGGGCAGAGATGAGAAGGGACATTTCAGGAAGGAGGGACAGACAGAGAAAATGCTTTTTCAGCATTTTCAGTCAGGAGACGGAGTGTCACGTGAACATCAAAAAGGCCAGTGTTACTGATTGTCAGGTATGTAGAAGGGAATAAGATGTAAGAAAACTGGAAAGGTAGGAAGGGGCCATTTTACAAAGATTTTAAAATGTCAAATAGAGGGTTTTATGTTTGCTCTTGGAGGTAAAAGGGAACCACTGGAATTTATCAATAAGGGAATGATATTGTGGAAGCTGAGATTTCGGAAGATGAATTTGGCAGCTGAGTGGAATGTGGACAGCAGTAGGGAGAAATCTGAGGCAGTGAGACCATGCAGTAGGCTATTAGAATAGTCCATGTGTGAAGTGATGAGGGCCTTCACTATATGGTTGCCGTATCAGAGATGAGAAGGAATCACATACTTTAGATTTTACAAAGGTAAAATGACCGTGCTTTGTCACAGAGCAATTTAGAAATACAAGATGTTGGTTAATATTATTGTTATTATGTATTTATTTTGCGAGACAATCAGGGTTAAGGTGACTTGCCTTCCAGGCCACACCAGTCAGGGTGACTTTTCTAGAGTCACACAGATAGTAAGTATCAAGTGTTTGAGGCCAAATTTGAGCTCAGGTCCTCCCGACTCCAGGGCTAGTGCTCTATCCACCACACCACCTAGGTGCACCTCATTACTATTATTATTTTTTTTAAATGCTTTATTAACTTCTGATTTACATCATTCGTTTCCGCCAGATTTTGAGTTACAAATTTTCTCCCCGTTTTTCCCCCACCCATCCCCCCAAAACAGCAGTCCCACAGGATATCCCCACCTCTGATCTGCTCTCTCCCATATTTTCTCCCATACCCGTTTCAACTTTTCCAGTAGGGCATGGTGGATCTCTATATTTCCCAATTACATGTAAAACAATATTGATAATAGTATATATATATTTAAACATTTGATTTTAAAACTTTGAATTCCAGATTCATTCCCTTCCTCCCTTATCACCCACCCTTACTGGGAAGATAAGCAGTTCAGTATAGGTTGTACGTGTGTGGCTAATGCAAAACAATAACATAGCAGATATATTGTAAAAGACTGACTATATTTCCCTCCCTCCTATCCCACATCCCACTTGTTCTATTCTCTACTTTGATCCTGTCCCTTTTCAAAAGTGGGTGCTTCCAACTTCCCTCCCCCCCAGCCTGCCCTCCCTTCCATCATCCCCCCTCACATCCTCTCCCCCCCTATTCTCCTGGAGGGTGAGATCCCCTATTTAGTGTGTATTTCCCTCCCTCCTCAAGCCAGATTCAATAGTAATAAGGTTGACCCATTTCCTTTTGCCTTCCTATTCTTCCCCTCCATTGTAACCATTTTCCCTTGCCTCTTCTATGAGATAGTTTACCCCATTCTGTCTCTCCCCATCTCCTTTCATTATATCCCTCTCACCTCTTAATTTCACCTTTTAAGTATCATCCCTTCACTATTATTATTTTTAATGATTAAAGAACAAGCACGGTATAGGGAATAGGGATCTCGCCTTGGAAACAGGAAGACCTAAATTTAAGTCTTGCATGTATTGTCTCTGTGATCCCGGGTAAGTCATTTAACTTCTTGCTGCTGTAGTCTAGGCAACTCTCTAAATCTATAAGTTGTAGAAAAGGGACCAACCTGCACTGGCAGAGGGAATTTACTCATCCATGGAGTTAACTAAATAAATAAAAACACAGGTCTAGTCTCAGTGCTCTATCACTATTACTGTTACCCATATTTATAATAATAATCTTTTTATCAGTAATAAATAACTAGACCAATAGCTTTCTTTTTTTTTTTAAGCAATCAGAGTTAAGTAACTTGCTCAAGGTTACACAGCCAGTTATTTCTGGGTGTGGTGCTGAGTATCTGAGCCCAGATTTGATCCAGGTCATCCTGACACTGGAGCCGGTGCTCTTACTCGCTGAGCCACCTGGCCGCCCCTAATAGCTATCTTTTTAACAAAAGTTTTAATATTTTATTTTTTCTAATTACATGTAAAAATAATTTTTAACCTTTCTTTTTTATAATTTTGAGTTCCAAAATTCTCTCCTATCCTCCTTCCCCACCCCCTCATTGAGAAGATAAGCAATTTGATAAAGGTTACTTACACATGTGCAGTCATGCAAAACATATCTCCATATTGATCATGTTATGAAAGAAAATAGATACAAAACCCAAGAAAAGTAAAGAAAGTAAAAAACAGCAGCAACAACAGTATGCTTTGATCTGCGCCCACGTTCCATCAGTTCTCTCTCTGGAGTCAGATAACATTTTTTAACCTAGGTCCTTCAGAATTGTCATAGATCTTTGTATTACTGACAATAGCTAAGTCGTCATTGCTATGACTATCAGTTCATGTAAATCTTCCCAGGTTTTTCTGAAAGCATTTTGCTCATTATTTCTTATAGCACAATAGTATTCCATCATCATCATATACCGTAACTTGTTTAGCCATTCCTCAATTGATGGATATCTCTTCAATTTCCAGTTCTTTATTACCACAAAAAGAACTGCTATAATTATTTTTGTACATATGGATCCTTTTCTTTTCTTTTTTAAATATCTCTTTGAGATACAGATCTAGTAGTGAAGTTGCTGGGTCAAAGAGTATACACAGTTTTATAGCTCTCCAAAATGGTTGGATCAGTTCACAACTCTAACAATAGTGAATCAGTGTCCCAAATTTTCCACACCTCCTCCAACATTTGTCATTTTCCTTTTCTATCTATTAGCCAATCTGATAAATGTGAGGCCCACCTCACACAATGGTAATGGGAATTTGAAGACCTTCCCTGCTTTGAAAATAAACTCTGCCCCCTAATAGGCTAAATGTAATCACATGGAGCCTGTGGTGGGAGGAGTTTGCTGAAGGGTGGAGCAGAGCCCATAGGAAGCTAGGAGTCAGAACAGCTAGATGGTTGAGAGGAGAGCATGTATCTGAGGGAGATAGATAGGCTTGTGAGTAAATGTTGGTTTGTGGGAAAGTTAAAGGATGCTGTGGCTCTCAGTGCTGTTGTGGCTTATCAACTTCTTTGCTACTATGATGAAATTGGCTTAGTGATTTGGGGATTCTGTTTTCTGGTGTCAGAATAAATGTTTTACTTCTGTCTTCTATATGGAAAGTCTGTTATATTTTGCGATTGAGTACTATGCATGTATATTTATCATTACTATTGGTGCTGTGAATATTGCATTGGCACAAAAGTACATTAACAGTTGTGTTATGGGAAAAGATGAATCAAAATTTACCTTGCATCTTCTAGACACATTTATATCTCTATAGGTTGCTCCTGGAAATACAGCTAGCTCACTGGGACTATGATAACTCTAATAGTAAAGAAAACATTCAGGGAGAAGATAATACTTCATATAAGATATGATCGAATTGGTAAATGATAAGTATACACAGTTTGATAGCAGATGCCTATCTGAATCAGATTTCCCTGTGCATTATCACATGCCACCCTAATTCCTCAGAATTTGACTCTAGAAGCTCCTTGCTGCCCTGTGATTAGCTGTCCTAGGCTTGATACACTGAAATTGGCAGGGAAGTAGAAAGTGTCATAAGACTAGAATTTTGGAATCATCCTACAGCTTGGGAGGCCCCTCAGTCAGGGCCGTGGTTCATTCTTGGTTGCAAAAAACACCAAAGGTTCACGAGCAGCTACAGGTAAGTGGGGAATTTCTAACATTGGTTCAAAGTCAAATGCTTACATGCATGTAAGTTAGTCCAAGGTGCCCTCATAGTTATTTTCCTAAAAATTCCATGAAAAAAAGCTAAAGTACTCATTTCCTTAGTCATCTCTGGTTGATATGATAACTGCTCTTCAGTCCTCAAAAAAAGCCACTGACGTCTAGACCGTCAGAGGCACATAGCACCTGTAGGAAGTTCATTTCCTGATTAATTTGAAGCCTGAAAAATCTAAGATTATTGAGGTGGTATGTATATCATTGTCATTCTCTTCCTCATTTAACTCTTTTATTTCCTCTCTGTAAGAAAGAAAACTTGGGGAAATTACCATTTTCTGACTTCCTAGTTCTTTTCTCTAGTGGAAATAGCTTTCTCTAGAATATGAGTGATAAATCATTCATATTTCCTAAAAAAAAATTTGGAGAGAAAGTTCATATGCATTGCTGTAATTGGTCCTCCCTCCCACTCCCCCTCCCACTCCCACCCCTTATTCAATTCAACATTAATTAAGTAATACTGGGGATACAAAGACAGAAATTCACACACTAGAAAAAAGTACTTTTTGGAGTAAAACATCTCTTACTTGTCTATCTATGAACTCCATGTATCATATTTAATAGAAATTTAATTAATAAAAAATGTTCCTGTTTCTTAATGAGTTAGAAGTTAACTTTCTGCCTCCTTTATTTTTTTCCCCTTTTTCTCCTCTCCTCAGATTTTAGAGCCCTGCTCAAGGAGGCAAAAGGCTTCATGAACCAGGTAATGTGGCACTATGGAAGCAAGACACGCAGCACCATTCTCTTCTCCTCTAGCCCCTTTATTGGGCAATGTAATGCAGTTTTGTAATGCAATTAATTGACAACAAAGCTGACCTGATGGCATTGACTTTATCAGCTTCAAGACCACCGAAAAGTGAGCATCAGTTTCCAAGAAGATTTGTAGAATGAGCCAATATCTATGCTCAACTGGATGAATGTGAATGATTCGGTGGATAAGGATGGCCATATCATCTTCACTACTGGGAAAACAGCTACAAAAGTCCTACTGATAGTGAACCTGTGACATATTGGTTGTTGTTTGTCCTTCATTCTTGAAGAGGACCAATGGCATCTCAGGGGTGTTGTCTTGACTTGCAAGTGAATTGGATTTAAGAGAGGCAGAGTTTTGTAGTCATTAGACTTTCTCCTTCAGAGCCATTGGAGTCCAGTGGCAAGATGTAAGTCATGACGACTGGTGATGGCCCCAAACTTTTATTTATACGTGAGTGGAAGCATATGCTAGTCATTTAAATTATTCAGTATATGCTGCACTAACAGTTGTGTTATGGGAAAATATGAATAAAAATTTACCTCGCATCTTTTGCACACATTTATATCTCTTAATCAGAAGTATTTTTTCTAAAATGTGAAATTTTTGTGGTGGATGATGTACAAAGAGTTTCTATCCTCTCCCCAGGCTTTTGCTATGTTCTTAATAGCTATGCTTCTTTCCTCATACTCATAATCCAGTGGGATCTCATTGATTTAAGAAGTCCCTACATTGAGGCAGAACTATAACCCACCCGTGCTTGCTCATCCTGAGAAACCCATGAAAAAAGTGCATTTTCTCATGAGAGATAAAAATGACTACCGTAGATATTTACCAGAGAATTTCATGGTTATAGAACTCTTTTAAAGGGGTTTTCCAGTTCCTCTTTCTGTTTTCTGATAGTGACACTTGAATCAACCCTGGCAGATTAAGATTTACTATGTATCAGGATATATCCAGGGATGGAATTCATTTCCACCCTTAGTAGTTTATTTCAGGATCTAACAATTCTCCTTGGGAAGAAGTTCAGTTCAACAAGCAAGTCTTTATTAAAGTGTCTATTAAATGCAGAGCACTGTGCCAGCTTAAGCTCATGGTCCCCCTAATATATGAGACAGAAGTGTCGTGTCTAGAAACCTGACCTTGAGTTTGAGAAGATTTGGGTTCGAGTCTCACCTCTAACAGTATTTATTGAATTACCGTGGGCAAATCACTTAAACTCTCAGGGCCCTGGGCAAGCCTCTAATTCAATTAAGAGCAGTTGCAGCTCTATGTTGGTAAAGGGGGTGTCTTCACTCAGAGATCCCCACACCAAAGAAATCACACACCCAGTTCTTTTTCCTTCTCCCCTAGTTCACAGACACAGGCAAAGACGCATGTTTTTGCACATACACGTGTTTATGTACACATATGTATTTATTATGCATTCACATGTGTATATATTATTCATGTGTAATGCCTCTTTTCTGCCAGTTCCCCAACTTGCACTGGCCCTGGCAAGTTCGGTCCCTAGAGGAGCCTTTCCAACTTCTGGTTCTAGGGGTAACCTTGTGGGTAACACTAACTGATTTACCCACCAGTATGCTTCTATTGACACCAGCTAGTAGATTCAATCCCCTCCTGGTTCCCTGCCTTGTTGGCTTGAGGAGCTCAATGAAATGAACTATGCTGTTCAGGGTTACTCCAGATAGAAGGATCATAGTAGAGAGTTTTGACAAAAGATGAGCTACTGGAGAAGGAAATGGCAAACCCCTCCAGTATCTTTGCCAAGAAAACCTCGTGGTCAGTATTAAAATGTTGAAAGGTATGACATCAGAAGATGAGCCCCTCAGGTCAAAAGGTGTCCAGCACATTACTCCACATTAGAGTGGAGGACAGTTACAAGCAGCTCCAGTACTAATGAAGTGGCTGGGCCAAAGTCAAAAGGAGGTGCAGCTACAGGTGTGTCTGAGGCTGTGGAGAGATGAGTGTCCCATAGGAACCTGGAAGGGAAGATCTCTAAACCAAGGTAAGCTGGGTGTGGTCAAAGAGGAGATAGGAAGATTAAACACCAGTGTCTTGGGTGTCAGTGAACTTAAATGGAAGGGAATGGGTAAATGATCATTACACATACTGCTGTGGACAAGAATCCCTTAGAAGAAATGAAGTAACCCTCATAGTCAACAAAAGGGTGAGAAAAGCAGTACTGGTGTATAATTTCAAAATAACGTAATATCTGCTTGAATCCAAGGCATACCATTCACCGTCAAAGTGATACAAGGCTATCATTGATGTTATCCAAAGAGGCCAAAGCTGATCAGTTCCGTGAGGATCTATAACATCTTCTAGAAAAATCACCAAAAAAGATGTCACATTCACCATGGAGGATTGGAATGCTGAAGTAGAAAATCAAAATGTAATTGGAATAACAGGCAAATTTATCTTTAAAATACAAAATGAAGCAGGGCAGAGATGAATAGAATTTTGTTAAGATAACTCATGGTCATAGCAAACACTCTTTTCCAGCAACCCCCAAAAAGTGACTCTGCACATGGACATTACCAGATGATCAATATCAAAATCAGATTGATCATATATTTTGCAACCAAAGGTGGAGAAGTTCTATATGGTCAGTTAAAACAAGACCTGGAGCTGACTGTGGTTCAGATCTTGTTATTATTATTATAATTATTATTATACAATTCAGACTTAAATTGAAGTGGGGAAAACCATCAGACCATATAGCAATGATCTAAGTAACATCCCTTATGAATATGAAGTGGAGGTAATGAATAGATTTAAGGCCTTAGATCTGGTACATAGAGTGCATGGAGAACTATGGACAGAGGTTCACAGTATTGTACAGGAGGCAGCAACAAAAATATTACAAAGAAAATGAAGAGCAAGGAGGCAAAGTGGCTGTTTGATGAGATTGTACAAATAGCTGAGGAAAGAAGGAAAGGGAAAGATCTGCCCAACTGAATGCAGAATTCCAGAGAATATCAAGGAAATACAATTAATTAAATAAGCAATGCAAAGAAATAGAAGAAATCAATAGAATGGAAAAGACAAGCGATTTCTTCAAGAAAATTAGAAATGTCCAGAGAATCTCTCATGCAAAATGAGACATGATAAAAGACAGAATGGTAGAGACTCAACAGAAGCAGAAGAGATTAAGAAGAGGTTGTAAGAATATATAGAAGAACTATACAAGAAAGATCTCAACATCACTGATAACCACAATGGAGTGGTTACTGATCTAGAATCATGCATCCTGGAGGATGAAGTCAAGTGGACCTAACAATAAGTCTAGTGGACATGATGGGATTCCAGTCGAGTTATTTAAAATCTTAAAAGATGATACTGTTAAAATGCTACACTCAATATACCAGCAAATTTGCAAAAACCCACTTTTGCCACTGGATGGAAGGGCAATTCCAAAGAATATTCCAATTACCAAGCAATTGTGCTCACTTCACACACCAGCAAAGTTATGCTTAAAATTCTGCAAGCAAAGCTTCAGCAATATGTGAACGGAGAATTGCCAGAAGAGCAGGCTGGTTTTTGAAGACTCAAAGGAAGTAGAGACCAAATTGTCAACATACACTGAATTGTGGAGAAAACAAGGAAGTTCCAGAAAAACATCTACTTTCACTTCATTGACTACACAAAAGTTTTTGACTGTGTGAATCACAAAAAATATGTGGCCAATCCTCAAAGAGATGGGAGTACCAGATCATCTTACTTGTCTCCTGATATGCAGGTCAAAAAGTAACAGAACTCAACACGGAACAACTGATTAGTTTAAGATTGGAAGGAGAATAAGACAAGGCTATATATTGTCACCTTATTTATTTAACTTATATGCAGAGTACAACATGCAAAATGCCAGACTGGATGAATTAAAAGCCAGAATTAAGGTTGCCTGGAGAAATATCAACAATCTCAGACATGCAGTTGGTAGCACTCTAATGGCAAAAAGTAAAGAACTGAGAAGCCTCTTGAGGAGGGTGAAAGAGGAGCTTGACACTTGACATCAAAACAAAATGAAACAAAACCTAATTTCATGGCACTGGTCCCATCACTTCCTGACAAATAAAGAAGAAATGAAAGGAAGTCATATTTTGGATTCTTGGACTCAAAGTTCACTGTAGATGGTAATGGCAGCCATGAGATTAAAAGGCACTTATTCCTTGGAAGGAAAACTATACAAAATCTGGATAGTATACTAAAAAGTAGAGATATCATCTTGCTGACAAAGGTCTGTATAGTTAAACTACATATATATATATTTTTACAATTTGACTGTGAAAGCTGAACTATAAAAAATGGTGAGCACAGTAGAAACAATGCTTTTGAGTTGTGGTGCTGGAGAAGACTTTTGAGAGTCCCCTGGACAATGAGAAGATTCAATCAATCAATATGTAAGGAAATTAATTCAGACTTATTCATTGGAAGATCAAATATTGAAGCTGAAGCTTAAATTCTTTGACCATATAATCAGACAGGACTCATTGGAAAAGACCCTGATGTTGGGGAAGATAGAAAGGGATAGCAGAGGATGAGAAGGATAGATAATATAATAGAAGCAATGAACACGAGCTTGGACAGACTTTGGGAGATAGTGGAGGATAGAAGAGCCTGCAGTGGTCCATGTGATCACAAAAAGTCAGATATGAATGAATGACTGAATAAAATAAATGACAAGCAGATTCAATTAATGCCTCAAAAAGAGATGCTCAAATGGGATAATAAGGACAGGAATTCAAGCATTCTACCTTCCAACCTGGGATGCATTCTCCTACAAATACACATGTCTAGTCTGAGGGACTCGGACAATTGTAGTGAGGCCCATGTGTAGGGAACCATGTGACCGTGACAACTCATAACTCTAGAGCCAAGACCTTGATGTTCTTTCTCACTTTGTAGAGTCCTCACATAATTCACTCCAAGTTGAGATGTCAGTTTCAGCAGATAGGTTGTTCTACTATTCAGCGGGGTTTGCTCTGCTTGGCCATTGGACTTACTTGCGAGGCTGTGACATCCATACTGGGTAGACTGATCTGATAAATTCACTAGGCACAATCTTCAATGGGCAGCTGCAGTCTCCACCACCTCCATCCTCAGGCTCCCATGAGTGTGACTGGACTCTTTCAGGTATAGCATTGCAATGTTCTTTTCACTTGGCGTGCTACTGTGCTCTTAACCCAAGTTTGGCAGAAGCCCCCAAAAGGCTCCCTCTGGACCTTGACTTTGAAGTTTGCAATGCTTAGTAAGGAGGCAGTAAATACAGAGCTTCTCCTTCCTATTCAGCAATTGTTCTTGGTCCAAGGCTAGGTACTCTCAGTGAGTTACGTTTCTCTAACTTACACTGACCACTCCAGTAAATTTCCCAGCTCCTGTTGGATCTTACATTGAGTAGTTCAAGACAAAGGTACATGGGCAGGCTATACTCTGGGAGCAAGCTTATTGCCTCTGTTCGCCTTTTCATATGCAACTGAAGACTCAAGGTCTTCAGAATCCCTTCATATGTTCATTTATACCTGAAAGGAATATTTATACCTTTACATTTCTTTGTCTCTTTCTTTGTCCCATAGGACTTTCAACGTTGCTGAAGTCTAAATGGGACACATTGTATTTGTGAACTATGTGTGTATGCATGTGTGGGTATGAATGTATGTTGTTTATATGTATGTGCATATTGTAAACTGATATTGATTCTGCACAATAGTGGTTCTTAAAGTGTGGTTGAGAGACTCCTGGGGGTCCCCAAGATATTTTCAAACTTTTCATAATAATGCTAAGACTGTAATTTCTAATACAAGAAATATCAGTATACATAACACACATTGTCTTCAATAAAATTTAAGAGTATAGAGGTTTCCTGAGACAAAAAGTTTAAGAACAGCAGCTGGACAATATCCATTTGGCTCTCCTGAAAATACATTGCATACGGATTGTACCACATGATTTCTGAAGCCTCTTCTAAGTCTGGCATTCTTTGATTGGTGATGAAGAGTACCATAGTCAAATAAATATGCACTTCCTGTCTAGATGCCACATGACTTTTGATTCCTCTCTTTCCCTACAAAAGAACCTGACACAGTTCTTTGGCCATGAAGGAGGTCCACTCAATAGTCTGAGCAAACTCCAGTTTGAGTCCTCTATCCTCACTCTGTCCTCCTGGCCATTGGGAATTATTGCACTTGCAATAGCCCCTCCCCACCAACACACCATATGCCTCCTCTAACACAGAAACAGGAAGCCACATGAGTCATTGAAATATCAAAAATATTCCTTGCATTCAGAGCAGTTGCTTTCTCTTAGGATACCCCCCCTCCAAAGGTCAGAGTCCAGCAGTCACAATGGAACAATCTAAGAACCATTAGCGCCACAGCATGAGATGTTCTCTAAATGCAAAATTATAGGGTAAGGCATGTTCAGTCAGTCCAGCAATCTGACTGGCTGATCAGCTCTGAGTGCTTTATAATGACAACGCTAAAGAGTCAAAAAGGGAGGTTGTTTATCTGTAAATGGAAGTCTCTCATCTCCTCCACTCTCAGAGCAGTTTTCTATTGCTATACATTGATGAGGAACAGTTACTGAAAAGTTCAAATTTTAAACTGGTCAGAGACTTCTATGTTACAGGGAGCAGACTATGGTGGGTGGTGGGTCTGCTGATATGAAGACGGGCTGGTAGGAGGATCCAGGGGTCCAGCTGCCATTTCTCAGAAATCACCTCTTTTCAATCAGGGAGAAAGAGTGCTTCTAAGCAAAGAGAAGAGAGGTAGGAGAGAATGCAATTCAGTTATTTGCTAGTTGTTTGGAGATTTTACCTATGAATTATGGGATCACAGGATTCCAGAGTTGGAAGGGATTGCTTGGTGGCTTAGTTAAAACTCCTAACTCTGAGTCCAATGCTCTCTTTATTTTCCCATTCTGGATTTCTACAAATTGAGAACCAAGATATCTTCCTAGTCATTGACCCATTAGGAATACCATTAGTTCTGTTATAATGCTTGCTTTGAAAACTGAATTTGTTCCAATGCTAAACATATATTTCGGTACAATTTGAGAATAACCTGTTTCCAGTTTGCTGAAATAGAATAGAAATGCACCACTTCACTCACAAGCTGCATCCCTACTGACACCCGCTTCCACATGAAAACTTCAGATCTTTTCAAAGGTAAAGTACAATATTTATTGTATATCTCCTGACATGGTGGGAGCTATGGTTGGAGGAGGGCTAGTTGGCACCCTCCTCCACCTTCTGCTATGGCCTCTGGCCACAAGGTCTCGAGTTGCAGCCTGTTGAACTTTCCTGACTTTGCAGGTTGCAAACCCAGATGCAAATTGAGCAGCAGCCCAAGAACATGAATATCACAGCCATCATTTTCATAATATTTATGTGTCTCAACCATTTAGCATGTATAGAACTGTGCTACTGTTTTTAAATTAGATTCCTATCTTTTTTATGAGTCACTGATGAAGTTTTTGAGTATTGTGCCCCCAACCCCATTTCCCCATAAGATTTGTGGTTTTAATTGCATATCTCAGTGTTTTTTCTTGGGGGGGGGTGGTGGGAATATATATGTTATATTATAGCACAACTGATTGTATATGCTTAGCAAGCATTGGAATTCTCAGCAAAAGAAAACTTCTTCATTTACTTAAGCCTAGATAAAATAAGCTTAAAAAGAGGAAAAACTTGAGATCATTATTCTATTGGCTTTTTATAGCCCATACTAATGAGATTTGATAAAAGTAGGCAACAAAAGAATATATGGCCAAAGAAGATGAATGTTGAAGATACGCAGTATCTTCTACCAGAGAGTGTGGAAGATTTTTGGCAATCAAAGAGAACCTGGGAAGACCTTAGCTTAAAAGGGTCAAAGTCTCCCATTGCATTCTGGGCCATCTCCATTTGTCCTGATGAAAATCTGGTCACTGGACCCAGATGGCTCTGGAGGAGAAAGTGAGGCTGGTGACTTTGCACAGCCCTCCCTCTTTTAAATCAAAGTCAATTTCAAGTCATGTCATCATCTCCCTGATGTCATGGTCCTCTTCAAGAACAAAAGACAAACCACACACAACCAGTTTCCATGAAGGAACCTGTAACAGTAAGTACCCTAGAACACCCAGGATGCCTGCTAGCACAGGTTCTTTGATCTGCTTTTCTAAAGAAAAGCAACTCAAAAAGGGTTAACATCTTACTTTAATCAAACATATATCATTTACCTAGTTCAGGGGAAAAAGTCAGCACCCAGAACTTGAGAGAATACAAACAGAAGTTACAAGAAGACAAAAATATAAACAGAGAAAAGGACACAATTCATCAGACCAACAGACAGGGCTTCTAGCTGTCTGACCATCACATACCTACATAGTTACCAGAGAGAGAAGCACCAACATCTGGGTTTTCAAAGCTGGGGGACTCAACAGCTGCCCAGAGTCTGGTCTGGCCAAATTATACAACTCTTCCCATAAGTGAGACCAAAAACAAAACCTCAACTCAGAGGTATATATAGCTTTCTCAAGGGTCAGAGAAAGTCACAACTCTCGTGACCTACTGCCTAATTACAAAGTAACAAGGTGTGAACCTTCCCGAAAAACAAGCCTCCCTTCAAGCAAGCTTCTGCTTTTGGGCTCTGCTCCACTTGTCAGCAAACCCCTCTCATCAGAGGCTCCATGTGACCACATTCAGCCTATTAGGGGGCAGAGTATATTTTCAAAGCAGGGAAGGTCCTCAGATTCCCTTACTATTAAAGAACCTGAAAGCCATGTGTCTCTCCATTGCTGTTTTTTTAATTGCATAGATGAAATACCCTGTACCACAAAGATAATGAATTGTGTGGTCCTATCTTTATTAGGTTCAGAAAACTGACTAGTGGATGTCATCTTCATGATAAGTCTCATTTTAAGTCAAATCCCTATATAACAAAAATGATTTCCAAACACTGGCTGATGGTCAAGTTATTTAAAGCTATATTAATTCATCACAATTTATTCAAGTTTATTAAAAAAAACTTGGATGTCACTTAGTGACATCAAGTAAATCAAGACTTGACCAAGAGGTATTTTCTTGGTGATCAAAAGAACATCTTTAGCAGCTATGAAATATGCTTTCAAATTCCCATAGCCAGAGCTATATCAGTCCTAGTGACAGAGAGCTGGTAACCTGAACTCCATTTACTTAGCTGTCTTAGATGAAAAATGTTTTTACTGGAAATAATCTTAGTTATATCTTGTGAATAGAACCATTCTTTGGAAAGACTTTGAAATCTCATTAATTCATTTATTTATGTGCCTATCAGGTCCAGAGCATTTTTCTAGATACTGGGGGAAACAGGAAGCTTAAATAAGTCACTTTCATCTTTTAGGGAGATCACAGTCTAATAAAGAAATGATATATAAGCAGATAATTATAATATACAGTATTCCATTGTAAGTGCATTATATAATTATAAAATAAAAAAAAAAACTACATAAGGACTAAGAAGGATAACCAGCAGGGATGACCAGAAGAGGAAGGGAAAGAAAGAAGCATTTATACTATACCTATTATGCGCCAAGCCTTATGCTAAGTGCTTTTATAAATATTATCTCATATGATCCTCACAATAACCCAGTGAGCTAGATGCTCTTGTTATCCTTATTTTACAATTGAGGAGACTGAAGCAAGAAGAGGTTATGTGACTTGCCCAAGGTCACATGGCTGGTAAGGCAAATTTTGAGCTCAGGTCTTCTTGAGTCCTAGACCCATTCCTCTCCACTGCGGCCATCCGTTGCCTAAAAGAAGCAGATTCATGAAGACAAGACTTCATGGACAAAGTGGTATTTCAGTTAGGAAGTAATTCAGGAGAAGATGATGGAGGATATTGCTGATGTAGGGCACAGCCTAAAAGTCCCTGAAGTATGTAAATATATTGTTGATCTGGGGGCAGGATAGTCCACATTCCCTTCCCTGTCTGACAGTCTGTGACTTTATGAGTCTATAGTAGAGTGTGTAGGGAAGCATAACATTAGATAACGCTTATAAAGTCCCAACTTGCCATATTGCAGAGGGCCCTGAAAGCTAGGCAAAAGAATTTTAACTTTTCATTGGTAGGCAAGTAGGGAGATATTAAAGATTATAAGGTAGAGGAATGATTTGACCATATTAGTAGAAAAGAAAAAGAATTCTTGAAATGGTATAAAAATTGGATTAGAGAAGGATAGAAAGTAGAGGAAGGGTCATAATATTACCAGATGGATGGTACCAAGGCATTGTACTACTATTAAAAGGAAATTTTTATGGTTGGGCCTTTTGCCCTGATAAAAGAGGCAAAACCCAAGAGAGAGAATTAGAAAGGAATTTATTAAAAAATGTCAAGATAGAAACACGTTGGTGGGCTGATGATCTCTGAGGATCAGCCCTGGGGATTTGAACCAGACAGCTTTTAAAGACAACCTTTCATAATAAGAGAAAAACAGTTCAGATGGGTACATGTTTTCCAAAAGAAGATTGGCCATTGAGTCTTGGCTCCTTCCCAGTTGCCACATTTTAAGGAAATGAAATTTGAGATAAGGGACATGGGATGAAAGCTCATATGACTATGGCTAAATGACAGGTAGGAAAAGTCCATCAAAAGAACAGGCTGTAAATTAGCTGACACCTCCCTCAACAGAGCCTCTCCCAATAGACTGATTAACAAGTACCAGGAAGGGAAGTCAGACCGGAAACAATGGTGGTTGCTACAAAAATTTCAGTACTTGGATGGTGTCCATTGGAATAGTGTATCAGCCCATTACAAATAGAAAGGATAGGACAGATGCAGGCAATATTTCAGATGTGAAGTTCACAAGACTGGGTAGTTGGTTAGTTATAATAGGTGAGAGAGAAGGAAGAGTCAAAGGTAATTCCAGGGTTGTGAGCATGGGGAACTGGGTGAGTGGCAGTGCCTCAGACAAAAATACTGAAGCCACCAGGTTTGGGAGGGGGGGACCCGATAACCTTAGCTTTGGAAATGTTGAGCTTGAGGTGTGAGTGGGACATTAGATGGAGATGTCTTTTAAAGTTTTAAATATGCAATTCAGGGGTGGCTAGTGGTTCAGTAGATAGAATACCAGCCCTGGAGTTAGGAGGACCTGAGTTCAAATCTGCATGACCTTGGGCAAGTCACTTAACCCCAATTGCCCTGCCTTCCCCCCCCCTGCAAAATAAACAAACAAATAAATAAATGGATGAATAACTAATTAAATAAATATGCAATTCAGAAGATGGGTCAGGGCTAGAGACAGATCTGGGAGTTAGCTGAGTGGAGGTGATAGTTGAAGCTGTTGGTCATGAATGTTATCACCAAGTAAAGAGAAAAGAGAACATTCCTTTTGGGAATATCCATGTTGCAGTTTTGGGAAAAGGATTAAAGATAAAGAAAGAACATGAGCAAGGAAGGAGGGGGACCAAGAAAGAGAAATATCCATGAAGCCAAGGGAATAAGATTATTTAGAACTGGATGGTCTGTTGATGTTGGGCTCTGGAGAATAGCTAAGACTGTTAACCACAATCTCCTGTCTTTCCATAACATACCTTCTTTCATATATATTAAACCTCTTTATCATCATCGTGACATTTATCCTTCCTATTCTCATATTCCATCATTATGACCTTTATCTCTCTACCTCGCTCATGCCCTCTTATCACTTTTTAAATCAATTGATAACCACCATGTTGGCATCACTTGGCCTATTTGCATTAGATTAGTGACTAGTCCTCAACTCTGGGCGACCAGAACCATCCCCTTTTCTGGCATCCATTTTTATATTTCTTAATATTGCTAGAGAATGCAAACGAAATTGCCTTGGGTTTCTAGGAAGTTATCCTTATCATCATAATTGACATTATACCACTTTAAATTTTGCAAAACATTTTACATTCCTTATCTCATTTGTTCCTCATGACCACAGGTATTATTAAGAGTTACATAGTTAGTAAGTGTTCAAACTCAGCTCTTACTTCTATCTTTTTTATCTTTCTGAGTTAATATTAAATCTCAGTCAAGCCCTCACTGCTGCTGTGTTTTATTAATCTCTCATCACCTTCCCATCAAAGTCCCCACAGTGAATTTCAGGCCCTTTAAAAGTTCCTCAGAGCTATTTTCAGCTGTTAGGTAACCCAGTGGATGGGATGCTGGACTTGAACTTATAAAGACCTGATTTCATATCTAACCTTATTCCATGTTGGGGGGAGGAGGAAAAGGAGGAGAAAGAGGTGGAGGAGAAAAGTCAAAACTTCTGTCTGCACCAGTTTCCTCATCTGAAAAATGGGAATAATGACACCTACCTCACAGTGTTGTTTGGTGAATAAAGTGGGATACTATTTGCAAAGTTTTTTGTAAACCTTAAAGCTCTATGTAAATGGTAGTCGTATGGCTAAAGGATATAAGCAGACAGTTTTCAGAAGGAGAAATCAAAGCTATCAATAATTACAAGGAAAAGGTACTCTAAATTAGGACTGACCAGAGAAATGCTAAACAACTCTGAGATACCACCTCACACTCATCAGATTGGTTAACATTTCAGAAAGGGAAAATGATAAATGCTGAAAGGGATGTGGAAAAAGAGGCGCACTAATTCATAGCAGGTGGAGGTGTAAACTAGTCCAACCAATTAGAAACTGTCCAAAAGGGCTATAAAATTGTGCATACCCTTTGATCCAGCATTGGCAGTATGAGGTCTGTGTCCTAAAGAGATCAAAGAAAAGGAAAAAGGACCTATTTGAACAAAAAAATTTATAGTATCTCTTTTTGTGTTGACAAAAACTTGGAAATTGAGGGGATGCCTATTAATTGGGGAATGACTGAACAAGTTGTGGTATATGATTGTGTTAGACTATAATTGTGCTATTAGAAAATGATGAGCAGGATGCTTTTAGAAAAATCTGGGAAGACTTACATGAACTGATGCAAAGTGAAGTGAGCAGAACCAGGAGAACATTGTACACAGTAATAGCAATATTGTAACAATGATCAACTGTGAAAGGCTCAACCACTCTGATCAAGATACTAATCCAAGATAAATCCAAAGATCCCGTGATGAAAAATGCTATCCCTTTCCAGAGAGAGACCTGATGTACTCTGAGTGCAAATTGAAGCACATACTTTTTTCACTTTTAAAATTTTTTTGGAGGGATGAACATGGCTAATATAGGAACATGTTTTGCATGATGACATATGTATAATTGATATCACAATTCTTAATTTCTAACTTGTGGAGGAGTGGCAAAAAAGGGAGAGAATTTGGAACTAAACATGTTTTAAAAATGTTTAAAATAATTAATTAATGGAGGGAAAAAATGCTTGCTGTAGTAGTTGTTATTGCTTCATCTCCTACTTAATGCCAATTAAAGTGACTTTTGTAAACTTTTGGTCCCCCAAAATGAATGAATCTCTACTGAGTCTTTCATCCTTCACTCTTATTTCAGAGAATCTTAAGATTCAGAGTTGGACAAGATTTTGGGATAATCTTGATCATCTTATTTTACTGAATAGAAAGTTGAGGATCAGAAAAATTAAATGACAGAGCTGGGCTTGGATTTAGAGATGTTATGAGTCAAATCACATTCGACTCCAATGAGTTGGATCAATGTTGAATCAACAATGATTCAGAGAAAAAGTCTGACCTGCTACAGTTAGCCCTGTTCCTTATCATTCCTATTAGAAAGAAAAAAAAGAATTTGAATTTGATTGTTCTTGTCACTTGAGCAGAAAATTTACTTTCCTTCTTTCTTCTCTGGAAAAAAGCAAAGTCTTGAAACAATGTTAGTTTTAAAATCATCATTAACATGATTTTAAATTTATAGTTACCTGAATTGTTTTTAAGAGTTTGAAGGATGGATCCTATAACTGACATGTTGTCCTTTGAATTTTCTGATAAAGGCATATGTTTTTCTGGGGAGGGAAAATAAGCATAATTATCAATCCTCAACAAATAATTAGGGTTTAATTCCAAAATACTTTTGCTTTCAACTTTAGAAAGCTATTCACTCAGCCAGAGCCCAGCTGCAACACCTCATTGTAAGGTTTAGAGATGGCTATGGTCAGTCATCATTTTTTCATAATGGAAAGTCATTTCATGGTATGAATAAATAACATCCTTAACTTTACACAGAATGTTTAAAACAATTCCAAAGTAATTCCAAACCCAGGCTGTTGTGAGAAATAATTCATTTCGATCAGTATTAATCAGTTTGACATTTTACATAAGTCACATAGGGATAATTAGATAAGGTAGGTTCTTCTAGTAGGCCTTTATAATAGGCCTCAAACTTTATTCCAACATTCACCACTTGTTTACCAGTTATGAAGTTCACTTGTGCAACCATAAGAATGTTGACAAAGAGATCTCCATTCTGTTTTGTTTGAAATCTGTGTCCAAATCCAGTGTGGGTAGGATGCCTTGATTCTTTGGAAAGTCTGCCAACTTATTTTTGTACCTCAAGGACACTCTCTTGTCTAACATGAGCAGGTGACCATCTTATGACCACTTAGTCAGCAGAGATGACCCTTGCCTTGTCCATCTTGTGACCACCCATGTTGATGCATCATTTCTGGCCCTCTTGGAAGGTCAAGAAAAACGTCTATCAACCAATGGACTGGATTGTTCTGTTGTAGAAAAACAAATGTGGTCGCACTGTCATCCTATTTCATACTGGAGGGGATGGGTAAGTAAGGCAGTGGTTTATGATGTATAAAGCACTAGTTTTGGCATGAAAAACTGGATAATTTTAATTGTCATTTTTCTGAGTCTCATCTCCTCATCTGTAAAATGGGCAGGACCATGGACTTAATATACAGTTTAAGCTGAATTCAAGACTAGGTACTATCATTTATGATCTGAAAGGCCATCTTAGTTGGGAAAGGAAGGCACACCTACTGTGTGCCAGGCACTATGCTAAGAACTTTTGCAAATATTATCTCATTTGATACTCACAACAGCCCTGGGAGGCAGATGCTATTATTATTATTATTATTTTTAAGCAATCAGGGTTAAGTAACTTGCTCAAGGTTACACGGCCAGGTGTTTATGGGTGGGTGCTAAGTATCTGAGCCCAGATTTGATCCCCAGGTCATCCTAACACTGGGGCTGGTGCTCTTACTTGCTGAGCCACCTGGCTGCCCCTGGCAGATGCTATTATTATCCTCATTGTACAGTTGAGGAAACTGAGGCAATCTGAGGTTAACAGACTTGCCGATGCTCATACAACTAGTAAATCCAGCTGAACTTGGATTTGAACTTGGGTCTTCCTGACTCCAGGCCCAGCTCCCTATCCTCAGATTGAACATATAAAACACCTACTGTGTGCCAGGTACTATGCTAAGAACTTTTTTTTTTGCTTTTTAGAGGGCAATTGGGGTTAAGTGACGTGCCCAAGGTCACATGGCTAGTTTTTGTGTCAAGTGTCTGAGGCCAGATTTGAACTCAGGTCCTCCTGACTCCAGAGCTGGTGCTCCATTCACTGCGCCACCTAACCATCTCTATGCTAAGAACTTTCGCAAATATTATCTCATTTGATCCTTACAACAGCCTATAAGTTATAGATCCATGTTGGTGGGTGTAGTTGATGGAAGGAACTTCTATGATGAAAGCATATTTCATGTTGAAGCATGATGGGAGGTCTGTATGCCAATGAAAACATAGGTTTAAGACCACCAGAAGCAACCAACAATAATGATGACAATAAACAGCACTTATGCAGCACTTCATTTGCAAAGTGTTTTATTATATAACTAATTATCTAACTAAATTTGAAATAATTAATTATAATTTTCTCATTTTAGCATTGCAACAACCTTGTAAGGTAGATGTGACAGATAATATTCCCATTTTGCTGATGGGGAAACAGGATCAGATAGGTTGAGGATCTTGCCCATGTTCACATAGTTAGTAAATCTCAGAGATAGAATTTGAATAAAGAATTTCCTGATTCTAAGTCCAACAGCCTGTCCACAGTCTATACTAGAATTCTCTAAACTTTTTTCACAGCGTTCTTTGATCAGTAAATGTTCTTGAGTAAGCACCCCAATGTATATTAGTGTATATATATTATACATATATACAATTGTATATATATAGTTATAATATATCATATATAATTATATATAGCTATATATAATATATAGTTATACATAGCTATATATTATATATAGCTATATATAATTATATAGTTATATACCTCATATATACAATTGTACATTCATATAAAATGTAGGTATATAATATATGGGTGATAAATATATATTTACTGTTGTATACATGTATAATATATAGGTTGAGTATATCATTAAGGACATTGAAAAAAGAAATAAAAATGGGATACATAAGAAATAATATTTAAAAAACAATTTTATTATATTTTATTAGTTGGGCAAAACTTTATGCTCTCACTAAAATGATTAATAGCATCTTAGTAAAAGCAGTGTGATTGAATATTTATGATTTAATATTCATTATTTGTGAAAATCTTGGCTTAACATTTTTCACTAGAGGATTCAAAGGCTTGGTTCTAAAGTTCTGTTTATCCTGACACTTGGTTTTAATGGCTGTTATGGGTGATAATGATACCTCACAAAGCTACAGAGATAGAAATGAGAGAAATGCATCATTGGCGGCCTATTGCTGGATTTTATCATTTTGTTGAGCATATAGTCAATAAAACTATAATTATAATTTAGAGAGCATTGCTTAGGAAATGATTCAAGAAACATGGAAACTTTATCAACATCTGTGATTTGCATTCTCAGTTTGATTGGAAGGATGCAGGATGATTTAGTCCTCGGGAGCCCTGAAGTACAAAATGTTAAGAGGACTGGAGTCTGATATTGGCTCCCACTAACTAGTTGTGTGACTTCTGAAATCCAAAAACAGTAAGTGACTAGACAAATGGAGAAGATTATATATGTGGCTTATGGGTCCCTCGGTGTCCTCATCCACAAAATAATAAGAGCTAACATTTATATTACTCTTACTATGTGCCAGACACTTTTTAATTATCATCCTATAACAGCCCTGGGAGGTAGGTGCCATTATTATCTTCATTTTACAGGTGAGCAAACTGAGGCAAAGGTTAAGTGACTTGCCTAAGGTCATACAGCTAGTGGTCCTGTATCCAAGCCCAGCACTCCATTCACTGTGTCACTTAGGTATCTGAGGCCAGATTTGAACTCAGGAAAGTGAGTCTTCCTGAATCCTTGCCTGGCATTCTATCCACTGCGCCACCTAGCTACCACAAAACTATGGTCTATAAATGCAACAGACTATAATTTTGCATTAAGAAATGACAATTATGAGGAATTCAAAGAAATAGAGGAAAGTTGTATCTACTAATGCGCATTCAAATAAGTAGAAGCTGAATGTGTAATGACTACAATGTAAATAAATAGATTACTAAAAGAAAGCTGACTCCTTAGTAATTGTAATACTCAATCTCAGTACTACATACTCTGAGCAAAGAGGTGTGTGTATGTGTGTGTGTGTGTGTGTGTGTAGAAGCAGAATATTGTATGCATTGTCACATGTCACATTATGAGTTGTTTTTGTTTAACTTTTTCTTTGTTGTGAGAGAGGGCTCAATTTGTTGGAGGATTTGCTTTATCTAGAACTGACAGTGATATAAAAACAAAAGACATCAATCAGACTTATTTTTTAAAAAAGAAAGAAAGAAAAAGAGATATGGAGAAGTGGAAATCCTTTTTAAGGAAGCCTTCAGGAACGATATGGCATTTGAGCTTCATTTGTAGAAAGAAGAGAGTTTTATCCAACAGATGTGTAAGAATGTGTTTTAGGTATGAGAAATGTTGTATACAGTAGCATGGAAACAGGTGTAACAGTAGCCCAATTTGGATGGAATCTGGGGTGCATGAATGGGAGTAGAGTGAAACAGGGCTAGATAGATAGGTAGAAGTCAAATTATGGAAGACTAATGTCTTTATTTGATAAAACCAGGATAAGGAGTTTACATTTTGTCCTATAGCCCATGGGAATCCATCGAAAGGTTTTGAATATGGAAATGAGATTGAAAAGCAATCTGGAATTATGCCCAAAGACTTATTAAAACTACCTATACTCTTTGACTCAGCAATACTACTACTTGGTCTGTTTCCAAAGATGATTAAGGAAAAAGGAAAAGATGTTCCAAAATGTTAATAGCAGCTCTCTTTGTGGGAGCAAAGAATTAGAAATTACAGGGATGCCCATCAAAGTTGTGGTATATGATTGTGATGGAATACTACTGAGCTATAAGAAATGATGATTTTAGAAAAATATGGAAAGACCTGCACAAAATAATAAAGAGTGAAATAAGCGAACCAAGAGAACCTTGTATACAGTAGCAGCAATATTATTTTAAGAATAACTTTGAGCAAATGTTACTTTGTCTATAAATACACAAATTAACTATACAGGACATATGAAGAAAGATGCCATGTTCATCCAGATAAAAAACTGACAAATAGAATTATGCATGGAATAATTTTATATACACATATATACTTATACATACACATGTTCATATATATAAATATACACATGTGTGTATTCATATACATTTATATATACATATATATTATATACACATCCTATTTGTGTCTAATAGTAGCCATTTCATGGGAGGGGGAAAAGGGAGGAAAAAAGTGAAATGAACATGATAATTTCCTTGTATATTTGAAGGAAATAGCAAGTTGTGCATCATAGAGTTCCAGTTTCATGTAGAATCATCTTTTTTTTTTTTAAAGCAATCAGGGTTAAGTAACTTGCTCAAGGTTACACGGCCAGTTATTTCTGGGTGTGGTGCTAAGTATCTGAGCCTGGATTTGATCCCCAGGTCATCCCGACACTGGAGCCGGTGCTCTTACTCGCTGAGCCACCTGGCTCATAGATGCTAGTTGTTATTTTATTTAGCCAGAATCACAATGATGATTCAGGTGGTGTTGGGGGAGTGAGACCAGAGGACTAGGCTACATTTACATATTGGGAGCTGTAAAAATCAAAAGTAACCTGAATTGTAAAGTGTGATATATTCAGGTTTTATCCAACTCATGGAGGAAGGGAATTCTCAGGAAGTCAGGGTTCCATTGGAAACACTGACCCTAACATTTTAACATTAAAGTTTTGAACCTGCTGTCACTGGTGTTTTGATTGTAATTCTAATGAATGAATCGAGGGGGGGAAACTGATTCTAAGATTATCATGTCTAAAATTGGATAGGCTCCAACATCTCCATCTTTAATACTCAAGCAAAGAGATTTGGAGAAGGGTATGTGAGACATCTGTACATAGATGGGCTTCAGCATTTTTAATATTCTGGATGTTGATGAAATAAAATAGTCTTCAGAGGATTTATTTTTCTAATTTCTCATTTTGAAACTTTGCTGTCAACAACGGTGATAATCACTGGCATTTCTTTAATGTGAGCCCTTGTTCAAACAGACTTTGACATTGACCACAAATTTCAGCTCAAACTGACCCATGTGTCTGTAGCTCTTTGGGTAGAACCATAGATTTATACTTGAAGGGATCTTAGAGATTTTCTAGTCCAACCCTGCCACATTTCAGATAAGGAAACAGATTCAGGGAAGGGCAGTAACTTTCACATAGGTTAAAATCCATTGCCAAAAAAAGTCTCAAAAAGAGAAAGAAGCAATAACACTTACTGCAGAAGAACACCTTTTATTGAGGATGATTTCATTTTTGGGAACATCCAAAAGTTCCAGTGAAATCAACCCAATATTAAGTTGGCTGAGGGCCTGCCCTAAATGGCTGAGAAATGGGAGTCACACATTTTTGAGAAGAACTCAGCTCAGCGGGGTATTGTGAAGTCATTATACTTTCCAATTTCGCAGCACGGAAGGCAGGAAGTAGCTTGCTCCCAGTCTCTGAAGATAAAAATGATTTTGTACAGTGAATACTTGAAAGGAAAAACACTCCTCTCATTGTTCTCCTGTGGCAATTTTTTTTTAAGGCTCCATAGTCCAGGTGGAATCATTTGTACTATGGTGAAAGAGCTCAGGAATATGAAGAACTTTTCACCCCCAGGACCTTCAGTAACTATTCTGAGTTTAACAAAAAATCAACCACTAAGAAACAAACAGTGTCACTCATTAGGAGAGAGTACTTATGACTATGGATGACTTTGAATCTTTTTCTAGGTTTTAAGGGTTCCATGTGTCCCTCAAAGAATCACAGCTTGTACATATCTACATGTGCACACGTGTATATGTAAACACATATGTGTTCTTATATAAACACACGTGTGTGTGTATGAATTTAGTATTTCTGGAAAGAAAATTAACAAAAGTGTCCCTTGCTGGCATTATTTTCTGCTTATAGATCTTCTAGTTTACACAGTAGCTATGATAATGATTATGGGAAAAGGATAAAAGCAGAAAAATGGCTGTCCCTAAAAACAAAAAAGATGTTTTTATTGCGGAAAAAATATTTGTAAAGAGGGGAGGAATGGAATAATAGCTATCTTTTACATAGCATTTACTATATGTAATACTTACAACATGATATTACACTTATTTATTATATATTGTATACATGATGTATATATTATATATGTATATTGTATACACATGTGTATATTGTATACATATAATATATGTGTAATATATTCACATATAAGTAATTATATAGTATAATTACATAATAAAGTAATAAGTATATATAAGTATTACTTTATATGGTATATAGCAATATATGTATATATAACAGTTAAGTATATATATATATATATTTTGTTGTTGTTCAATCATTTTCAGTCGTGTCTGACTCTTTGTGACCCTATTTGAAGTTTTCTTGGCAAGGATACTAGAGTGATTTTGCCATTTCCTTCTTCAATGTGTGTGTCTATATGCATATATTTAAATATATGTGTGTATTATGTATATAGTACATATATGTGCATACAGAGACACACACTCACATGTATACATACATATATACACATTATATAACATGCCAGGCATCGTGCTAAATGCTTTACAATCATTATCTCATTTGATTCACACAATAGCCTTGGGAGATGGGTGCTATTATTATCCCCATTTTATAGATGAGGAAGTTGAGGCAGAGTTTAAGTGGCTTGTCCAGGGTCACACAACTAGTGAATGTTTGAGGCCTGATCTAAAGTCAGGTCTTTCTGACTCCAGACCCAGTGCTCTATCCACTGTGCAATTTATTCTGATCTGAACAATCCTAAACCTGATTTTGTTTTTTGAGGGTGAGGGGTGCCAAACTTGTAATTTCACTGTTGTATGAAACTTCTGTTCTGGAAACTTCCTTAAATGATATAGATGACCTTCTCATTTGTAAATTATATTCTTAGAGAATTACCTGGAAAACTCAAAGATTAAATGATTTGCCCAGGGTCACACAGCTAGTCTGTGTCAAAGACTGTCCCAGAACTCTGATACTCATTACTCCAAGACTGGCTTTCTTTCCACTGTATTGTACTTTCCACATGGGTATTTGTAACTGTGTTGATAAATGTTTAACAACTGGTTCTCTGGGGGAAAAATTTATACAGGATATACTTTTAGATTTAATCTGCATTATTAACATTTTCTTTATCACTTTCTTAAGTCTGGAAATCAACAAATTAATAAATCAAACCCTGATTTTGCAGTGTTTGACAATTTCTGAGGTGTAAATGCTCAAGCTTAAGATTTAACAACCGGCTCTCATTAGTCAATTAGAACTGGCTTTAGTACACTCCCACAATGTTACCTTTCAAAACTTAACTATAGTTTACAAGAATCCTTATGACTTAATTTTCTCATCTGCAAAATTAGAGTTGGATGATCTCCAAGACTCTTTTCAGTTTCAACATTATATAATTATATTTTGTTCTGATTTTTCTAATAAAAGTTAATTCATATTTAAAAGGTACATTGCCCAAAGGGAACATTCTCTTCCCTCATAATTCTCCCAATTCTACCTTTCTTTGGCAGTTACATACTCTGCTGTTATTTAGTCATTTTTCTGTTGTCTCTGACCCTCTGTGACCCCATCTGGGGTTTTCTTGGTAAAGATACAGGAGTGTTTTTCTATTTCCTTCTTCATTGAATCTTACAGGTTAGGAAATTGAGGCAAACAAGGCTAAGTGACTTGCCCACGGTCATACAGCTAATATCAGGGGTCAGATTTGAACTCAGGAAGAGGAGTCTTCATGACTCCAGGGCTATTACTCTATCCAGATGTATAACACCTAAGAAAATATGTGTATATGTAGTGAATGAAGCTACACAATACATACACACATATAAGTATATATACACACATACATGTATATATAAACAGGTTATAGGAATATAACACACATGTTCACATACCTATGCATATGCATACATGCATGTATGCACATACATGCACTAATATGTATATATCTTTCTCTGTCTGCCTGTCTCACTCTGTAAACCTTAAAGAGTTATAGAAATGTTAGTCATTACTACTGTTGTCTTTGTGACTGTGGTTACCTACATGCTAGAAATCTGGAGGGGCCCTTGTGGTCACCCATCTGTGAGTTTCAGTGGACTTTCTAAGTTGGAATTTCTGAGTTTTAGTTGAGGTTCTGACATCAGCTCAATGTGTGATGGAAGGTTTCTTCACTTGTCTAACTCATAATCTCTTCATTTATCAAATAAGGGGGTTGGGCTGTTTGACCTCAGGTCCCTTCTAATGTTCTTCAATTCTATACTATCACCCCACAGGGAAGTTACTATAGTTTGGACTTTTTATAAGGCTGAAGGAGAACTAGGTTAGACAGGCAAGGACCACTATGAATAGGCAGCTAGGTGGAACAGTAAAATCTGACCTCAGACACAACACCTGTGTGGCCCTGGGCAAGTCACTTAACCCTGGTTACCTCCAAAAAAAAAACCAAATAGGCAGTCATCTATCATAAGGTATGATATAGAAGGCAACAAGAAAGTCTTTGTAAGTCCTAGGAAGGCAAGACCCTTTTATAATTTGTATTTCTGCCCATAGCCCCATAGCACCCTGCATAGGGCTTTGTTCATCCTAGGCCCCTAATAAATGATATCTTGATGAAGCAGTATGTCACAGAGGATGGAGAGCAGCCTTGGACTCAGGGAGACCTAGGCTTCATTCTCTCTCCTCACACCTCATTGCTACTTGACTAAGGGTATACCACTTACCACTTACCAGAGCCTCTGTTTTCTCATCTGTAAAATGAGGACAATAGTGTCTCTAATACCTTATGGGATAGTTGTGGGGATCAAGTGGGATATTGTGTGAAAAAGACTTTGGTACTTTAAAATGATATATACATGTCACACAATCATTAGCTAGGCTAGCCATCTTCACAGGACAGAAATGCTACTCATCACTAGATTCGCCCAACCAACCTCGTCCCAATTACTCTTCTCTTTGCCTGCTGGCCTGTGCAGGTTCAGGGGAACTAAAAGTGGCTTTTTCTCTTCTGTATCTCTGTCTCCCTCTGACTCGTTCTTATTTTGCAGTTCCCCCCACATCCTCTCAGTCTCCTAGACTTTGGAATTCTACCTCAACCTCACCCTTGACATATCTCATCTTTTTTCCGCTCATATGGCTACCACTCCAGTTTGAGCCTTTATCACCTCTCACCCAGCCTCCTTCAATAGCCTTCTAATACATATCCCTAAATCCTATTTCCTCCCTTCCTTCCTTCCTTCCTTCCTTCCTTCCTTCCTTCCTTCCTTCCTTCTTTCCTTCCTTCCTTCCTTCCTTCCTTCCTTCGGAAAGGCACGAACTTCTTAGATCCTCTCTCTCTCTCTCTCTCTCTCTCTCTCTCTCTCTCTCTCTCTCTCTCTCTCTCTCTCTCTCTCTCTCTCTCTCTCTCACCCTATCCACTCTGCCACCTAGTTGCCCTTTCCCTTCTCTTTCTAACTCATCAACAGGCGCCAAAATAATCTTCCTAAGGCATAGATCTAATTATGCTACTTTCAGTGGTTTCCTATTGCCTCTAGGAGAATATAGAAACTCCTCAATCTGGTGTTCAATGCCTTCTACTACCTAATTCCCATTTACATTGCTAGCCTTTTTTTCATGTTACTTCTTTTCACATACTAATGTATTTTCCTATAGGTCAACCAAGGTATAAAGGGGACTTAGTCCAGAAAAGTAGATGCTCCAGCAGCTGTGACTCAATAAAGGTACCACAAGTCATGTCCTTGGGTTTGGGATACATTTGGCCTGTGGCACCACAGAGAGTATCAAGTACAATTTATCCTTGGAAGATTATTGTCCCTGAGATCCTGGTAGAAGAAGAAATATTGAAAGGACAAAAGGATGTCTTTTCTTCCTCCTTACTGCTTAGAAGGTCACATTTCAAGTCTCCTAAGCTCAAAGGGGAAGATGGACATCATGATGTGTAGTTTTAAAGGGAGAAAAATGGATCTAGTTAAAATCAGTGATATTTTATTACATTATTGTAAATACAGAATTAATGCCATTAACATGTTTTATTAGAACAAATATTCTAATCTAACCTTTTGGAATTTACTCAAGTCTATGATTCTTCAAGTATATTTTGATTCATTTCAAGGGGCTATCCTAGTAGTGTATATATTGTGAAGATGCAGGGCTTTATATTTTTAAGAAATGTAATTCCCATAGCGACTCTTCAAAATGAGTTAGTAGAGAGCAATTTATTTTCTGGGGGAGGGGGTGTGAGGAAGGTGGGAGATGATGAATGTTGTTATTAGTTAGATTATCTAGGAGAGCAAAGGTTTCGGTTCTGAGAGGCTCCAATGAACAGTCAGATGCAGAAAAGTGATAATGTCTCCTGATTCTCCTGTGAATCATAGGGAATAAAATCTGTTCTTCACTGTTAACACTTTCAGGTCTGTAAAGTACCTAATAGCATTGCAGTGTTCCTCAACAGCAGTGTACTACCACTTATTAGGAGGTTATTTTCTAGATGTTCATGAGCATATAACTGGGCAGTTTCTATATTCTATGGGCCTCATAGAAGAATCTCAAAGTACCCCCTTCAAATTAGGAAGGGCAAGGAGGAAAACATGAGTGTCTGGATCTCTTGAGCATGAAGTCAACATTATGCTTGCTCATTCTAATAAAATGATTTGTAAAGAAGAAAAGTCAGAATTAGGGACAGCACTGGAGACTAAGAGACGTATTTAAGTCTCCAAAATGGAGCTAGTATGCTGCTGAGACAGCCACCAGGATCACAAAAGTGAATGGGTGCCTGATGCAAAAATGGGGTCCAATGTGGACTGACTCTGTTTTCTAAAGACTAAAAATACCTGTGATGACTAATTTTACAGACTGAGATCTACTATTTTTAAAAGTGATCCATTAGTAATCACTCAGAACTGACCTCATTTCATGGGGATTTGATGATCTTCAAGGCATTTAGTTCATTTAAACTCACCAGGCAAAGTAATCAACCAGAGGGAGGGAGGAAAGACAGAGAGAACACTGCAAGAAGATTGAACAGCTCCAGTGTTGCTGGAGTTTTTTTTGTTTTGTTTTGAGAACAGTTTTTAAGCTTCTTATTGGGAGACAATATAGTATAGTGCAAAGAACACTGAATTTTGAAGTCTGAGGACCAGGCTCTGCCACTGACTACTCAAATGACTTTGAGCAAGTCACATCACTCCTATGGGCTTCACATTCCTCATCTACAAAAGGAGGGGGTTAAGTTAGAGATCTTTATTTAGGGTCCAACCTTAACTATATGAGTCTATGACTGTTCCTTAGGGATATCCCATTAGTACATATCAGCATTTGTCTATGTACATGGTGTTTTCCTCCTCTTCCCTCCCTGGCCCCCCCCCCATTCTTCTACTAGAATTTAAGCTTTTTGAGGGCAGGGACTGGCTCCTTTTTGTCTTTGTATCTATTAATTATCCACCAAAGTGCCACGTGTATGTTAGGTACTGAATAAAAAAAGTGTGTTGAACAGATTAGAATATAATAGAGCAGAATAGAAAATAATAGGATGGAAGGGACTGGACTGGGTTAGGATAGAAGTTGGGAAAGTTTAGAATAGGGTGGGATAGGATAGAATAGAATAGAATAGAATAGAACAGGCCTGCACAACCTGTGACCTGCAAGCCACTTAAGGCCCTTTGGCCACTTGGGGCAGGCCAAAGGATTTCCTCTATATACAAAGGAATTTTTTCTCTACCTTTTTTTGTGGGATAAATGAAATCCTTTGGCTTGCTGTAAGCAGCTTGAGGGCCTTAAGTGACCCACGGGCTGCAGGTTGTACAGGCCTGGCATAGGATAGGATGGGATAGAATGGGATGGAATGGGATGGGATAGGATGGGAAGGGATAAGACAGTATACAATAGGCTAGAACATGATTAGAATAAAATCCAGTATAGTTTTTTAGGAAAAGCTGAGAATTCTGAAAGTTACTAAGCATATAATAAGTGTTTAATATATGTGCTTGGCTGAATTACCAATTGACTGACTGACTGACTGAATATCCTGGGATCACTCTGTGGGATTTTGCATTAATGAGTTTTATTTTGTTAGAGTTTATCAGAGAGTAATGATCAAACCAACTCTGACAGGATCTCAATTCAGTAGTCACTACTCTGTTTGGAAATGGATATTTTCTGGGTCACTCATGAGGGCAGGCTGCATTTCTGTAGTTGCCTAGCAAGGAAAAGGGAAAAGCTTACTTTTTCCCCACATATGCTGACTGGTAACTCTGTATTCTGGAAATCCACCTGGCACGATAGAATGCAAGCTTTTTTTTTTTTTACTTTTTGGAGGGCAATTGGGGTTAAGTGACTTGCCCAAGGTCACACGGCTATTTTTTGTGTTAAGTGTCTGAGGTCAGATTTGAACTCAGGTCCTCCTGACTCCAGGGCCAATGCTCTATTCACTGTGCCACCTAGCCGCCCCTGAATGCAAGCTTCTTGAGAGCAGGTACTATTTCTTTTTTTTTTCTTCATATTCTCAGTGTTTCATACAATCCCTGACACATAATTATAAAGAATATAAATCCAGGCTCAGATACTTAGCACCACACCCAGAAATAACTGGCTGTGTAACCTTGAGCAAGTTACTTAACCCCAATTGCTTAAAAATAAATAAATAAAAAGAATAATATTTATTTAAAAAAAAGAATATAGGTTCTTAATAGATACTGATTGATTGATTGATTGACTGATTGATTGGGCTACTTTGTGGAGGCAATTCTACTTGACTCCCAAGTTTTTTTTGAAGAGCAAGGAAAACCAAGGAAATTTATATGGAGGTGATGGTATCTTTCTAGGTAAAGGTTTAAAGACATTAATTTCTATTACTGAAAATAATATTTGGACTATTAATGTGCTTATTTTTATGTGTCCAGAACAACTCTTTTGAAGCTAAAACACTAATTTGAAGGGGTAAAAGATCCCAACAACCTGTTTCTAGTTTGTACTTTACAGAAAATACCTGACAAAATCAAGCATGTGTCAATCTTTGCTCAGAAGAAAAAATGCCTGAAATCTTCACCTTCCAGAAAGACAACAATCCCTTCAGACAAAGCTTCAGATGACTGATTTGATATTCTAATGAGGCGTTGGACACTGATTACTTTAAAACGGTTTCCTGATGGACCAGTGGGACCTTTCTCACAACTGCACACGGCTGTTTAAATCCCCTAGGAAACCCAGGTCACCACCCTCATCACTAACCCATTCCATTTGCATGACAGGGAACTAAAACCCTCTTCAGAGTAATAACACAGAAGGAAAGATAAAAGAAGTAATAGTAAAATTCTTTTTCTTATGGCTCTTGTGATTTTTTTTAAAAAGGCAGAGAATGCAAAAATGTAGTCAAAAGAAAATATGTGTGGATAGTATCTCACTCAGCATTTCCTGTCTTATTTCTTCCATAGCAGATGGTCACGCTGGTTAATGTCTTAGGGTTGAGCTTTAGTTTTTGCTTAGGAAAAAATATATTAAGCAATCCAGTTCCTGAGGGGTCAGGCATGGGAAGGGAAATACTAAATAAGATGGTTGTGGAAAATGTCTTCCAAACGAAGAAAAACTACTTAGGCTTAACTGTCTCAGAGAATAGTTGGTTACTGGGTCTAGCACCTAGTACCATGCCTTGAACAACATAAATGCATAATACATATATAATATATGATGTTATTATATATTATATAATATGCATTATATAATATATAATATAGATGCATAATAAATGTTTGTTAAATTGAATTATCTGGGAGTCTATGAGGTAACCTGTATTTCCACCTAAGGACAGGGTATTAAGAGGCTGAGGACCTAGGTTAGAATTTTGGTTCTAAGACTTACTGCCTGTAGGACATTGTACCAGTCAATTGACTTCTTTGTCTCAACTTCCTCATCTGTAAAATGAGGCAGGGTGGACTTGATAAGTTCTTCCAGCTTGAACTCTATGGACCTATAAAGCTATGGAGTAGAATTACAGAGGTATGTTCAAACTGCTTTGCGGGGATTTTTGGTCTAGGCAACTTATTCCAATTATATCTTTTTGCCCCTTCTCACAGAATAAAAAATCAGAAAGGACCTTAAAGTAAAGAGCTGATCTTTGAGAGTCAAGAGGATTTGAATTTGATTCCTACCTTTGCTACTTACTACCTGTGTGACCTTGAGCAAGTTACTTCACCTCTTTGAGTCTTAGTTTCCTAATCTGTTCACCAAAAGTTTGGATTAGATGACATTTAAGGCAACAAAGTTTTATTTGGTGTGTACTACGTGCCAACACATCTCCTAATCTACAGTGTCTTGATGAAACTGTCATAGACAGATAAGAATCTGTGCTACTTTGGTAACCCATTCTCAGGAAAGGTTGGAGGCTGGAACCTCATTTTCTAGAAAGGGTTTCCTTATACTTGACATAAATACCTTCTACAACAGCTTAGGTCCATTTATTTATCATCTACCTTTTGAAGATATGAATAAAACTGCTCAACATGTCCTCTTTCATAAATAGTCATTCAACAGTTTCATATAGAGAGGTATTGAAATGGTCATTGTGTAATTTATTACATTGCATAGCAATTTAATAATTAATAATAATATTTAATAACTTAATTTAAAAACATTTTTATTATGTGCCTACTATGTATAAGGTAGGTGGTGCAGTGGATATGGACCTGGAGTCAGAAGACCTGAGTTCAAATCTGGACTCAGACACTCACTAGTCATGTGACCCTGGGCAAGTCACTTAACTCTAATTGTCTCAGTTTCCTTATCTGTCAAATGAACTGGAGAAGGAAATGGCAAACCACTCTAGTATCTTTGCCAAGAACACCCCAAATGGGGTCATGAAGAGTTGGACATGACTGAAAGCAAAGGCAGGATACAAAGACAGAGATCCTACCCTCAAGGAGCTTATATTCTATTGAGAAGATACAAAATATAAATAGATAATTAAATAAGAGTTATGGACAAAGCTATGCAAAGTAACTTTGGGTGAGTGAAAGAAAGTGCTAACAAAAGAGGAGAAAGTAGCACTTTGAGGGATGATGTAAAAGCCATAAAAGGTGAGGGCTGAGTATATTTCAGATATTAGGGACCACTTGTACAAAGGCAGGCAATAGGGTGATAGAATGCCAGATACAGGGAATACATATTGGGACAGTTTTACTAGAACTCAGTGAATAAATGAAAGGAATATGAAATAGGACTGGAAAGGTAGGTTTAAGGAAAGAAAAAATAAATTGTTAAGGGCTTTAAGTAGCTGACTGAGAATTTTTTTTATTTTATTCTGAAAATAATAGCCATGAAAAAATTTTGAGAAGTGTGTAACATGACAAGATCTGTCTTTTAGGAATTTCAGTATGGCAGCTTTATGGGGAATGAATTGAAGAGGGATGGGACTGGGGTCAGGGCTAACAATTTTCAGGAGTATTTCAATAGTCCAGGCAAGAAGTGTTAAGCCTGTGAACTTTGAATAGAGAATGTATGAGCAGGTATAAAGAGGATGAATATGAAGTTTGTCATGGAGGTAGGTTCAACAAGATTTGGCCAAATGATTGGATATGTGGTCCTGGGAGAGGGAAGGGTCAAAAGTTGTTCCAAAGATTTGGAATGGAGTGACTCAAAGGATTGTGGTTCTATCAATAGAAATGGGGAATTTTAGAAAAAGGATAGAGTTAGAAGAAAATATAATGAATTCTGTTTTGGACATACTGATTTTGTGGTGCCTATAAAACATCAAGGTGGAGATGTCTATCAAGTATATGGCGGTGTAGTACTGACATTTAAGAGAGAGAGAATAGGACTGCCTATATTAGGTTTGGGAGTCACCACATAATTGAACTCATGAAAACTGATGGGGTTATCGAGGGAAAGAGGGTTTAGAGAGAGAATTAAAAGGGGGTCAGAGGACAATGTCTTGGTGTAGATAGATACGATTATTATATCCATTTTACAGATGAAGAAGCTGAGGCTAAGTTAGAGGTTAAATGACTTGCCCAGGGTCACACAACTAATAAGTATCTGAGGTCAAATTTTAACTCAGATCTTTCTGACTCCAAGCCCAATGCCACCTAGCTGCCCATGTAATGCAGGATCAATGAGCTACTACAATGCTTCACAGAAAAGATCACCATAGAAAAGAGGATGAGACCAAGACCGTGCCTGGTGTTCCCAAAGATATGAACCTTGGGGGAGCTGGTCAGAGACTGTAGAGTCAAACCAAAGGTAAAATGGATGTTCAGCAATCCCACTAAATGTTTCATGTTTTAAGTAAAGCTCCTTCCTGCTGCCCCATCTCCAGAGTACATGCCAGGTGCTATGGGGCATGACATATTCTAAGTCTTTATTGTCATGCTTATAAATCTTTAGGGTTAAAATTTGACATTCAGATATAAGAAGCGAGAGAAGCATGAGAACGTAAACAGGGAAAAGAAATAAGCAACTTATCAAAGTTGAACTATTTATATTCCTACATGGAAAAATGATAATTGTAACTTATGAAACTTTTCTCAGTATGAGAATAATTGAAGGGAATAGAAATGTATATATATGTATATACATACACATATATGTCTAAATAGGAGGGTATATGGGCATATGAATACATATGTGAATGTGTGTATATATGTGTACCGGTATACATAGATAGAGGGCACAGGACCAGTTTAATGGGAAGGGATGATACTTAAAAGGTGAAATTAAGAGGTGAGAGAGGAATATAATGAGAGGAGATGGGGAGAGACAGATTGGGGTAAACTATCTCATATAGAAGAGGCAAGGGAAAATGGTTACAAAGGAGGGGAAGAACAGGAAGTCAAAAGGGAATGGGTCAACCTTTTTCTCATTGAATTTGGCTTAGGGAGGGAATGACACACACACTAAATAGGGTATTTCACCCTCCAGGAGAGTAGGGGGGAAGGGGATGAGAGGGGGGATGATGGAAGGGAGGGCAGGCTTGGGGGAAAGGAAGTTGGAAGCACCCATTTTTGAAAAAGGACAGGACCAAAGTAGAGAATAGAACAAGTGGGAGGTGGGATAAGAGGGAGGGAAATATAGTCAGTTTTTTACAATATATCTACTATGGAAGTGTTCTGCATAGCTACACCTGTACAACCTACATTGAATTGCACTAACAGGCACTCCACCGACCTTGTTTTTGTATTTTTATCCTCAGTACCTGGCATAGGGTCTAGTACACATTTGACGTTTAATAATTGTTGATTTTTAAAGGAAGGAATGGGAGGAGAGGAAATGGAAACAACATGGATAGACAATCATGTTAAGTAACCTCAGTTCAAAATTATCTCATTTTCTTTAACCATCCATCATAAATTTCTTTCCAAGTTCCTCCATTCCAAATTACTCATGGTGGTCTTTAGTTGTGAGACTGTGATCTTAGAATAATAGCCTCTTGGAATCATTTTTCTAGAGAAGGTTCCACCTTAAATCTATCCTTTACTCTCTAGGAGCAAAACTAAATTAGGAGCTGCCTTAATATTCCCAATTTAGCTTTTTCCAAAAGTTAAAAGGTGTGACTCAGGCTGGCATAGAAGCGCTGTAGGAGGAAGTGAGGGAAGGGAAGCAATAATTGCCAGGTATAGGATTCCCAGAGGGAGATACTTGGGAGTGTTATCATGGTTCAGCCTGTTCCTTTAGCCCTTTGTCATGCGTGGACTTGGATTTCAGGAGGAATGTGCCATTTAAAGATTGTCTCACTCTTCAGAAGTTTGGGGTTCATTGTGTGGAAAATTGTATATGACATCTGCTTTTTAAAAATATATTGACTTTCTTGATTTTAATCCCAGCTCCTTTGCATAATAAAATAAAAAAAATATATTGACTGATTTTGCTGATTTTTAAATCTTTCTCCTCCTCCCCCTTTCTGTCCCAGAAATTCTGTTTTAAGGAATAGCTCTCTCTATAGGGGCAGAAAATCTAGGCAAGATTAAAAAAATCAATACAAATCTATTTTTAAAAGAAGAGAGTCTCCATCATAATCTTCTTCAGTTTTCAGGAGTAATAAACTCTTTGACCCCCAAATCCAATGGAAGTTAAAGTTACAAATTAGTTATGGACAACTCTTAGCAAAGAGGGAGAAGTAAAATCCAAGTAAATGGGAACTAAAATAATGAGCCAATAGAGAAGCAATAAATTCAACACAAAAACAGAATTTATACTTTATTCCCTCATTTTAGCCCCTCCAACACCTCTAAGTGCTTATATGTACCAGGCAATAGGTGCCGGAGAAACCAAGAGAAAGCAAAAGCAGTCCCTTTCCTTTAAGGAAGCTCACTAAGTCTTATTGATTCTACCTTGGCAATATCTCTCTTAATTGGGATGTATCCCTTCCTGTCCACTCTCATTCCTGTCTGATAGGCTTAGTCCTAGTCTATTCCTCACTCACATAGTCATTAAGCACCTACTGTATTCAGGAAGTATGAGAATATATACGCATACACATAAGTATACATACGTATATGTGTGCACATGCCTACATGCACAACATACATGCATGTATACACGCACATGTACGCACACTGTGCATATACGCATATAGACATGCACATACACAAGACATCGGTACATCTGTACATATATACTGTACATACACACGTATACTCAGATATGCCCCTATATGCATATGTGCTTGTACACACGTGCACATAGAATGCAATATACACCTGTGTCCATACTGCAAACACACATATAGCTGGATATGCACACACATACATACACAATACACACATACATTTATATACATGTATGCATGTACATAATACAGGCATGCACATATACAACACACACATGCCTATACAATCTATACATGTATGTATACTATCTATCTATCTATCTATCTATCTATCTATCTATCTATCTATCTATCTATCTATCTATCTACTATCTGCATATACTCTTAAGGAACTAAGTCTGATGAGGTACAAACTTAGACAAATGGCAAGGATGAAGTGAGATGAGTGTAAATGAGATGTCCAGGCAAAGCATTATGAGAAATTGGAGGGAGGAAAGCTTACTTGAAGTTGGAGATTTTGTGGTGAAGGTAGCACCTGATTTTGATCTTGAAGGAAGGAACATCAGCAGGTAAAGAGAAGGGCCAGAGAATCCCTGCCTGACATGGAAGACAAGGAGAAAAGGTATGGAGAGGAAGGAGGACAGAACAAGAATTGAGAATGTTTGTCTTTTTGAGCCCTTCATAATCTGGTCTTGAGTTACTTTTTCAGGCTTAGTGTGCACTACTCTTCTTCATGAGCTAGATCTTTGTTCCAGTTAAATGGCTCACACAACATTCCATCTCCTGTCTCCTTGCCTTTGTGTAGTCTCCCCCAAGACTGTGACCCCAAGACTTCTTCCTCACCCCAGCTACATAGAATATCAGGCAGCTAAGGGGTACAGTGGATAGAGACATCTTTTTGAGTTCAAATCCAGCTTCAGACACTTACTAACTATGTGACCCTGGGCAAGTCATTTGACCCTGTTTGCCCCATTTTCTTCATCTATAAAATGAGCTGGAGAAAGAAATGGAAAACCACTCCAGTGTTTGCCAAGAAAAGTCTAAATGGAGTAAAAAAGAGTTGGACAGGACTGAAACAACTCCACAACAACATAGAATATTTGCCTTCCTTCAAAGCTCAGCTTACTTAAGTGCTTCTTCTTACAGGAAATGTATTCCTGATGTCCTAGTAGCTAGTACTCACCGCCAGGAATATTTGTATCTGTGCTGTATCTATTTTGTATTGAATTTTTTCTATACAAATGTTGTTTTTGCCAAATAGAATGTCAATTCCTTCAGGGTATGTGCTATTTTGTTTTTACCCACTAATATGGTACCCTGCATAGAAGTACTTCAGAAATGCTGAATTAATGAATAAAAGTAATTCAGCTTAGCTGGAATGCAGATAAGAGTATATAAAAGTGTAACACAGATAAGAGTATCTAATAGTATATGAAAACTGGAGAGTTTGAGAAACTTGAATGCCAAGATTAGATATTGATGTTTTATTTTGTGTATAGTAGGGGGTGCTGATAATTTCTTTTTAGGAGTGACATGTTCAGAGTAGTACATATGGGACACTCTTAAGACTATGCTGCATGTGAAGGATGACTTGGAGAAGTAATAGATTAACAGAGGTGGAAAGCCTGGTTAGGAGAATATTTCAATATTCTAGTTCAGATGTAATAAGAACTTGAACAAAAGTACTTATGGAGGGAGTTCAGAGGAAGGGACAGATTTGAAAAAGAAAATTATAGGAAGAGGAGGAAGTCAAATATAGCAGTGACCAGCCCTTCTGGAGATCATGCCTGGGACTGGGTCCTTTTCAGTGCCATATTTGCCTCAGTGTTTTCCAGTGGGCTCCTAGATTAGAAACATGTACCACAACTCCTTTGGCCTACTTCATCCTCCCCATCTCCTCTTTCTCAAATTCCTCATGGTGCTTTTTGGACCTCTTTACATTGATCTCTTTCTCCTTGGTGCCATTATCAGTTATGAATATGTGATTTCCCCTGATTTTAAGATCTTTGAGGGCAGTCGCATCTAATTTATTTATACATTTTAGGCATGTGGTGCTAGGAACTATCCAGCACCTGTTCTCAAGAAGATTTAACTTCGTAATTTATCCTGGGACTTTTCTGCTCTGTTTATTTGTTTGTATAAGTTTTCCCATATAAGCTTTTCTTAATTTAACATCTACCTCTGCTCTACCTATTGAACATTTTGGATCGATTTCCTGTAGACATCTTAAATTCGACATATCCAAGACTGAACTCATCATCTTTCCTCCTAACATTCCCCTCTTGCTAACTTCATCTTGGTTTTTTGGAGGCAATAGGGGTTAAGTGACTTGCCCAGGGTCACACAACTAGTGAGTGTGTGAGGTCACATGAACTCGGGTCTTCCTGACTCCAGGGCCAGTGCTCTATCCACTGAGCCACAAAGCTACCCTGCTAACTTCTTCTTCTTTTTTTTTTTTTTGCTTTTTTTATGGAGGGGGGAAGGTAGGGCAATTGGGGTTAAGTGACCTGTCCAAGGTCACATAGGTGGCACAGTGAATAGAGCACCGGCCCTGGAGTCAGGAGAGCCTGAGTTCAAATCTGGCCTCAGACACTTACACTTACTTGCCTTGTGACCTTGGGCAAGTCACTTAACCCCAATTGCCCTACCTTCCCCCCTCCAAAAAGCAAAAAAAAAAACCCCAAACAACTTAGGGTTGCCAAATGCTAAAGTTTAGCTTATCTCAGCCCTCTACAAAATGTATGTTCTGTAATTGGGTCCTGGACTTGGAAATGGAAGATCTGGATTTGGGTCTTGATCCTGACACCTGTGTGACCTTGGAAAAGTCACTTGAGCCTCCTCTTTGAAGCCTTACTTTGCTCATATGTAAGATCAAAAACAAAGGATAAACAACAAGCCATGTCTGGGAATTTGGTCAGCAGGAGCAAAGTCCACTGAAGAGGCAGAGGCATTGGCACGCTAGAAAGAACATTGGCCCTGGGGTCAAGGTACCTATGCCCTAGCTTACTACCTCTGTGGTCCTGGGGCAAGTTACTACTTCCCAGGACCTGTTTCCTCATACGTAATATGAGGGATTTCAATTAGATGGCCTCTTATGGTACTTCCATCTCTAGAGCTATGATAATGATGAAAGGAGAACCTGGAATACCCCAAGAACACCTTGCATTGATGTTGCCTTTGCTTTATTAAAACAAATCTTTTTATTAAAGGGATTTGTTCTGTGAAGCTTGGATTCAGTCAAAGGGCCACACTTGAGGACCTAGAAGGCCCCACTGTTGATAGAAGTTCGGTATTGTTTGGGTCCCCAGGCAGCCATTCCCTCGTGGTCAGATGTAGTCACCTAAATAGGTGAACCTAGGAAAGGGTCAGTTTGGCACCCTCATTAATGGGTGACCTTCCAAGAAAAATGTGACTCTTTTTTCCACATTGGTTCTCTTTTTTCTCATGGTCCTTCTGGGTCCTGGGCACATTCACTTTGTTTTGTTTTTTGTTTTTGCTTTTTGGAGGGCAATTTGGGTTAAGCGACTTGCCCAAGGTCACACGGCTAGTTTTTGTGTTAATTGTCTGAGGTTGAATTTGAACTCAGGTCCTCCTGACTCCAAGGGCTGGTGCTCTATTCGCTGTGCCACCTAGCCGCCCCTGGGCCCATTCACTTTGAAAAGAAAGTACTCCCACCACCTTGTGTGAATCCCCTGGTGACAAAGTAAAGCCTATCCTTTCCTTCTAGATGTCAGTGCTCCGCGATAAAATCCCATTTCTCCATGCTGACTTCAGTTTTGTATATAAAATACCTGCCCTGCTTAACACATAACAGCTGTCATGACAATCAAATATGATGGTGTATGAGCAACACTGTAATCATAAAACATAATACAAATGAAAAGTATAGTTATTATTACCTTCTTGACCATAGCAATGTGTCTATAAAATACAATGAAAGTGTTCATGCTAAGTGTTTAGATTTCAACTATAGAATGAGTTTCAAATATAGAACCATGCTGATTAAAATATAACAGCTAGGAAAATTCACCTACCATATCCTTCATCCAGGTCAACAGACTCTGGAAAGTCTCTAATAAATTCACCAATGTCTTTCTCTTTGTCTTGAGAAAAATTTGCTTGGGAACCTGTACACAGAATATTAAAAGCTCATTAATAGCTGGCAGCTGTTTTTTCATTTCAGTAAAAATGTATTCTGATCTTAATTTCTGACCTTCAGTTTTTCCCAAGTGATTCTCCAAGGTATTTAGAATTTGATTAATCCAAAAATTGTTAGGAACGTCAGATGCATCTACAATGAGGGTTGGGGAGGGGAAAGATTGAAAAAACCAAATTAACACTCAGATAAACAGTCTGATAAATAAACAAATAGATCAAACAAACAATCCAATAAATGAACAAATAGGTCAATTGAATAATAAAATAAGTAAATGGACAGATTGATGGATGGTGGATACATAGACAGGCAGACAAATAGACAGACAGACAGACAGAGATGGAGAGAACACCAGTGACCAATTGTTCTGACTCTCGCTGTTTACACTTTAATTGTCCTAGACAAATCTAGGAAGAAGAGAGCTGCTGCTGAAAAGAAACCAGCGCGGATGCCTTTTGTCTTCATTAATTACATAGCTAGTCAAGTGGAAGGCACCATGGAATATCTGCAATTGGATTTCATGGTTCTTGCTACTGCACACTAAGGGGACGGAGCTGCAAATGTAAACCTCCTGCAACAAAGCAATGACTCAATGAAATCCTGCTCTGCGCGCTGCCGGAGTCCGCAGCCGGCCGGCAGTTTCTGTGCTGGGGGAGGGCGCAGGGCTCCCACAGCCTCTGGCCGGGGATCTCCCGGAGATGAGCAGAGAAAGGGCAGAATGAATGTACGGCTGGGTACTTGTAACAAGCCCCTGTCACCGAGTGGGCGTGAGAAGGGAAAGGAAGGAGCACTGTCCCGCGTGGCGCCAACTGCTCGCGAAATTTCTCTGTTCATCAATTTCTGAGCATGTGTAGTGTTTAGTAAGAGGCCATCTGTCTTTTGTCGGGACGCACTGAGCGGTAGCAGAGAAATGCCTGCTGTCAAGCAGGAGAGTTGCTACCCTGGAGGGGAATGGGGCTGCAGACCCTTCAGCTCCTGCATTGTCTCCTTCAGAGAAGAGGGCAATCGCCAATGGGATACAGATGAAAAAAATTTTCTAAAGTATGAAGCACACACTGTCTCTGCATCACGCGACAATGATAAGCTCACTGTAATAATAACTGATATTTCTAAAAGCACTTTAATGTTTGCAACCCACTTTACCTACGTGATCTTATTTGACCCTCCTGGCAATTTAATGAGGTAGGTGCTCTAGGTATTATCAGCCCATTTTATATCTGGGGAAACTGAGGCACCAAGAATCTTTTTTAAATGACTTACCAGCAGGTAAGTGTTGGAGCATCATTCTTGCACAGCACTTGACCATTACAGAACACACTTAACATGCATTAGCTTCAGCACTTGACCATTACAGAACACACTTAACATGCATTATCTTCTCTGGTCTCATGGGTTCTTCACAACCACTCTATGACAATGATAACTGGAGTATTATCCTGTATGCATTCTAGAAGTTTCAGTATTCTTCTCCCCCTTCCTATCCCTGTTTTACAGATAAGAAACCTCAGGCACGGTGCTCGCTCAAACAACAAAGTCTTGAACCTAGACCTTCTTACTCTAGGACCTTTCCTGTTACATAAAGTTGTACGTGGTAACTGCAACAATTCCATCTGTGTATGTATAAATAAGTAAATATTTGTCTCTGTGTATGCACACACACACATCTCTACACATATAATTTCCACTATTTAATGCACTTTGTAAAATATAACCCACGGGTCTTTCAGAGACAAAACTGCCACTTGACCATTCAATTCAAGGAAAACCTTCCTTGATAAATAATCACAGAGAAGGGAACTGAGGGCAATCTGGTAACCTTGAGAGTTTTCTGCGACTCTCATCTGTTCTAAACCAGCTTTAATATTCATTTGTGTGAGTGTGGCTATAAAAGATATGGTGAACATACAATAGCATCTATTGATTTGGAAGGTCAAGAACAGATTTTCACAGTAAACCACATATTATAACATTGGGCAATAATAATATAATAATAATAAGACTGCAATTTCTTAGCTGGTGTGTGGATGCCTTTATGGGGATGGGGAGAGGAAGAGGGTAAGGACAAAATATTTATCCCAAAACCTCAAGATGCAGGTGCCATTTGCATAGTTGTAACTTTTAAGTCCTTTAAGCTCTCCAAGAATGAATGAATGAACAAACCAATGAATAATTCAGTTAAGTGCTTACTATGTACAAAGCATGTTCTAAGCACAGAGGACACAAATAGAAAAGCAAGACAGTCCTGGATGTCGAGGTCACATTCTAAAAGCAAGACCACATATATGGAAGCTTCAGCTACAAGTCAGATGGAAAGGTTTCATGCTCTTTGGGCTTTGGGACAGAAGTGCTTTTATTCTGTTTTCAATAGGGCTCCAGTTGATATGAAATAATCATGATGCTATCGTCAGAAGTTCAATCCCCAGGTAGACTTACTGGTTATTTTCCACCACGTTTTATTACTTTCATAGATTGAACCTATAAGGCAGTCCAGCTGTATGCTGCTGGTTCACCTTGAGATCACAGGATAATAAGATCATAGATTTAGGTTGGAAAGGAGCTTACGTGTCTTCAAGTCCAACCCCTTCATTTTGCAGATGTGGAAACAGAGGGCCAGGAAAGGTGAGTGACTTGTCCAGGGTCATACAGTTAGTAAGCATCTGAGATAGGGTTTTAACTATGCTATGGCAGGGGAAATCACTTGTGGTCCATAGGGCCAAGCCAGAGGTTTCTAAAAATCAGTAGGAGAGTCAAACCCTATTACAACCCTCAAGGAGAAGAAAACTAAAGTGAGCATAATAGCACCTCATGAAACTATATTTAGTTTTCAGTATCCTATATATTGATCAGTGAAGTAAGAAGCACCCAGATCACTTGATCAACCCTGTTCTTTTTTTTTTTCTTTTTTCTTTTTGGAGGGCAATTGGGGTTAAGTGACTTGCCCAAGGTCACAGGCTAGTTTTTGTGTTAAGTGTCTGAGGCTGGATTTGAACTCAGGTCCTCCTGATTCCAAGACTGGTGCTCCATTCACTTCACCACCTAGCCTACTCTAAAGGTATTTATTTTTTATTTATTTATTTATTTTTGCATTTTGGAGGGGGAAGGCAGAGCAATTGGGGTTAAGGGACTTGCCCAAGTGGCAAGTAAGTAAATACATGGCTAGTAAGTATTAAGTGTCTGAGGCTGGATTTGAACTCAGGTCCTCCTGACTCCAGGGCCAGTGCTCTATTCATAGTGCCACCGCCGATCAACCCTGTTCTAATTCAAAGTCTAACTGGGGTAAAGAGGGCATCGCCTTAGGATACCCTTAAGATAGCAAGATAAAAGGATATGCCCCATGTTTCCATGGTACCCCTCTCCCAGCATCTAATTTCCCCTACCACTCACCTCCTTAGCCTGTCTGATACCTTTTCCCCACCTCCTCTGGATTTGGGAGATCAGGATCTGTACACTGTGACTTGGGGACTTTCTAGGGAATATCCTTCCTTGGCCTTCCTGACTCATTTGTGGCAAATAAAGTCGATTGTTTGCTATGCTTCAACCTCCTTCCTTTTCCCTTTCTATTAAATTTACCCTGGGGTCAAGAATTTCTGGTAATGGCTCTCTTAGTACTGGACCAAGAGACAGATCCCTTTGCATTCTGGTCTAAGCATGATGCACTAATAGCATCAAATCATCCAACTTCAAGTATAAAGAAAGCAAAAATATGCAGGAAGAGAAATCTTAACAGAATTTGGAAGCAGCTTGGTTTTCCTTAGCTGACCTCACACACACACACACACACACACACACACACACACATTTTCCTTGTGACTTGAACTCCATATAACAAAGGTTTCTTACTAACTTCATCTGCCCCACCCTATCCTTTTTCCTTTCCCACTCTTATGCTCACTTTCTCTTCTTAACTCTCCTTTACCACTCCCCTCTGTCTCTCTCTTGAACATATTTTCTGTCTATTCTTATTTCCTCTTCGATTTGCTTAAAGAGGACAATGGGTATAATGCAAATTGGTTGTGTTAATGGGGCCATTATATCTCATGCATAGTGCATTCAGTCTTAAAATCGCCTTGTAATGTTTCCTAATGTGAGCATAGGCACCAAAAAGATACTCAACTCTATTTAATTTATGACTTCCAGGGAACTCACAGAAATCAATGTACTCAACAAATTACAAAATCTGAGCAGGATTAATTTCAAAAAGGGACCCTAGGGAAGTTTAATCACTGAATTCCAAGGCTGCAAGGACCCTGAAGAAATTATCTTGCCCACACACCTGTATTCAGGTAGGGTCACATCAAAACCAGTCTAGATGAATGAGATTCTATGCTATTTTTAAGTATGTTGAGGAAAAAGAGATTCATCAATTTCCCTCCCGCTAGGAATTAAAATATGCAGCATAGAATATTCCCTGTGACAATGAGAAATGCCTTCAGCATGCAGGCATCTCTGTTTCATGCCTACTTGATATTGGTAATCAGAAGATCATTGAGGGAAGGCCAGGTAGCACAGCGAGTAAGAGCACCGGCTCCAGTGTTGAGAAGACCTGGAGATCGAATCCCGGGCTCAGACACTTAGCACCCACCCAGAAACACCTGGCTGTGTAACCTTGAGCAAGTTACTTCACCCCAATTGCTTAGGGGCAAGCCAGGTGGCTCAGTGAGTAAGAGCACTGGCTCCAGTGTTGGGATGACCTAGAGATCGAATCCCAAGCTCAGACACTCAGCACCAAACCCCGAAACACCTGGTCATGTAACCTTGAGCAAGTTACTTAACCCCAATTGCTTAAAAGAAAATAATTACATGTAAAAACAAATTTTAGCAAGTTTTTTAAAAATAATTTCTGAATTCCAAATTCTCTCCATCCCTTTCCCCTTCCTTGAAAAGGCAAACACTCTTATATAGATTATACATGTGCAGTCATGCAAAACATATTTCCATATTAGCCATGTTGCAAAAAAGAACACAGATTAAAAAAACCAAAAAGAAGAAAAATAAGGAAAATTTTAAAAGTATGCTTTGATTTACATTCAAACTCCATCAGATCTTTCTCTGGAGGTGGTTAATATTTTCCTTCATAAGTCCTTCAGAATTGTGTTAGATCATTCTGTTGCTGAGAATAGCTAAGTCATTCACAGTTGATCATCATACAATATTGCTGTTACTGTGTATGATGTTCTGGTTCTGTTCATTTTCCTTTGTATCAGTTCATAAAAGTCCTCCCAGCTTTCTCGGAAAACATTATTTCTTATAGCACAATAGTATTCTATCACATAGTTTGTTCAGTCATTCTCTAATTGATGAGCATTCCTTCAATTTCCAATTCTTTGCCACCACAAAAAGAACTACTATAAATATTTTTGACATACAAGGCCTTTTTCTTTTTCTTTGATCTCTTTGGGATATAGTAGTATTATTGCTGGGTCAAAAAGTATGTTAAGTTTTATAGCTCTTTGGGCATACTTCCAAATTTCTTTCCAGAATGGTTGGATCAGTTCACAATTCCACAGTCTATTTGTGTTTCAATTTTTCCACATCCCCTCCAACATTTGTTCTTTTCCTTTTTTGTCATATTAGTCAGACAGATAGGTGTGAGATTGTACCATAGAGTTGTTTTAATTTACATTTACTTTTCTCTATTCAAGAGTGATTTAGAATATTTTTATATGACTATAGATAGCTTTGATTTCTTCTTCTAAAAAGTGTTCATACCCTTTGATCTTTGACTGTTCATATCCTTTGATCATCAATGAGTCAAGGAATGACTTGCATTTTTATAAATTTGACCCATTTCTCTATATAGTTGAGAAATGAGGCCGTTACCAAAAAAACTTGCTATAAAATTTCCCCCCAGTTTCCTGCTTTCCTTTTAATCTTGGCTACATCGATTTTGTTTGGGCAAAAACATTTAAATTTAATCAAATAATCAAAATTATCTATTTTATATCCCATAATATTCTATCTTTTTCGGTCATAAATTTTCCCCTTATCCATAGATCTCACAGATGAAGTATTCCATGGTTCCCTAATTTGCTTATGATATTTATTTCTCTAATTTGCTACCTAATCATCTAAATTTATTTCTCTAATTTATTTCTAAATACCCATTTTGACCTTATCTTGGTAGATGGTATGAGATGTTGGTCTATACCTATTTTCTGCCAGAGTGCTTTCCCATTTTTCCCAGAAATTTTTATCAGAGAGTTTTGATCTTTGTGTTTACCAAACACTAGATTACTATGGTCACTTACTACTACATATTATGTACTTAATCAATTCCACTGATCAGCCATTTTATTTCTTAGGTAGTACCAGATTGTTCTGATGATTACCACTTTGTAACACAGTTTGAGAGCTGGCATGACTGGCCACCTTTCTTCACATTTTTTAGAAATTAATTCCCTGGATAGTCTTGACCTTCTCTCTACACTTATGATGAGATTATTCTCTACAATGCCATCACCCCACAGCCTCACTGCTTTCTGTAGATACCATCATCTTGCCTTAGGTATTTTTCCCTGAAGTGAAATAATTCAGTTATAATTCTGCACAGTTAAATTATAAAGCCAAATGCTTTTGTCATTGAATGAATAGAATTTTTTTTTTTTTGCTTTTTGGAGCACAATTGGGATTAAGTAACTTGCCCAAGATTACACGACTAGTGTTAAGTGTCTGAGACTGGAACTGAACTCAGGTCCTCCTGACTCCAGGCTTGGCACTTTACTCACAGCACCACCTAGCCGCCCCTGAATGAATAGAATTTAATGTGTGGATCAGGTTTTTTAATACCCAATCTTACATTCATTGCCTGTTAGCTAATAGTTTCTCATGGATTGTATAGCCAAGGCAATATTCCCAGCACTGATGGCAACTATGAATCCACTGGCATAATAATTCTGAATCACAAAATATAACAGATTCTAGATATAGAAAACAGAAGCAAAACATTCATTCAGATGCCAGACAGTCAAATCCCAACAACAGAAAACCAAATCCAGCATAACAACAAAGAAATCTATATACAATAACACTGCAGAGGGCAACACCATCCCAGAGCCTTCCCCCTGCTTGGGCCTTCCCATAAACAAACACTCACAATCCTAATTGTCTGCTTGCCTGTATCCTCTCCTACCTTCATTCTAACTGCTCGGACTCATTTCCTGCTCCATTCATTCAGCAAACTCCTCCCACCACAGCTTCCATGTGATTATATTTAGCCTGTTAAGGGACAGGGAAGATCTTCAAATTCACTTAATGAGGAGCAGGGAAGATCTTCAAATTCCCATTGCCATTACATGGACCCCACTTTTCTCCTGCAATTTGAGACTATATTTTTGATGATATAGATTTAATTCTTCCATATTCTATAGAATTGTTATGATGGCCTTGTTTTTTTCTCATTGGAAAGCTTTTATTTATTTATTGCAACCACTAAGTGGATTTGATGGTCAGAGACTTTCCCCATTTGTACCTTAAAGTTTTCTCCAGAGAAATGCTAAATTGCACATAGCAAACTGTACTTAATTCCCATGTGAATGAGAGATTATAATATAGTTTTGAAAGATGGCTTCATTTTTATCTTAATGGGTGTTTCATTTAGAAAAATAGCTGTTTATTAGTAGATGATATGAAGATGATATAGCTGGAGTCAACTAGGTATGGCAGAAAGAAATGTGGACCTACGTCAGAACGTGGATTTCAATTTTGACAATTGCTGTCTGTATGACCTTGGGCAAGTCAATTAATCTCTCTTGGTTTCAGTTTCTCATCTGTAAAATGAGGAGGTTAGACTAGATGTTTTGAAAGTTCCTTCTAGAACCAAATATATGATGTCACAGCATTCAAATCATTAAAAAAGGCATTATGGCATAGTAAAAAAAAAAAAAAAACAACCTGAATTTAGAATCTGAAGAACTGGGTTTAAATCCTGCCTCTGACAATATTGTCTATGCAACCATGGGTAAGTCACAATTTCTCTGAGCCCAAGTATCTACAAAATAGAGATAATAATATTTGTACTGCTGTCTTTGTGGGGTTGTTGTGAAGAAAGAACTTTATAGACATTAAAGATGTTTATGGACGTATGGACCGTATGACATGTTTTTATAGTTCTATGGCTATATATATATATACATTATATTTATGTATATATGCACTCATGGATTAAAAGTTATAAAAGATGAAATACTTGCATTTTTCTATGTTTCTTGAGTTTTCAATTGCTTCTGCTATTTTTTCATTTGCTAGTAGTTTTTGCTTAGGAATCACATACTGCTGATTTTGGCCTTAAGGGAAAGAACATAAAACTATATTAAATCTAGTATTGTAGACATCATTTTACTATACCCCCTAACCATCTAATATAACTGTATGTTACTTTATCAAATACAATTATTTTAAGAATGATGTGTAGGGGCAGCTAGGTGGCTCAGTGAATAGAGCACTGGCCCTGAAGACCTGAGTTCAAATCCGACCTCAGTCACTTGTCAAACTAGTTGTGTGACCTTGGGCAAGTCACTTAACCCCAATTACCTTGACTGCCCCCCTCCAAACAAATGATCTGTAGATGAATGTTGGGGTGGCTTCCCAAGCCTTAACCTGGGAGAAAAACAACTATGGAGAAAAATGTCTAACCTAGAGTAAGATTAAAGGAAAAATGTTGTTTTCATGAACCCTTTTCTACAAAATAAGTATTGTTAACACCCCCTTATAACTTAATATACTACTTATAATTTTCATTTAGATGTATCCATTAGGTGTTTGTAATAACCATGATAACTTTTGCCTCCAAATTAAAATTTACATTTTAATCATGATTATAAAACATAAAATGTTATTCTACCTGTAATTATGAAAACTCCAAGTTTAAAGTGATAAACCTCAAATTATAAAATTGCTATGAATATTTTATGTGGGACATACTGTCAGAATGAATTCTGTAATTCTATAAGAATTAAGATAAATAATTTAGCAAGACCTTATATGCTTACTAATATCTGTAAGTCTTCATATTAAGTTTATTTTATAAATATTGTTGAATTTAAATAACATTTTAATGAAATAAGTTATAATGAAATGTTATCGTTATATCAAATATTTATTATATTATATTTATATTATTATATTGCTTCCATTTATAACTTGAAATTATAATGTATAACACAATATAATAATTGTATATAAACTTAATTTTGATGGCTTCAGATCTGATTCTGCAACTAATTTATTTCTGTGTTTTAGTTTAGGACAAGAAATGAAGTAAAAATACTTGCTCACATAAATATAGTATAGGAAATGTTAAAGAATGTCGCAAGCTCTCTTGTAGGTAGAAATTCTTTTCTTATTTTTAGGTACTTAACCAATTGATAAACACAAATAACTAGTTACTATATAAAATATGTGTTTTTCTGTGGGCTTAAGATAAATGCTATACTAAATGATAAATGTATTTAAATTTCAATTGAATATTTTCTTCTATTTTTAAAAAGTTGATATATTAACTAATTACTACAAATTTTATAAGGAAAGAATCTCTTCAGATACAACTTTCTTCTCTTCTACCAATGGTACAGTGGCTACTTTCCCCCCAAAAAACTACTGAATGGCTGATCATGCTCCTAATCAGTTCATCCAAAAATCCTTCAGGGAAGCATAGTAACATAAGTGGAGGGTAACATTTTACAGAGAGAGCAACATAAGGTTTATTTTTGCAGAATGTTTGTGATGTTCTACCATTGTTTCAAGATGGCTTGTAATGCACATACCTGGTGACTGGCTTCCAAAGAGTCGGACATTTGATTCCATTTCCCCTTTCCTGGCAGAATACTCATTGTCCCAATTGCCATTTTGCTGGACACTTAGACCTTATGGGGAAAGATAAAGTTATATTTTGTTGCTAAAAGTGAGTCTGTGCATGAAAGATTCAGGCAACATTTCTCTACGTTTTAGAAGAAAACCAAACTCAAGTTATCCTATACATTTCATCACAAGATCTTTGGCAGGTAAGGGCATATAGGGTCATGAGGTTCGATGAAAAATGGTGATAGGATGCAAGAGGGGAAGGGAGAGAGATCTCAGGTTGGAGGCAACGGATTGGACAGAAAACTCAGAAGACAAATCTAAGGGATAGCAATGGGGATGGATGAGGAGTGCCTGTGACTTCCAATTATCTTTGTGTATCTTTTTTTTTTTGTATACCAAATGACAGTCCTGAGTCCCTCATACATATATCAAAGACTGAATATATAGCACAATATATGCTATCCGGATATTAAAGATTAGATTAATTAAGAGTTCTGTGCAGTCAATTTATTTGTTATGGCCTGGAGACTTGTAAAGGTTTCTGATTCCTTCTGTGATTTCAACCTAGAGAAAAGCTGCAGTTTTTATCAGAGGGGAAAACCATAGACTGAGTCTAGGTTTATTTTTCCCAGAGGCACCTTCAGATTGATATTTTTATCACTAATTACTTTAACAAGTACTTTCTAGTTATGTCAAGTACTTTTCATTTCCAAACATTTTCTAATTACTATGGAGTCACCTCTACCTTCTTCTGCTTCCGCTCAGAGTTTATTTCTGAAATACCTGCTAATCTCTTAGAAACTTTCCAGGCTTTTTGCATTCTCCCTGTCTGAAACTTTGGAGGATAGATTTTCCTTCTCTTCTGGATTTAGTTAAAAGGGAAAAACATTATCAGAAATTAGGTTCTTGGTATTTACGAGGCAGGTTTTACTATGCCCACTTTTGAAATGATAAAACTGTTTCCAAATTAATTGACACTACCGTTATCCCTTCCCCATTGTGACTTTCCCATTGTAGTTTCAATATATCATGGGTTGGCATAAGAAATTGAGTGGGAATTTTTGGGGAGTTTTATGGAAAATGCCTTACATTTGCGTAGTACTTCTCAGTATCTGAAGCACTCCCACATGTTATTTTTAATTGTCTTTCTTGTTGCTGTCCTTCATTCTTGAAGAGGACCATGACGTTAGAGGGGGGTGAATACAGACGCAATCTATGGTATTTAGTGGTATTACCAATTATGGTTCAGTGGTATATTTAGTGGTATTTTAGTAATGACCCTGGTGATGTCATTGGTTCTCTTGGAGAACAAAGGAAAAAGAAGAGGAGGAAGAGGAAGAAGAAAAAGAGGAACAATAAAACAAAAACAGCAATGGTATTACTCAAATCAAGAAGTTCTCTCTACCAGCAAAAGATACCACATTCTCTGATTTTAAAAGTCTTAGACAATTGCCTGCACACCAAGGTGTCAAACTCAAATAGAAACAGATCCTAGGGCTGCTGAATATTGGTTTCTTTTTAAAAATTTACTCATCTATTCATTCATCCATCTATATCTATCTATCGTTCTATCTCTCTATATCAACCTATGTTTCTATCTATCTGTCTGTCTGTCTGTCTATATTGATTTGTTTTTGTTCAGTCATTCAGTCATGTTCAACTCTTCCTGACCCCATTTGGACTTTTCTTGGCAAATACTAACTAGAGTGATTTGCCATTTCCTTCTCCAGCTTATTTTACAGATGAGGAAACTGAGGTCAACACAGTTAAATGATTTGCCCAGGGTTACACAACTAGTAAGTGTCTGAGGCCAGATTTGAATTCATGAAGATGAGTCTTCCTGACTCCAAGTCCAATGCTCTATCTGCTGAGCCATCTAACTAAGCCCAAAACTAAATTATTTCTTACTCTTGCTGTTTAGTCATTCCAGTGGTGTCTGATTCTTTATGACTCCATTTGGGTTTTTACTAACTAGAGTGATTTGCCATTTCCTTCTCCAGCTTGTTTTACAGATGGGGAAACTGAAGTAAGTAGGGTTAAGTGATTTGCCCAGGGTTATACAGTCACTGAGGGTCTAAGACAAAATTCCAGACTCTATATACCACACCACCTAGCTATCGAATATATACATATTTTTTGGCTTTTTGAAGGGGGGAAGTCAGGGCAATTGGGGTTAAGTGACTTGCCCAAGGTCACATGGCTAGTAAGTGTTATGTGTCTGAGGCTGGATTTGAACTCAGGTCCTCGTGACTCCCGGGTCAATGCTCTATTTTCTATGCCGTGGTGTAGCCACTCCCTAGCTACCAGATATTGACTTAGAAAACTGCACATTAACATTATCCATGTTGTCCAATATTTTTATTTGTTTTGTTTAACATTTCCCATTGCATTTTAATCTTGTTTGGGGAATTTTGCTGAAGAATGCAGCCTGAGGGCTCTGAACTTAACCCCTCTGCTCTAGAGTCCATATGTGTTAGAAAGGCTTAACTGGAACCCAGGTTTTCCTGCCTCTAAATCCAACTCTTTATCTATTTTGTAGATTGTCTAAGACAATACAACAAATATTTATTTAACACATGTGGTCCTTAATAAATAATGCAGAACATTATTTCACACACTCCTCATAACAACAGTGCATTTAGACCAGAAACTTAATATTATTCCTTATTTTTAGATAAAGACACCAAGACTCAATTCTACCTAATATATGTATTTATTGAATATCTGCTCCATTCAAGGTGCTATACTGAGTGCTGTGAGTGAGGAAAAGGTTTATAAAAATAAAGAAGAAAGGGCCTTTTCCCTAAATGTCTTCCCAAGGTTCTACAGGTAGTAGGCAAAAGACCTAGGCTCAGAATTCATGTCTGTAGACCCGTCGGTGAAGTCTTAGACCATGTTCGCTGACTTGTCCTCCATGCCCGGGACACTCTCCCTCTTCATTTCTGCCTCCCAGCTTCTCAGGCCTCCTTCAACACCTTTCCTGGTCCTCCTTGATTCCCTGTCTTGATTATCCCTGATTTGTCCCGTATATAACTTGTCTGTGCATAGCTGTTCCTAGGTTGTTTCTCCCATTAGACTGTAAGTGTCTTGAGAGCAAGGACAATCTTTTATCTTTGTTTCCGGCACATAGGAGGCATTTAAGAAATGTTAATTGACTGACTGATTGACTTCACTTTCAGAAGCAGAATATCAACCAAAGTCAACTAACTTTGAAATGTCTCCATCAGGGACACTCACGACTGTGTGGCATTTGGAAAAGGTAGGCTCCTTTGGGAGATGGTGACTTGAGGCCAATCAGAATGGTGGACCATGGTATTGCAGAAGACCATGAAATACAGGGATAGTGGGCTGAAGGACCATCAGACCTCCAGATAGGGGGCATATCCTTCCCAAGGCCCCCCTATGGTGTCCTGGTTCACAGTTTCAGTCACCCCAGCCTAGTTTGAGCCTGGATCTCTCAGTTTCACCCTGGCTACTCATACACCTTAGGCCAGATATTCATCAGGACCACTAGAGATGGCCCTAGAGGCCACAAGACCCAGATGGCTCTGGAGGAGAAAGAGGCTGGTGACCTTGCGCAGCCCCCCAACCCCCCAAATCAAAGTCAACTGCAAGTCTTGTCATCATCTCCCCAATGTCATGGTGCTCTTCGAGAAGGAAGGACAAATACAACCCATCCACTACTGATGGGCACGGAAGCTTGACCTGCTCTGCTTCTGAAATGGGTTAGTTTGTCCCTTTTTAGGCAGCCTGGTGGCCTCTGGAGCTCAGGGGCTCCCCATAGTGATGTCAGATTATGTGTCAATACCCAATCACATCTTCCCCCTCTTGTAGCTCACAGCCCCTGAGCTCAGGCTGTTTCACTGGTCTCAGCCTCCCCAGTAGCAGGGCTTTCAGGTCTAATCCTTGCCTGACAACCTCATTCTAGCTACAGGTCTGGTAGTCACTTATGTCAAGCCTTCAAACCCTTGGTGACCCGTTAGGGATGAAATCATCCTAGGTCTCCCTGGAAAGTACTCATGAGAAGGAGACTCCATGGGGGGATTTGGACCAATTTAACAGGGGTACCAATATTGAATTGGCAGTCAGAAGACCTAAGTTTTTATGCTACTACCTGATCATTCATGTTCCCTGGGCCTCAGTTTTTAGTGAATAGAATGTTGAACCTAGATGCCGGAAGACCTGAGTTAGAATTATGTCTCAGAGGCTTATTAGTTGCATGACGCTGGCTAATTTGCTTAAACTCTGTACACTTCAGGTTCCATATTTTAAAAATGGGTATAATAATAGCAACCACCCCCCAGAGTTGTTGTGAGAATACAAGAATGCTTGTAAAGCATTTTGCAGACCTCAAAGTGCTATATAGATACTAGCTATTCTTATTATCTATAAACTGAAGGGTTTGTAATATATGATCTCCAAAGTCCCTACTATCCCCAAGACTCTGTGAATGTAGGAAACATAGGTAGCAGACTCTGAAAACAATGGCTTCAGAGAAAAGTATTTCCTCTGCATGTATATATTGTTGTTTTGGTTTGCCCTTGGTTCTCAAAGAGGACCATGACATCAGGGTGGTGATGCCATGACAAGTAAACTGGATTTAAGTGAGGGATGACTGCGCAAAGTTACCAGCCTCACTTTATCCCCCAGAGTCACCTGGATCCAGTGGCAAGATATAAACCAGGGTGACTGGAGCTGTCCCAGGATGCAATGGGAGACCGTGGCGTTTTTCGCTAAGGTCTTTGACAGGTCTCAGTTTGATTGAGGCAATGCCCATTTAGTGATTAAAACTAGGTAACAAATGAAGCAGAGAATGACCTCTTTTACCTAGTTTTAAAAAAAATCAGTCTGAGATGCGAAGACCTCAGTATTTCTGACCAAGATAGAAAAAAATTGCTATTTATGTTCACTCAGTCAATCTGGGCCCAAAAAATAACCAAGTGGGGCTTGACCTAGGACTTATTATTGACCAATCAATGAGAGCCAGAGGTAATTTGGGTTTTAGGAGTGATCCTTAAAAAGAAATCTAGCTATTAACCCCAAGATATCTTGTGAGATTTCTTTTCACACTAATGGAAAGACTGCTGGACAAGGAGCCAGGAGAAGCCTAAATGAATCCACTCTCACTATTTACCAGCAACACAACCATGGGCAAGCCAGTTAACCTCCTTGAGGCTTAGTTTCCTAATCTACAGAATGGGAACAATAATACTTAGATTATACTTACTTCAAAGAGTTGTTATGATGATGTAGCAAAGTAACATAGGATCATAGTTTAAAGCCAAAAGAGACTCCAGAAGTTGTCTGGTACAACCCTCTCATTTTACACCTGGGAAAGTTGAAACCCAGGGAAGTTAAATGACTTGCCTAGAGTCACACAGGGAGTAAGTGGCCAAGGGAAGGATTGGAACTTCGGCACTCTTGCTCCACATTCAGTGATCTGTTCTTTGTACTTGTCTACTTTCCTGCACTCATGAAGTCTTGGAACATTAAAGTGTTATATAAATGTTGACTATTCATCTTAATTATTATCATCATTGCTGCCAAGCCCACTATCATTAACATCCTCTTTAAATACAAAGATCAGGTAGGGGAGTGTGTTATGAGACTATTGTTTACTAAGTGTTTCAGCCATTGGTCTGGTGTGGCTTTCTGAAAGGGATGGAAATTCAGAATCTGAAACTGGAAAAAACAATTATATTCTCACAATTCATTGTTCATTGAATTTACACTTGGTTTCTTTAAGAGTAAATGGCATATTACATTAAAAATGAATCCTATTTTGCACAGTGCCTTTGACAAGACCATCACATTCACCATTGCAACTCAACATGCTGTTCCCACTGATGCCCATGTTCACTTCATATTTTTTTTCATTTTAGGGTAGGCAAAGGAAGAGAAAAACATAGTCACTTGTACAAACTGATGCTTTCACCTCCCTTATCAACAGCGACTAGATGGATGAACTGGGAAAGCTTCAAAAATGTGCTCATTTAATTCTGCAAAGTGGAAACCAGATTTATTGAAATATTAATGTAGTATAGGCTTCCACATTCCAAGGGACTTAAAGCAAGTGGTGATCATTACTTATTGAAACCTCCCCCAAAAGAAGGAAGGATGGAATGGTTGGTTTAGCTCCCATGATGAATAAATGGCAGTGCACAGGCAAATAAAATGCTATGTAAATAAAAGTAGCATGTCTATTATGGACAGACACAGGAATGCATAGCCTGCTGATTGCCAGTTTGTTTGCTTTTTTGGGGGACCACTACCTTCACTAGTATTGATGAGCATACATTAGTTGTTAATGACACATATAAAAAGGATCTGATTTTTGTCAACATAGTCAATTCCTAGCATAGAAATTCCCTTCCCTCAGGCAGAACACAAGGCATCTTTGACATGAGGCACACAGAAGTTAAATGACTTGCCCAGGGTTATACAACTAGTAAGTCTTAGAGGCTGGAATGCAAGTTTCCCTGACTCTACATTGAATATATGAACCTCTATACCACACTACATTTAATGACATATAGAGAATTATAATTTTATCATCATATTTTACTAGTCATAAAATACTACTCTCGGTCCCCATCATGGCACCATGAGGACAATGATTTCTTGAAGGCTATGATCTGTAAGTTCCTTGAAGGAAAGACTGTCTTTTTGTATCCCCAGCACTTAGCACAGTGACTGGTCCATAGTAGGTACTCTGTAAAAGTTTATTGATTGGTTGATAGATTGGATGCAAAGTCTAGGAAATTCTACCATGCTTAAAAGGCTTTGGATGCAATCCGATCCTGGTAACATATTCTGTCTGCCTTCTAAGGATCAGTTTAGCTAAATACAGAAAGGATCCTTACTGGCCACTTGGTGATGAAATGCTTTGCACTTGGTATACCTTAAAACAAAGTGTCCTCAGTCCTGTGCAACGTCCCCTTCTACTTCTGCAGTGGTGGTGGCAAAGTAATAGAAGAGGGATCACAGGCAGGAGATGCCAAGAAACCCATTTCAAACTCTTCTATAAACCTTAACTCCACTGTTAATACTCTTTAAATGCAACATCTTTTTTCAGTGGATGGCAACCAGTCATCATACTATGAGAGGAATTGAATTCAGTCTAGGAGTATGTTGCTAAATGTTTAACAACCAGATTCTGGGGAGAGGGGCTGGGAGGAAGGAGTATGCACGCACACTTTCAAGTTTAATCTGCATTTATTAACACTTTGTTAATTCTAGACAATCAACACAACAATAAATCAAAGCTCTGATTTATAGCTAATACCTTTTCTGAGGTGTATATGTTCATAAAGAATATTTAATGAGGGCTCTTACAGACAAATTCCTGAATTTATCTCAATCTTGATATGGCCACCCCAAATGAAACAAGAAGACCAAAAAAAAATTATAGGGAAATGGAAGAATGGCTCATTAATTCTCATAGAAGCAAATAAAGGGTTTATTGAGGTTGATTTTATTACTCTTCTGAAGAAAAAAACCTGTCATATCATGGGAAAATTCTTCACCTCCCACTGCAGGGTCCATGACAAAAAGAAGCAAAAAAAAAACCCAAACATGAAGATAATTATTGCTCATGCAACAGCATCTATTGCAAAGGATGAAGTGACAAAGAAATTCTATGAAGAACTTGATAAAATATTCCAAATGAAAGCAATACATACTTTAATGGTGATATCCATGTGAAGGTGGGCATAGGGAGGACAGGGAAAAATATGTTGAAAAATATGATTCAGGATTAAGAAATAAAGGAGATCAAGTGATGGCTTGCAGATTATTCAAAAGCCCCATGCTTATAGTTTATTAGAGAAGACTGTCAGGAGGCACTAGACATGGTCATTAAATAACATCATAAAATTAATTTACATTTGAATAGATAAGAAATGGAGGGTTCACTATGAGAGAATACTTTTCAAATTAGATTTCTGTACACTATTAACTTGTTAAGGTTCAAAATCAATATCAAAATAGAGGAAAAAAGTGGAGATGACATACAATTGAGGTTACTCCAGACTTGACCTATTTAAACAACTCATTGACACCACAGAATGGGAAATGGATAAAAGAATATATCACAGGGAGACTATTACCATTTCCTAAGGAAGTTCAACATATATTAACCAATCACCACAACAAGGAGATCAGAAGAGACCAGAAATCATGCTGATCAACAAATACCTGATATTTTTACAAAGCAGAGAGATAAGACAGCCAGAGGCAATATCAGTTGTGCTTTTAAAGAAATCTCCTATGTAAGCTCTCACAAAGATAGTAGAAGATTATGTTTTACTATAAAACAGTGAGAAGCAGTATTAAGAAAAATAAGTTTGCAGAAAGTTTGGGGAGAGACTCAACTAAGAAAATTTAGCCTAAAGATGAAACCAGGAGTAGTGAATAAAAAATAGAAAAGACTCTATAAAATGGTTTTAGAAGAACAAGAGGAATGGAGAAAGGACAGACACTGGGTCTGTGATTACATTGTTACAAAGAACTCCCTCTTTTCTACCAATGCAGCCCTCACCTTATTTAAAATTTATAACTTTAGAGAATTGCTGCGAGATTAAATGATGAAAATTAAGTGATGGAAAAACCGAGGCTCAGAGAAGTGAAATGACTTTGCCCACGGTCACATAGGTAGTAAGTATCCAAATGAGGATTTGGAGGTAGGTCTTCCTGATTCCACGTCTAGCACTAATGCTATGGCAGCTTCCTAGAAAAAAATAATCTCAGTGATGATGGAGCCGGTGTATTTGAGCTTTTAATAATGAATTGACCCAAGTGCTATATGAAAAAAGAATTAACTTAGATTAAACAAACACTGAACTCAACAAAGTTGGGAAGAACAGCTGACTCAGACAGTCAGACAGCTAGGTGGTGAAGTGGAGAGGATGCTAGACCTAGAGTCACTTGGACCTGAATTCAAATCTGGTCTCAGAAACTTCCAAGCTGTGTGACCCTGAGGGAGTCACTTAACTTAATAATACCTGTCTCACAGGACTACTGAGTGGAACAAATGAGGTAGTATTTGTAAGGAGCTTAGCATGGTGCCTGGCACATAATAGATAATAAATATTTATTCCCTTCTTTTCCCCCTTTACATAAGAGATAAGAAGATTTTAAGGCACTGACAACTTTATTCTAAAGATATCAGAGGGGTGGCTAGGTGGCGCAGTGAATAGAGCACCAGCCCTGGAATCAGGAGGACCTGAGTTCAAATTTGGCCTCAGACACTTAACACAAAACTAGCCGTGTGACCTTGGGCAAGTCACAACCCCAATTGCCCTATTTCCCCTCTCCAAAAATTAAAAAAAAATTTTTTAAAATAAAAAAGGTATCAGAAAGAGGGAAGAATGCAAAAAAAAAAAATGACCAGGAAAATATTCACAACTGGTCCTTATGGTCCATACTCACCCATCTCTATAAATATTTTCTGAGAATGATCTACATCAGAGATTTCAAACACATAACCTATCAACCACCAATAGCCCACAACAATCCCAAATACAGCCCAAACCACATAAAAATGTAATTGGGAAATATTTAACAAGATAAATAAAAACACAATAAAACATAGACAATGTAGTTTTCTAAGTGTTAGGTTTCTAAATGGAAAACTTCAAGTGAAATTCATAGAAATGTGAGAATAATTGTTCTAACAATCCACACTGGGGAAACAAAATGGCTAAAAAACAGATCTAGCCCAAATTGTGAAATAATAGAGAAAGGACATTCTGTTTACTTAATCCATCAATATGCATATCTTACAACTTCATTGAAATGTATGTCAGTGGGGTCTTGAATCTTGCTTTTTTCTCATGTGTGCTGCTGAGATTATAAGCATCTCTATCACTTTAATTTCCTTAATAAGCACTTCCATACCCAGTACACTGTACCTTTTAGCAAAGATTAAAACAATTTAAAAAAAACTTCAGTAAAACCAATCAAGCCACACATTATGCCTGACATTTTCTTTTTGCAAGAACCACACCCATAGTAACCCAAGCTCTTCAAAGAAGGGAGAGTCCTCAATCTTTCATGAGCAGTTATCCGGGCCTGGGATTAAATAAGAGAATGTCTTGGAATCGTGGAATGACACAATGATGTTAATCCAACCCCTTCATTTCATGGACAAGTAAACTGAGTCCTTCAGAAATGAAATGACTTGTCGTAGACCACACAGCACTTTAGCAGAAGAGAACACAAGGTTCTTGCACTCTTGAATTCTCAATGCTCACCACTCTATTTTTAGTACATCAAAGCAAAGACCAGCTTTTGTATTTTGTGTGGAGTCAAAGCAAGTAGACTGCAAAGAGCTGCTTCGTAAGGCACAAAGCAAGTCTTCCATAGGGCTCAGGCACCTACCTGCTCTGAGCTTCACAGCATATTCAGGACGTGTATTCCCAGAATCTCAAGTTCCAACAGTAAACCAGTGACAAAGCTGATTTTCAAATGGTTTTAATGACAGACAATCTGCATACCAATTGACTCATTTGCGCACATGATGGCTTAGAACAATACAGGGAAAATATGTAAAAAGGTCTGTAATGGTGTATGACAATTGCTTCCAAGTATGCTGACCTTTGGTAAATGAAACAAACAGAAAGTACAGTACTCTTTTGATGAGACATTAATGAATGATTAAGAATGGATACAGCTGCATCATCGCCAAGCACTTTGTTAAAAATATTCTTTTCATTTCATGTCTGTCCCATAATTATAATGGAAGCATTGTGCAAGTCAGCCAGTAAGCTCATGCAGTAAAATATTTATGTTTTATAATAGCTGTATGGTTTCCAAGAATGCATTGTCGAGTATAGACACTTTCCCCTTTTCCCCTTGTCACCTCATCTTTACCATGTAAAAATGCCACATGCCCCTGGGCAAGCCCTGAAACAAAAGCCTCGCTCAATATCTGTGGATTGTGCTGTGTCCAAAAGAAAAGGTGTTCCTGCTTCCTTCTGTAATTTTTATTTAGCTAATGTTCAGGGGAGGAGGAATAGATCATAATTTCCTGAATTCTCTCTCTGCTTCATGGGGTTCTGTCGTGTAGATAGGAATCACAGGCAGATGAGATGATAAGATAAATAGTTAACTGGGCTTCAAACATAAGTACTATGGCTCAAGAATGTTGTAAATAGAATGGAGAGAAACCTACCTTAGAAAAGCAAACTTACACTTTTAGTAGCCTTGGAAAAATGGACAAACAGTTCACCTCTCCCAAATGTGCTTATTTCATACATTTTAGAACTGAAAGCAACCTTGGCGATCAGTCATCATCTCAGAGCTGGAAGAGACCTTTGGATGCCATTTGGATGAATTCATGCCTCCTAGTCCATGAACTCTTCCTTTCGAACATCCCTAAACAAGTGGACATCTAGCCTCAGTTTGAATCCTGAAGACAGGGAAAGAATGCTAGATTTGGAGTCAGAGTCTATGCATTGAAATCCTGACTCTACTACTCACCAGGTGTATGACCTTGGACAAGTCACTTTATTTCTTTGGGTTTCAGAATGCTCATTTAGAAAATGAAAGGGCTGAACCAGTTGACCTCCAAAGTCCCTTCCAGATCTAGATCTATTTATGACAGATATTGATAGGGAGGGATAAATTTCACTACCTTAATTTTGAACAGCTGTCATTATTAGGAAGTTTTTCCTTACGTTGAGTATCTGCCTCACTGTAACATCCACCCTTTGGATTCAGTTGTACATTCTGGAGCCAACAGATGAGTTAACAAAGTACCAGGGAGGTTATATGTTTTACCTGAGGCTACACAGATTGTGATTTAGTGATTGTGCCAGGACTAGCACTCAATCTTGGGTTCTCACTCTTGGCTCTCAGACTGGCGGTCTTTCCATTAACCTGCTACTGCTGCCTTGTAGGGGTAAGTATAACCACAGTTCTTCCCACAGCCAAAGTTAACTCAAATTTGTATCAGTATGGAGAGCAGGAATTCCATGGTGAACTTTGGGAGAAATCACCCTGCTGTTACTTCCTATCCTTCTCCTCAAATGCCTACAGGGGGAAGAGAGAGAGGGAAGAGGAGGTGTAATCAGAAAAATGGACATATGTATTATACATATACTACGTCTATGTATCTGTCTCTCTCCTTCTGGGTGTGTGTGTATGTTTTTCTCTCTGCTTCTGTCTCTGTCTTTTCTATGTGTTGACCAGAAAACAGAATGGGGAATTTTTTCTTGTTTGAAGTCTGTCCACAATTAATTCTATGAAAGGTTAAAAAAAAATCTTCCTATCTCTTCTAATCTTGAACCTTCTGACTGTACCTGGGTCATTGATGAGCACAGTGGTATCTCCCCAACAGTGAAGAAGGAGGACAAAGAAGGAGACAGGAGTCATGTTTGCTCTAACCCCTGTCATGTTCAGCACAGGTGACAGGAGTGGGAAGGTCTTGCATTTTTCACCTGGAAGAAGCCCCTCTTCCTGAAATTCTTTCAGCGCCCCTTGGCCTTGGTCTCTAGGATACTGCTTCACTATGGAATGTACAGAGAGCTTTGTTATGTCACAGGTCAGGAAGTGAGATACATGGCACTTTCCAGGTGTCAAAGGAAGCAAATGTCTTAGGCAGATTTTGACTTATGACTCTCCTACAAAATCCCGTAAACCGCTAATTTCTCCATTTATTAGTCCTTGCTAGTTCTGGAGGAAGGGAGGAAGAGGAAAAGGAAACCTAACACACACACACACACACACACACACACACACACAGACTTTGGCAAATCAGGTTCTTCAGGGATTATTATTTTGTTTGCTCCATTTTCCATTTTGTACTTTTGCATATTTTAAAAAATTTACTTTTCATTTTGACCGATATAGTGGCAACTCTAAGAAATGAGGAAGATTTTGTAATTTCTGGTTGGATATGAAAATATATGAGGGACAGGGGAACTTTTTGAGTGATTTACCTAACTCAGGAAGACCTTCTTCTTTGTTTTAAGAAATATTTCCTTTCATTGTCATTTCTACCTCCACAACATCTCTCATATCTGGCCCCTTCACTACTCATTCAGCTGCCACCTAAGACCAAACCTTCATCACCTCTCTCCCAGATTATTTCAAGACTCTCCTAAATTGGTGTTCCCGTCTTAATTCTCACTCAACCGATTCCATCCTATGTACTGTGCTGTCAAAATTACTTTCCTAAAATACAAGCCTGACCCTGTCTCTCTTTCATTAAGTAAACTCTAGTGGTTCCCTGTGGCTTCTAAAAGTAAAAGTTTTTCTCACTGACTTTTTTTTGCTTTTCTCTTTTTTCTTTTTCTTTTTGGAGGGCAATTGGGGTTAAGTGACTTGCCCAAAGTCACACAGCTAGTTTTTGTGTTAAGTGTCTGAAGTCAGATTTGAACTCAGGTCCTCCTTACTCCAGGGCTGGTGATATATTCACTGCACCACCTAGCTGCCCCTATCTATGTGTTTTTAACCTTCATGAACCCCATTCCTGGAAAACATCTTCTCATCTGATATTCTTAGAATCCCTTATTCCTTTCAAATGTCCACTTATATACCACTTTCTCCATTAAGCCATTCCCAACCACCTCGATGACAGTATCTGCTCTCCCCAAATTATCTTATGTTTATTTTGAATATTATCTGTGTATATTGGACTTGTTTAGATGTTTGTCATCTCCCTCAATAGAATACAAGCCCCTCGGGGTCGGGGAAAATTTCATTTTTGTCTTTGTGTCCCTCCCCCTAACCAAGCATGATGCCTGGTGCCAAGTTGGCATTTGAGGTGCTTGTAGATTGACCAATTAGTTTTTATTGATGGCATCATCTTTTCCAGCTCCTTTATCTGCAAGCCCAGCCCTCTTTGTCTCTGCCACTCAGAAGGCCATTCTCCAAAACAAAGAACAAAACAACAAAAAAAGAAAAACTAGCAAATATATCAGGTGAGAGCATATGCAGCATTTCTACTGCTCCCCTTTACCAGCTCCCTCATAGTACCCCATATCTCTAGCAAAGAGAGAGAAATACATTGCCTCATCTCTTCTTTGGGGCCAGTCTTGGTCAATATAATTGGACAGTGTTCAGTTTAAATTTCGGTTACTATTGTCTTTTCCACAGTATACTTCTTGTCATCATTATAGTCTTTGGAAATAGTGTTTTCCTGCTTTATAAGAGGAAGACCCTCTTTGCAAAGAGAGTCCAGACTGATAAGTCCGAAGTTGTGTGGGTTTTCCTCACAGGACACCATTCAGGGGATTGGCTGAAGGCCATTCTGCTCTGAAGATAGAGATAAAGTCTGCCAATGATGGAGGAGTCCAGAGTGAGCAAAATGATTTCCTGCAGCAGTCTGGTACTCCAAACCAGTCAGTCTTAGCGGGGGTAGAGAGCAAACCTTAGAGCAAAGGTAGTTGTGGGGATTTTTGAACGGTCTGTTGCACTGGCGTCCTCCTTCATGAATGTTCTCTTGACTCCTGGCTAAGGCCTCTCCTGCAGTAATGTGGATGCCCACTAACTGGCTTTAAATGGTTGATGAAAAACCAAAGTGACAATCGTGGTCCTCAGTACAGAGCTAGGGGCTCTGGTGGAAGAAAGCAGATAGCATTTTCATTTTAACACCATGGGAAACAAAGGAGGAGAAATCCATCATTGGCAAGAGTCTGTGGGTGATATTAGAAAGGAAAGGGATTTTATTTATGACATGCTACAGATAACTAAGCTCTCCTTCCTCTCCCCCAAAGCCTCATTCTATAAAACTGTCCCTTTAAAGACATGTGTCCAAGCCAAAGGGCTTTTCGGCTTCTCTGATTAATATGACATTGATTTAAGCTCAGCTTGTTAGCTTTTCAATCCTTGAGTAGAGCTGGGGTTTGAATAACTAAGTAAGCTTGTGATGAGCCTGCTACATCATTTTTGTTTTCTTAAGATCACCATTAATGCATGGAGTCAGCGTGAAATCACTGCTGCCCTCTGGTTTATTACCCACCAAAAGCAGTACTACAGCAAATGTCTTCCCAGAATTTTGGGGGGCAACTCAAGATTCATATTCCATGTCCATTGAAACACCCTCTTAGGATCTAGGCATCATCCAAGATTTTATTTCTTCTTCTTTTTTTGCTTTATTTTTGGAGGGGGATTTTTGCAGGGCAATTGAGGCTAAGTGATTTGCCCAAGGTCACACAGCTAATAAGTGTTAAGTGTCTGAGGCTGGATTTGAACTCAGGTCCTCCTGACTCCAGGGCCGGGTACTCTATTCACTGTGCCACCTAGTCTCCCCCACTTTTACTTCTTCTGATTCTGTTTGTGTTTGGTATTGATTTCCTATTCAATCTTGTCTTTTGACTTATTTTCCTCTCACCTTACAAAACACACAGCTCAGTCTTGTTTTTTCCTTATTGCTAAAGTACAAATACCAGTGTTCCTACACCGAGGTCAAAGATGACCTGCTTCAGGAAGCAGGTAAAGTTTTGTTTTAAGTGGTTTTCTCTCCTCCCTTCACCTTCACTTTCATCACTTTCCTTACCCTCCATGCCAACAACTTACCTGTTCTATTTCTCATTCCCCTAGGCAGGGGTGGGGAACCCCTGTGTGGCCCTCTAGGTCCTCAAGTTCAGCCTTTTGACTGAATCCAAGCTTTGCAGAACAAATCCTCGTAATAAATGGATTTGTTCTATAAAACTTGAAATCAGTCAAAAGGCTGCACCCAAGGATCTAGAAGGCCACATGTGGCCTAGAGACCGCAGGTTCCTCACCCGTGTGGCCTAGAGCCTTTCCAAGCAATGAGACTTTATCTGATAAATGAATTCACAAGAGCTGAAAATGACTGATTCATAGATTATAGAATTTATAACGGAATAGCACCTTATCATATAAACTAAGGGTTTTTAATCTTTTATTTTTTAATGTTTTATGGGCCTTTGGGGCAGTTTAGGATAGTCTATATGCCCTTTCTCAGAATAGCTTGTTTAAATGAATAAAATAAAAGAGATTATAAAGGAGATTTATTTTATCAAAATATTATATAGGTTTTGTGAGTTGCCTATGTAGGTTATGTATATGTCCATGTAGGTTGTCCAGAAAGAGGCATGGAGAAATATGTCTGGATTCTTGCCCACTCCTCTCCAAAGGAAACTTATTTCTATCTGGAGGGGAATAGAGGAAAGGCTCATTAGACTAGTCTCTTTGCCCACTTCACAGAGAAGGTACCAGGCTTGAATTATAATAATGTGCTCCCCTAAATTTCATTTGTTTAGGGGAATGATCTTTTTCTTAGGGTCAAATCATTTTCCTGGTCACTATCTCTTAAGGAGAAGGGCGGGGGGGGTGCATCCCTATCTGAAAACTTGACCCTTTCCACATGCAAGTTACATAAAAACAACCATCATCGATAGTGCATAATGAGTAAACCCATTAATATAAGTAAAGAGCAAGCAGAAATTAGAGAAGTTAGACAAATTAGAATATACAAGATAATACACAAAGCAAAGGAGAAAGATATTTTAGCTCAACCAAGAGAGAGTCTCCAATCACACCAAAGGGGCATTTCTCTGAAATCTCTAGGGAGGCAAATTGGAAATCATGGACACATTGAGGAACAATTTTTTCTTTCAAATTATTTCCTTTATCTCCTCAGCTTTGGTCCCAAAGAGACACTGGAATCTCATACGTCCTTTGTCTTGAAGAAGGAAGAAAGAAGAATGTCTCTCAGCTCCAATGCTCTTGTTTCGATTCTGCATCTCATGCAAGCACGAGTGATCATCATTTTCTCCAAGAATCTTATGGAAATATTGCAGGGTTGAGACTTGGGTTATAATTTTGTAAAATAGAAGATGGTGGAGAAAAGGTGGGAATTCACCTGAGTTATCCAAAATTCCCCTCCAAACAACTTTAAATAATGCTTCAAAATAAATTCTGGACTGGCAGAACTCACCAAAGGACAGGGTGAAATAAGAAATGTCTGTCACACCAGGGCTGAGAGTAGAGCACAGTTCAGTGCAGGCTATGCCAGCATAGGTCAGGCCCCAGCAACCCAGCAAGCGGCAGGCCTTGAGTGTGACTGAACCGGCATGGTAGCTGCAGTGGCTTCAGGCTTCCAGAGCTCTCAGCCCAGGAAGGGGGTTGGCCAACTGGTCAGAAGGAGATCCCAGGGATTCCTTTGCTGGCACTGGGTGCAGGATTCTATTGCCATTGTCCATATGCAGATCCAGGTCGTGGTCCTGGGTCCCAGTCCCAGGGTGAGGAGGAGCATTAGCTGGCAGCCCTGGAGGAGAAGGGACCCTGGTCACAGTTCTAGGGTGGAAAAGAGTGCTTGTGGTCACTCACAGACAAGAGCACAGGCCAGGAGAGCAGTAACCATACGTCTTTGTAGATCAGACAGCCTTGGAAGAAATGAACACTTACAGATCCCAAGAGCTAGCTCTGAAAACAGCCAAGCTGAGTCAACCACTCTGAAGAGGAATTAGAAACTATGCCAAAGGGCTATAAAACTTGGCGTGCCATTTGGTCCTGTAATGGCACCACTGGGTCTGTATCCCAAAGAGATTAATAAAAAAAAGGAAAAATACCTATATGCAAAAATATTTATAGTGGAAGCCAAGAGCTGAAAACTGAAGGGATATCCATCAATTAGGAAATGACTAAACAAGTTGTGGTATTTAATTGTGATGGACACTATTAAAGATGAGCAGGATGCTCTCAGAAAAACCTGGAAAGACTTATGTGAACTGATACAATGGAATGAGCAGAACCAAGAGAATAGTGTGCACAGTAACAGCAATATTGTATGATGATCAGCTGGGAATGACTTAGCTACTATCAGCAATGTAATGACCCAAGACAATTCCAAAGAATTTATGATACAAAATACTATCCACCTCCAAAGAAAGAATCAATGGAGTCTGAATATAGATCAAAATCAGGTATTTTTAAAAATTTTATTTTTCTTCTGGTCTCTTTTTTCTGATGTGTGTTTTCTTCTACAACCTGATATGGAAATATGTTTTGCATGACTGCACATGTATACCCTATATCAAATTGCTTATCTTCTCAATGAAGTGAGAAGGGAGAAAGGGAGGTGTGATAGTAATGGAATGTGGAGATTCCCCTGTATTGGGCTTGGTTTTCAAATTGATTGTGTTAAAACCCAGAGCTTGTTAATCCCACCTGTGGGATGGGCTTGTTGATGTGAAAAGAAAGTCCTGAACTGGGAGGAGCTGGTGAGGTAGATTTGGAGAGACACTAGAGAGAGGCGGAAGATCTTTTTTGGAAGCAGCACCTCGTGGAGAGAGAGAGACTAAGAGAATTGCTGGTGGCCGCTTTGAATTGCCCTGGACTTTTGAGACCTGCCCCCTGAGCTGCCAAGGACTGAGGAGACATGGCTGTTTTGCTGGTACTTTGTCTGTCTGTTTTGATGTTATTTTGCCAGATTTGTCCACTGGTGAAAGACTGTCCTTTTGTTGAAGAAGTCCTGGAACCTGGCTGTTCGCTAAGAAGGCCTGCGACTGTCCTGCAGACAGAGAGTGAATACTGTCCACTGGTGAGGGACAGTACTGTTGTTGCAGGGGTCTGGAGACTGTCCTGCAGACAGAGTGAATAC
>NW_027185863.1:12229647-12233166 GCF_028583685.1 Petaurus breviceps papuanus
AATACTGTCCACTGGTGAGGGACAGTGCTGTTGTTGCAGGGGTCTGGGAGCCTTTCTGTTGGTTCAGAAGCCCTGAAGAAGGATTTTCTTGTTGTATGTTTACAGAAATCCTGGGAGAGGGCTTTGCTAATGTGTTCAGGGGTTCTAGGACTTTTCTACAGACAGAGGATAAATTCATGAAGGGACTGGCAATGTATCTTATGGCCTTGCTAAGCCTTGTCTCCCCAGGAACTAAGATTGCTGAGAGCTTGCCTCGTGTCAAGATGAAGAAAAGAGCTCCATTTGGGTATTATGTGCTGTGTTTAAACTTGATGTAACTCTGGGGTAGATTCAATTGTGATCCAGGGGTGGGGAACTTTTGACCTTTATGTTTGGAAACTAATCTCCATTTGAGAAGAGGGGCTTTGTGGTGGACTTAATTAAGGTATAGCCTAGGGGTGGAATGTTAATGGGTTGTCTTTTTTTAATTAATAGTCTAAATGTAGGCTCTCTGTGTATGGCCATCTTAAATTTTAAATTTTTAGAAGATGAAGACTTAATTCCATCTACAGAATACCTAGAATGAAACAACATGTAAATATATGCCTGTCAATCTCTCGAAATCAGTGGGTCTTCACATGGGTTCCACAGACTCCCAAAGTGACTGTGACTGGATTTCAGGGGCTGTAGCAGCAAGCACCCCAAGCGAGTCCTCAGGGTTTGCTGCCCATACAGGTTCTTGGATCTGCTTTGTTAAAGGAAAGCAACTCAAAATGGGTTAACAAGCTTACTTTAATCAGTCATATATCGTTTACCTTGTTCAGGAGAAAAGGTCAGTACCCTGAACCTCAAAGTATACAGGCATAATTATCAAGACAGAAACATCAAGTAGACAGATTTCCAAACTGTCCAACCATTACATCCATACCCAGTCAACATCTGGGTTTCCACATTCTGGGTTTTTCAAAGCCGGGGGACTCTCAACAACGGCTTCCCAGAATTCAGATCAAATCACAGAACACTTCTCAAAGTGAGTCCCAAAACAAAGCTACACATCAGTGCTTATATAGCCTTCTCCTGGCTCAGAGAATGTAACAACCTTTTTGACCCACTGGCCAATCAAAAAGTATCTTCTGAAAAACAAGCCTCCCTCCCCAGGCTTCTGGTGCACTTTAGCCTAGGAGCAGGGAAGATCTTTAAAATTTACATTCGCATTACAGGAGGGAGAAAATTTGGAACTCAGTTTAAATAAGGAATTGTTTTTATATTTAAGGGTCAATTAATAAGATATTAAATAAATATACTTTTAAAAATGAGAAAAAAATTAGAAATAGATTCATGCACCCTAGGTTAAGAGCCCTCAACTAGACCAACCTCCTCATTATAAAAATGGAGACACTGAAGCCCAGAGAAGGTTAATCCTTTTTTTTTTTTTCCTTTTTGGAGGGGGGTGACGAGGCAATTGGGCTTAAGTGACTTGTCCAAGGACACACAGATAGTAAGTGTCAATTCTCTTTTGTCCATGATCATATAGGCAATAAATAGTACAATTGGAGTTTGAACCTAAGTTCTTTGTTTCCAAACCAAGATTCTAACCAAGTCCACTTCACTGCCCTTATATTGTTATGTTATCCTTTCAAAAAAAACAATATCATTATAAAAAAGGACTTTCTCATGTAACCCAGAGAAATAACTAAAAATTGGATTCCAGAATAATTAATGAAAGAGAGTTCATCTCTGTCTCCTTCTCCCCTCCCCCAGCTCCCAGTAGGGCAGATCAGTGAAGGAAGCATTTTTGGATAGGTAGGCCTTTACCTCTCAAATCATCCCATGGACATGTGGTTTATGCAAACCTGGCTTGGCTCCCACTACTCGTGTCTTGCTAGCTTTTGCTTTGTTCCAGCATGCATTTCTGAAGCTCCAAGCCTTCATTCTATAGTTTCATAGATTTTAAGCTGGAAGAGATCCCAGAGTTGTTCTAGTAGGGTTTGTGAATTGTCCACATTGGTTATGTTTTTATAGAGGTTTCCTTTCTATCAAGGAAAGTGGGGCCTCAGAGGTTAAGCTGTGTCCAGGTTCATGTAGATAGTGCCTGACGTAGACCTGAGTTCAGGTCCTCCGACTCCCAACTCAGCACTCTTTCCCAGTGGAACCAACTGCTTCTTTTTCATCAGTAAAAGTCAGAGCTTCTGGACAGCCTTGGACAAGGAAGAGCAGATGCAATTTCTTTGATGTGCTTTGTTTAAAAAACATCCTCATTCTTCCACTCATGGCTGCATTTTAACCTGCCTCCTGATGGTAAGGCCTCTCTTTTCTGGAGGTAATTAAAGCTCCATGAATGTTTGACTTTTAAATTTTCTTTTGTTGCTCCAACTGGTGTCTTGGATATTCCCGAGTTAAATATGAGCGGAAATTGTTCTGAAGTGGCAAGAACAGGGGAGTGAAGATGTGAAAGGAGCAAATAGAGTGTGAATGGCTAGAACAGAGGAAAGACAGCTGTGGACTTGCTTTTCACAGCTCTGGTAAACATGGCTGGTATTGTTTGGTATTTATTGAGAACCCTCAATGTGCTGTGTCTAACACAGAATACAGAAAACAAGAGAGAGAGAGACAGAGAGAGAGAGAGAGAGAGACAGAGAGAGAGAGAGACAGAGACAGAGACAGAGAGACAGACAGACAGAGACAGAGACAGAGAGAGACAGACATAGAGACAGAGACAGAGAGATAGAGAGAGAGACAGAGAGACAGAGAGATACAGAGACAGAGACAGACAGACAGATAGAGACAGACAGACACACATGGGGAGGGGGAGAGAGACACGCACACACAGACACACAGAGACAGAGACAGGGAGAGATAGACAGACAGAGACAGACACACACACGGGGAGAGGAGAGAGAAAGAGAGACAGAGACAGGGAGAGACAGGGAGAGACACACAGACAGAGACAGAGACAGACACACACATGGGGAGGGGGAAAAGAGACAAAGACAGAGAGACAGACAGGGAGAGACAGACAGAGACAGACAGACTCACACATGGGGGGGGGTGGAGAATGTCTGACTCTTTGTTGTTCTGAAGTTTCAGTCATGTTTGACTCTTTGTGACCCCATTGGGTTTTTGGCAGATACAGGAGTAGTTTGACATTTCCTTCTCCTGCTCATTTTATAGATGAGGAGATTGAAGCCAGTAGATTTAAGTGACTTGCCCAGAGTCACACAGCTAGTAAGTGTCTGAGCCCAAAACTTGAACTTAGAAAGATGAGTCTTTCTGACTCAAGAGGTGGCACTGTGCCAGTCAGTTGACCCTTGTCTGGCTCTCAGTTGCTATGTCATCCCAATGTGAAATTTTCAGCAGAGGGAGGAGGAGAGTTTTTCCAATTCTTTCTTCCTATAGCCCTCACTCTGAGCCCTGGAGTGATAGTGAGGAAGAGACACTAGTCAAGGGTCATGAGATTTTAGGGCTAGAAGGTAACTTAACGATTATCAAGTCCAGGGGTGGAGAACCTGTGGTCTTGAGGTCAAATTTCTTCTGTGAAGT
>NW_027185863.1:12233176-12345282 GCF_028583685.1 Petaurus breviceps papuanus
GGGAACTTAGTAAGGAACTTGCTGAAATTTACACTGCCAGGAAGGGGCAAGACCAGGCTTCAGCCCTAGGTCCTCTGATCTCCGTCCATTCTACTACGCCAGACTGGTCCTTGTACTAGATCATGGCCCATAGAATCTTCTTAGCTCTCTATGGCAACCATTTGCAAAGAGGTTGCTTTGAGGTTCCCCTTTCCATGGACTAGGGATTTCTTGCTATTAAAAATAAGACCCAGCAAAATAAGTCAGTAAGTCAGTTAATAAACATTTATTAAGCACTCATATGCCAGGCATTGTACTGAGCAGGGAAAAGACGCTCCCTACTCTCAAGAGGCTTTCAGTCTAAGGAGGAAGACAACATGTAAACAACTATCTACAATCAAGTTATATACAAAATAAATTTTTTTTGCCTTTTGGAGGGCAATTGGGGTTAAGTAACTTGCCCAAGGTTACACGGCTAGTTTTTTTGTGTGGGTGTTAAGTGTCTGAGGCCGGAACCGAACCCAGGTCCTCCTGACTCCGGGGCCGGCGCTTTCCTCACTGCACCACCTAGCCGCCCCCAATTTTTTCTTTTTTTAAAAAAATATTTGTTATGCAAAATAAATTTGAAAAAATCAGCAGAGCGGAGGCATTAGAATTTAGAAGGAGTTTCAGAACTACATACTGACTTTGGTCAGATGCGATCATTTACAAAGCAAATGATGGCACTTCAGAGATTGCTCCCTGGGCTGGGCTGTCCACAACTAGGCTTCCTGATCTCCCTGTATCAGGTAGCTTGGAGAGATTATCTGCTACAGAAGCATGGGGCAGGGCAGGCATAGTCACTCTCAGGTAACTAGGGATAAAAACTCTCATCAACCCTTCGCCCCATTTAGCAAGAAGGCTTGATATTCCTCATTTTGCACCGAGCCAGGTGGGAATTTAACAAATTAATCCATTTACACCAACGTTCTCTGATTGCAGATTTTAATTCATTTGAGCAACTGTCATAGCAATAGAAAATGAGTTGTAGAGATTTTTACAACAGTAACACATATAGTGGAGAATGTGTCTCTATTAGACCCAGGGAGCTCATCAAACAATCTACGCGTGTCTGGACACAGAGTTTCTATCAGGAAAAAAAATACTTTACTTTCTATTTTTTAAAATGTCTTTTTGGTATGGTATTTGTAAGGAAGAGGGTACCTAATGATCAGCCTTTCATGTGTGCTGTTAAGTCCAAGAATGGTAACTCTTGGATTTTCAGAAAGGAAGATTGCTTCCAAATATTCATGATTCCTTTCATATTCTCTTTTAAAATTTAATTAAAAATTTTTTTGCTGTATTTTATGTTCCAAGCTGTCTCCTTTCCTGCCTCTCCATGCCATGTTAGAGAAGGCCATTATTTGACACAGAATATATCTATATATGTGTATATATATTCACATGTGTGTCTATATATGTGTGTATTTCTATATAACATATTTTATATATCATGTAGATATACATACATTTATACACATATTAAATAGACACATCACATATCATCCATAATGTATACATACATGTATGTTTATATGTTATGTATAAATATATATACAAATATATTTACATATAAATACATATATACATAGTGTGTATATCTATGTGGGGGTGCATAAAATCATGATGCATCTTTCTATCTATCAGTTCATTCTCTGGAGGTGGATAGCATCTTCCTTCATAGGTCTTTTTTAGTTGATTTGAGTATTTGTAATACTCAGAATAACTTAGTTGTTCAGTTATTCTTTGAACAATACTGCTGTTACTATATGGCCTCTTTCACCTAGTCAAAAAAATCAGACTGGGAGGGGAAGACCCTCAGAATTTCTGGCCAAAACAGAAACAATTGCTACTTACCCTCTTTCTGAGCCATCAGAGTCCAACAATGTCCAAGTGAGGCTTGGGCTGGGACCTATTGTTGGCCAATCAATAAGAGATGGAGTGATTTGGGTTTAAGGCATGGTCCTTAGAAAGAAATCTAGCCCATAAACCCCAAGATATGTTGCTAGGTTTCAGCGATCAAAATTTATATTTCTTTTGTGATAGCACCTGCAGGTAAGGGTGGACAGAGGGAGAGGGAGAGAGAGGTGGGAAAGAGGGAAGGAGGGAGGGAGGGAAGGAAGGAAGAAAAGAAGGAGCTGCATTGACCAACTGGAACTGGGCAGTTGGGTCCTCAGTGGGCACCTCCTACTATTCATAGATTGTTGTTTGTCCTTTGTTCTCAAAGAGGACCATGACATCAGGAAGGCGAAGTCATGACTTGCAAGTGAATTGGATTTAAGTGATGCAGGGCTGTGCAAAGTCACCAGTCTCACTTTCTTCTCTGGAGCCATCTAGGTCTGGTGGCAAGATGTAGATCAGGACAACTGGCAATGGCCCTGGATTCAGTGGGAGACCTTGGCCCATTTGATGATTAAGGCTAGGTAAGAAATGAGGTAGAGAATGACCTTTTTTACCTAGTAAGAAATCAATCTGGGAGGAGAAGACCCTCAGCCTCCCACCATTTGTCTTTCACCCACTATATAAATATCCCTTCTTTTTCATCATGCATTTCCCTGATGACATTCTCTACCGTGACAGAAGTCCTCAAAGTCCTCCTGTGATGCTTCACTCTGGCACAGTGGTGACACTTAGCTCTCAAAAAGTAAGATGGTGAAGTACAAATTTCATCAAGTTTTACCATACTGGGAAGGCATGGTATGGTCCTAGCAATGGAGATTGAACACTCTCCAAGGACCAGTCTAATTAAGTACAGAAAACTCATCACATCACCAGTAGCTGATGAATTCCTTGGCCATGGCAAGCCAAGAAGCAAGGCATGAAGATGAACTAGATTCTATGTCTATATCCAAAACCTCTCTCTCTCTCTCTCTCTCTCTCTCTCTCTCTCTCTCTCTCTCTCCTCCATATGTATCTAGTTTTCTGTAATCTATTTAGTTTTCTATCTAGTTATCTACCTATCTAGTTTTCTACCTAGTTATCTATCTATCTATCTATTTCTGTCTATCTATCTGTCTGTCTGTCTGTCCGTCCGTCTGTCTGTCTATCTATCATCTCTGTTTAATAATTTCAGGGGTGGTAGTGAGAGCACAACCACCTGTCAGAGGAGAAAGGAGGAATACAAAATGGTCTTGATTGAACAGCCTATGCAAAGACGCAGAAGCATAAAGGTCAATTACCATGAACTTCTTTGGGCCTCATTTTCCTCATATGTAAAATGATGGATTTGACTAGATGGCCTCTAAGATGCCTTCCAGAGTTTAATCCTAAAATCCTCTGACTTAAGATTTTATGACACAAGAGAGGGCACAGAGCCTACCATTCTGGGGTTTGCCTCAGTTTCCGGAAGTGAAATAAGCGAACTCAGGAAGAAGCTCACAGTTTCTACGATGTAACTGCCCATAGAACTTAAGCTCAGACAGTCTAACCTGTCCCCAGAAATCCTGACAATGAGAAGTGGGGAGCTTCAGAGAGCTGGGAAGGCTTGGAAGGCTAAGGAGGGGTGACCAGAAGAGCACATATTTTCTCTTTCCAAAGAAACCCTCGTTAAGAATCATTTCCGCTGCACATTTTCAATTGTGCTCACTTATGAAAATATCCTTGTAGACCCCTAATTTGGCAATATGCATGTAATCAATTGTTTTAAAACAGAAGTGATGTTGGCTATTATAATGTAAACTGTTTTCTAAATGAAAAGAATTAAAGGAATGTAATTGGAGAAGCATACAAACAGTGGTTAATATGCTGTTTCTCGCAAAGACATATTACAACTTATAATCTTCTTTTATGGGTTTATGTTGTTAGTGTTTAATCAGGCATGTGAATGTATTCAGGTGTTAAACCATTCTATTAGCTGGGAAACTGCACTATTATTTGCCGAGCTGTTTGTGATATATTGTTGTTGGCTCTTTGGGCTTCTTTTTCTCTTGCTCCTTTTTCTCTGGTCTCTGCAATCTGTTTAATTGTCTTCTTTACTTTTGTCTTTATAAAGCTTTAAATAGAGTAACTGGGAACGATTAGCTGTGTCAAAATCACATAAAGTTCTCATGTGTTTTACAGACTAATTGTAGAGAGATATTCTGCTGATGCATCAAAGGACACACTAGGTTGGAAAGATGCTCCCCACAGCCAGCATGGAGGTCAAGGAGGATGGCGAAGGCTGAGACAGGGAGAGATTCAGTCAATCTCCTGATTGCTCCACACAGGGCCTGGTTCTACACAGGAATACCAGGGAACACAAGTGGGGGATCTTTCATGGGAAATGGCACGGATCAATAGTGTTAAGGCTGTAAGACTGGAGTGAGATGGAAGAGAGCCCCCATTTAAAATTTTCAGTGTGAGCATTTTATTTCATAATTAAGTAAACTACAAATCAGGGCTTGATTTATTGTTCTGTTAATTGTCTAGACTCACGAAAATGATTTAGATATTAATAATATAACTATATATTCTAATATTATATAATACAAATGTATTATACAAATATGTTATATAATATGGATATATCTGTACTATAAATAGGAATTTATGATATTTTATATTATATAATAGGTATATATTATATTTTATATAATAATATCTAATACAAATATTACATATAATTTAGCTATGATTATAATTAATGATAATAAATATTAATAATGTAGATTAAATTTAAAAATATGTGCTTTTTCAAGAGCCAGTTGTTAAACATTTATTAGGACATCCCTGCTTAAGGCCAGCTGGAGATGCTCTCTCTCTTTTCCTGGTGATTCCAACCTTTCCCCATAGCTTATAATATCTCTTCTGCTTTCCTTGTCTTTCCACTGGGAAATTCTGCTCAAGGTTGATTGTGAGAGTGACTTGAGAGAGCCCAAATTACTTATGTGGAGTGTCATCTCTTTTGGAGAAACATGAAGGAAAGCTTCTATGAGCGTGAAGATACTCATAGAATTGGGGTTTGTTCAGTGATTTCATGGAGGAAATATCCTGTGAGAACTTCTTTTCTTTTTCTTTAAATCTTTCTGTCTTTTAAATCACCTCCATTTCTAAATATAGTTCTCCTTGTCCACTCGATAGCAAGCCTTCTTTTGTAATAAATAGTAAAAAAAAAAAGAAAAAGAAAAAAAAGAGAAAAAAAAACCCAAACAACACATCAAATGATTCTTAGTGCATGAAACATACAACTCTCATCAACCCCCAACTCTGCAAAAAAAGGGAAGATGTGAATTTTCTCAACTGAGAACAACACTTCAATGGTTTTGTGCTCAGGAAATATTAAATTAATTTTTAGTTTTTTAAAAAAAATCAAATGCTTTATTAACATCTAGTTTACGTCATTCATTTCCACAAGATTTTGAGTTACAAATTTTCTCCCTGTTTTTCCGCTACACACCACCCCAAAATAGAGATCCCACTGGATATCCCCTCCTCCAATCTGCTCTCTCCCATAATTTCTCCCATACCCAATCCAACTTTCCAGTAGGGCACATTGGATCTCTATGCCCCAGGGCCTGTATATCTTATTTCCCAGTTACATGTAAAATAATATTAATAATAGTATATATAAATATATATTTAAACATTTGATTTAAAAACTTTGAACTCCAGATTCATTCCCTTCCTCCATTGTCACGCAACCTTACTGGAAAGATAAGCAATTCAGTATAGGTTGTATATGTGTAGCTATGCAAAACATTTCCATAGTGGATAAATTGTAAAAGACTGACTATATTTCCCTCCCTCCTATCCCACCTCCCACTTGTTCCATTCTCTACTTTGATCCTGTCCCTTTTCAAAAGTGGGTGCTTTCAACTTCCCTCCCCCCCTAGCCTGCCCTTCCTTCCATCATCCCCCCACTCATCCCCTTCCCCCCTACTCTCCTGTAGTGTGAAATACTCTATTTAGTGTGTATGTCATTCCCTCTCTAAGCCAAATTCAATGAGAAAAAGGTTGACCCATTCTCTTTTGCCTTCCTGTTCTTCCCCTCCATTGTAACCATTTTCCCTTGCCTCTTCTATATCAGATAGTTTACCCCTATTCTGTCTCTCCATATCTCCTCTCATTATATTCCTCTCTCACCTCTTAATTTCACCTTTTAAGTATCATCCCTTCCTATTCAATTGTTCCTGTGCCCTCTGTCTATGTATACCTGTAGACATATATACACACACTCACATATGTATTCATATACCCATATACCCTTCTATATAGACATATATGTATGTATATATATACATATATATGTATACACACACATTTCTATTCCCTTCAACTATTTTCATACTGAGAAAAGTTTCATCAGTTGTAATTATTGTTTTTCCATGTAGGGTTGTAAATAGTTCAACTTTGATAAGTTCCTTATGATTTCTTTTCCCTGTTTACCTTCTCATGTTTCTCTTGCTTCTTGTATCTGAATGTCAAATTTTCTATTCAACTCTGTTTTTTTTTTCATCAAGAATGCTTGAAAGTCCTCTATTACACTGAATGACCATATTTTCCCCTGAAACATGATTCTCAGTTTAGTTGGGTAGGTGATTCTTGGTTTTAATGCCAGCTCCTTTGACCTCCGGAATATCATATTCCAAACCCTTCAATCTCTCAGTATAGAAGCTGCCAGATCCTGAGTTATCCTGACTGTGTTCCCACAATATTCAAATTGTTTCTTCCTGGCTGCTTGTAATATTCACTCCTTGATCTGGGAATTTTGGAATCTGGCTATAATATTCCTAGGAGTTTTCTTTTTTGGGATCTTTTTCAGGAGGTGATCGGTGGATTCTTTCAACCTCTATTTTGCCCTCTGGTTCTAAAACGTCAGGGTAGTTTTCCTTGAGAATTTCTTGAAGAATGAGTTCTAGGCTCTTTTTTGATCATGGCTTTCAGGTAGTCCAATAATTTTTAAATTATCTCTCCTGGATCTATTTTCCAGGTCAGTGGTTTTTCCAATGAGATATTTCACATTGCCTTCTATTTTTTCATTTGTTTGGATCTGTTTAATAGTATCTTGATATCTCATAAAGTCACTTGCTTCCATTTGCTCCAATCTAATTCTGAAGGAATGATTCTCTTCAATGAGCTTTTGAGATTCTTTTTCCATCTGGCAAATTTGGCTTTTTAAGGCATTTTTCTCCTCATTGCTTTGAGCCTCTTTTGCCATTTGAGTTAGTCTATTTTTTAAGGTTTTATTTTCTTCAGTCAGGTTGTTGACTCTCATTTCATAATTTTCTTGCATCATTCTCATTTATCTTCCCAATTTTTCCTCCACTTCTCTTATTTAGTTTTCAAAATCCTTTTTAGGCTCCTCTATGGATTGTAACCAGCTCATGTTTTTCTTGGAAGCTTTTGGTGCAGGAGTTTTGACTTCACTGTCTTCCTCCTCTTCCATGCTTTGATCCTTTTTGTCCCCAAAATAAGAGTGTAAAGTTGGGTTGCTCTGCTTGCTTTGCTTCCCTTGTTTGCCATGTTGCCACTCAATTACTTGAATTTTGGGCTTTTTCACACAGTAGAACTCTGCTACCAGACAGGGGAGCTTTGTCCCAATAGCTGGGGTTTTCTCAGCTGCTGAAGGGCCTCCACATGCTTTGGCAACCTGGACACACACCCCAGGACCTCCACCCTAGACTGCAATCCACATCCTAGCAGGTTGAAGCAAGAGTGATTACCCCTCAGACTGGTCGCTTGGTACCCCTACAATCTGCAGATCAGGAGCTGAAGAAGCATGGCCATGGTGCCTCAGCCACTTCTTGTCCCAGGGGCAAAGGCTGACTACACTCCTGAACTACTAGATTCCCAAAGTCCATACTGTACTGACCTCTCACTTTGTCTTTAGCGTCTATGTGTTGATAATTCTGGAAACTGCCACAGCTGCTGGTGATCTGAAGTCCCTCCAGCCAGCGGCTGGTCAGGCCTACCCTGATGCTAAAACCTCTGGCTCACAAGGGGCTGGGGTGGGCTCCCAGAGCACTGTGCTGGCCACTTCCTGCTGGCCTGCTTGGATGTCTTCAGTGGGGGATTAGCTTCTCTGTGTTATTTTATGGGTTCTGTAGCTCCAAAGTTTCTTCAGAGTCACCTTTTACATGAATTGGAGGAGCTGGAAGCCAGAGCCCCATGGAAGTCTTTTTCTACTCTGCCATCTTGACTATAACATATAATTTTAAACTTATACATTAAAAAACAGATCATTTTTCCTTTTTGATTATTTCTTCCTTCTTTGCTAATAATAATAACTTGTATTTATATTATACCTACTGTGTATAGGGCTGAAGTCAGGAAGACTCATCTTTGTGAGTTCAAATCCAACCTCAGACACTAGCTGTGTGACCCTGGACAAGTCACTTCACCCTGTTTGCCTCAATTTTCTCATCTGTAGAATGAGCTAGAGAAGGAAATGGCAAACTACTTCAGTATTTTTTTTTTTTTTGGTTTTGGAGGGGGTAAGGTAGGACAGTTGGGGTTAAGTGAGTTGCCCAAGGTCACACAGCTAGTTTTTTGTGTTAAGTATTTGAGACTGGATTTGAATTCAGGTCCTCCTGACTGCAGGGATGGTTCTCCATTCACTGTGCCACCTAGTTGCCTCCAATATTGCAAGGTTGATATTTCATTAATATCACAGGACAATCAGAAAGTAATGTATTTAATCTAAGATGACTAGTCTAATTCAGTCCTGACTTGGAGGGAATGTTCTAGATTAAATTTTTTTTTGGAGAGGGGAAGGCAAGGCAATTGGGATTCAGTGACTTGCTCAAGGTCACACAGCCAGTAAGTGTGTCAAGTGCCTGAGTCGGATTTGAACTCAGATCTTCCTGACTCCAGGACTGGTGCCCTATTCACTGCGCCACCTAGCTGCCCTTGGACATGATTGAAATGACTGAATAACAATAAAAATGTGCTGGGCACTATGCTATGTTGGAGATAGGTGTTTTTATTATGCCTGTGTTTTAGATAAGAAAATAAAGGCAAATAGAGTTTAAGTGACTTACTCAGGGTCACACAGTTATCATTGTTGAGACATTTCAGTCATGTCTGACTCTCCATGAGTCCATTTGGGATTCTCTTGGTTGAGATTCTGGAGTGGTTTGCTATTTCCTTCTCCAGTTCATTTTACAGATGAGGAGACTGAGGCAAACATGGTGAAGTGACTTGTCCAGGGTCACACAACCATCAAGGGTCTGAGGCTAGATTTGAACTCACAAAGATGAGTCTTCTTGACTCCAGGTCAACACTCTGTCCACTACACTTCCTAGTTGTCCCCACGTTGTTGTCATTCAGTTGTTTCAATCATGTCAGACTCTTTGTGACCCCATTTGGGGTTTTCTTGGCAAAGATACTGGAGTGGTCTGCCATTAGGAAGTACCTAAGACTACATTTGAACCCAAGACTTCCTGACTCCAGGCCGGGAGTATTATCCCTGGTGCTTCCTTGCCACCTCATCTACATAATTAATTGATTTAAGGTACTTCCTTTGAAGGTCCAAGGCTTAGTTTGTCTTACAATTTCAAAAAAAATTAATAATGTTGGAAGAAAGTAATTTGAGCCATGTTGCAGAATAACAGTTATAATAGTTGTTATAATAAAATATTTATTTAGTGTTTTAAAGTTGACAAAATTCCTTTTTCCCAAGGCAGTACAAGTGCTCTTAGACTTAAAAAGAAGACATCAATAAAAAGTCATCTTAGAAAAGTATTCTTTTTTTTTTGTTGCTTTTTGGAGGGCAATTGGGGTTAAGTGACTTACCCAAAGTTACATGGCTAGTTTTTTGTGTTAAGTGTTTGAGGCTGGATTTGAACTCAGGTCCTCCTGACTCCAGGGCCAGTGCTCTATTCACTGCTCCACCTAGCCACCCTAAAAAGTATTCTTACACTCATTTTATGGAGGAGAAAACTGATGCTAAGAGGTAAAAAGGGATTTGCCTAAGACCAGACTACGGAACTTGAGATTCAAACCCAGATCCTTTTACTACAAGTCCAGTGCATTTTCCATGAAATAGAAAAGATGTATTATTGAGTAAAAGTTGGATTTCTGGGGTGCCTAGTTGGCACAGTGAATAAAGCACTGGTCCTGGAGTCAGGAGGACCTGAATTCAAATCTGGCCTCAGACACTTAAAACTTACTGGCCGTGTGACCTTGGGCAAGTCACTTAACCCCAATTTCCCTGCCTTCCCCCCTCCAAAAAAAGGGCAAAAAAGCAAAATCCTCAAAATAAAAAAATAAGAAAAACATTAAAAGACATCAAATTGGTATGTTGTTCTGAGTTGTTATAAAGTTTTCTTTTTTCAGTTTGATTTAGTGAATATGTATTGAACATCTAATAAGTGCAAGGATTTGAGCTATGGTGTAGGACTTTTATTGGCAAGGTTTAAATCTAAAGGGATTTCATAGAAGTTGAAAATGAATCTTTCCTCTCCCAGCTCCCCCCACCCTCAAAAGCATTCCTCATTTCCACTCCTGCTCAGTACTGTAATGACATTTTTAAAAGGACAGTTGAAATAGGCATTTGAAAATTCTAATATAATGTATTTTAAATTACCTTAGCAACCACAGAAAATGAGAGGGAAAAGGGCACCCTATTTTTTTGGGGGAAAAGACTCTTAAAACAGGCAATATTGGGTAACATATGAAATCTAACTAAATTTCAGTGAATTCAAACCAATCATACATTTTCATTTGGTCATGATCAAAAGAAATTGGGGATAGAGAAATAACATTTTGTAACAAGGTCCAGGGAAGGAAAATATTTTCTCTGGATTTATTAAAATGTGCATCCTTCCTCGTTTTAGTCTCAGGGATGAAACATTTTGATGTATTGGTGATTGGCAAGTTTTCTATAGTGTATCAGTTGTTTGTTAGGATGTACATCGATCATTAATCATGATTATTTTTTGCCTCATTTGTTTTTTTTTTTTTGACAGAGATTGTCATTTCCTTCCCCAGCTCATTTTTTATAGATAAGGGAACTGAGGCAAATAGGGTAAAGTGACTTGCTCAAGGTCATATAGCTAGTAAGTGTGTGAGCCTGAGTTTGAACTCAGGGAGATGAGTCTTCCTTATTCTTTGCTCAGGACTGTGTCCACTGTGCCTCCTAGCTGGCCTTGTATATTGATAAATATTTGTTTAAAATAGCATTATAATAGGGGTGGCTAGGTGGCACAGTGAACAGAACACCGGCCCTGGAGTCAGGAGGACCTGAGATCAAATCTGGCCTCAGACACTTAACACTTGCTAGCCATGTGACCTTGGGCAAGTCACTAAACCCCAATTGCCTTCCCCTCCCCCTCCAAAAATATCATTAATAGCTGGAATTCACATTTACATTATAATAAATAATAATCTATATAACACTTTAAGTTTTACAAAGTACTTTTACATATATTATCTCATTTGATTCTCACAACAATCCTATTGGGCAGGTACAATTATTATCCCCATTTTATGACTGATGGAACTGAGGTTGAGAAATATTAAATGACTTGCTCAGGCTTGTGCAGTCACGTAAAGACCTCAAGTCTTCCTGCCTCAGTCCAACGTTTTATCCATTGTACCACCTTTCTTAAAGCTGTATGTAGGTGACCATTACTTACCTGATGCATTACACATTACTGCGGTCTTTCTATCTATGAGGCAGCTGGTGAGGTTTAGGTCTACAGATGTCATCTCCCATTTTACAGATCAGCAAGTTAAGGCTCAAGGTTATACAGCAAGCTAGTTGATGGTGAAGGTTGGCCTTTGGACTACATGTTCGCTTTTTAGTTTTACAATTCACAATTCCTGTGGAATACACATTATAAAAAGACTCTGAATTCTTTATGTCCTACAGATTTTCCCAATCCCTGATAACATCCATGTAAAAATCAGTTAACGTACTTTGGAGAAACTGAGTCTCAGAGTGAGTAAGGTGTTAAAATAGAAAATCCTAGCAATCTAGAGGATGTGGGCAAGTTTGAAATCCTAAAAATAGTGGAAAGAAGCAAAAGCATTCAATTATCACCCATGGCTGAAAATAGCTACACATCCCCAGTAGAACGGAAAAATGATTTTACTGAAAATTAACTATTTCAAGGACTCGATGATGCCAACATCTTCTCTTACCCCTTTTCTCAGGGTGAACCTTTGCAATTGTTTTCATAGAAATAAACACGAGGAATAACTAATCCCAAATAAAGAACAGAGCCAGAGAACAGACATTGGGCATCATATCACACCAGTGGTTTGCTCCATGAAAAGGGGCTAGTGTCGGTTCATGACAAAGAAGAGAAAATTGGTGCTACACCCTGTAGTTAATGTGACAACATGCAGTTAATGAGGATTTAATGATCCCTAGTCAGCTCATTTTTGTCACCCATTTGAGGATGTCACTTGTTTTATACTTAGCCCTATAGTCTAGGATTAACTTCATGCTAAAGTGAATTAGTCAGGGTTCTTTAAAAATCAAATCAATGAAGCAAGAAAATGTGTACAGATATGAACAGATTGAAAGTGTATACATTCATTCAAATAACGTATAATTTATTTAAAGATACTGATCACCGAAATGGGGGAGTTGGCAGGCAAGTTTTAATTTGGCATTTCAAAGACCCTTAACCTTAATGTGCAATAGTTGAGGGGGATGGGAGAGGTTGGGCAGGGGAATGCCTGAGCATCCCATAATTTTAGAAATTTAGAATTTTAGAACTAGAAAAGACTTTAGAAACAATTTAGTCCAACCTCCTTGTTCTACTGATAGCAAGATGGAGACCCCCGGGGAAGATAATTGACATTCCCAAGGTCATGCATTTAGTTAATGGTGTGGCTGAGACAAGAACCCAAGTCTCTTGATTTTCAGGACAGTATTCTTTTCCCTGCCACCAAACTCTTGGGTTAATCCATACCTTAATAGAATTTTTTTCTTGTTCAGTCTCTGGGTTTCCATGTTAGGATTGGACTTTGGTGGGGGTACATTTAAAGACCCAAGTTTGTAATAATTTTGCTCATGGAAGGGTATTTGTGAAACACAGGAATGCCTCACGGTTGTGCTTTCAATTAGAGGATGGCTGGCATTCCATTCCAGCCTTTTGCTAGGAAAGATCTCTCTCCCCTGTTCGGCTCCCAGAGCTGACTTGCGCCCTCAAGTGGCAAACAAAAGAAGGACAGGGGAATACAAAAGGTTAGGGTCAATCACAGATTTTTGTTTTTTAAATGAGAAAAAAGATGAGATCAGTCAGGATGCAATCTTTGACATAATTAATGAAGACCTTTAGAAATGGGTGCTAGTCACACTCCGCTAAAGGAAGGAAGGATAAGGACTGCTAGTGCCTCCACATTCTCTTCCAAATAGATTTTGTCTTTATTCTCCAGTCTAAACACCTTGATTTAATTTTTTTTTTAAGTCATGTGCATTGCTCACCCTTTAGCTGTCACCTTTATAGGGTCTCAGAAGGAAGCAGAAGTCATTGCCTTAGTTGGCCTGGTTCTGGCAGATCAGTTCTGGCTCCTTGTGTCCTAGGATTCATTTCTTCTTTTTTTCTTCTAATCCTTCCTCAGTCCCAATCACACAATTTCTTCTTGTCTCAGGAGATAAGCAACACTTCCTTCCCTCCAAACCCCAGAAATCTATCCATTCTTATCCCCCTAGAAGGGGAGGCATCCCATCTATGCAAAGAGTATTATTATTCCTGTGGAATGGAAGACAATCTTAGATTCCAAGGTAAAGAGACATTAGATTTTTAATCCCCAGATCCACTACTTAATGTGACTCTGTCCTTGCCAAAATACTTCTCATCTACATGATAATTTTTTTAAATTAAATTTAGGTAAGGGTCCTTTAGAACAATGATGCCTTGAACAATGAGAGACTCTGTCCCTGGAAGAGGGGCATATCTCATTTTCTATGGATAAAATATTTTAGCTAAAGTCAACATTAGTCAAAAACAATCAAGTACATCTCAGTAATGTTAATTTTTTTCAGAGAATGGAAAGAATATTTGCTTATTAATTGGGTTCAGAGAGGTTTCATCTATACACTACCAATTTTTAGTTTTTCATGATACAAATTTAGTGATAATATTAAATTTCTCTTTATTCTTTCAAGATTTCACCCTAGGGAGTCATCTCTGTCTAGTACTGGCTTTAATTATAAGGTGAGTTTAATAATATTACTATTTATTATACCTATGCAAAGCAACATTGGTCGGAATATCTGGGATCTCAAGTACAAGGGTAGGCTTGAAGTCAGAGAAGTTTTTTTGTTGTTGTTCAATTACTTCAATTGTGTCTAACTCTTCTTTACCCCCTCTGGGGTTTCTTGGCAAAGATACTGGAGTAGTTTGCCATTTCCTCCTCTAGTTAATTTTATAGATGAGGAAACTGAGGCAATAGGGTTAAGTAACTTACCCAGGGGCACACAGCTAGTAAATGTCTGAGGCCAGATTTGAACTCAGGAAGAAGAGTCTTCCTGACTCCAGGTCTGGCACTCTATCCACTGAGTCACTTTAGGGAAGGCCTGAATTAAAAATCTGGCCTCAGACACATTAAATTTTTGACCCTGGGCAAGTCACTTAACCTCCCTGGCCTTCAGCTACTCATCTGTAAAACTGGATTGGAACATAACTTTGTAAAAGATAATTTTAATTGGCACAAAATTGACATCAAAAGATCTGAACCACGTGTGACCTTGAACAAGTCACTTAACCCCAATTGCCTTCCAAAAAGAAAAAAAAAAGATCTAAAACAAATTAGGCCAGATCTCAATTCAGGCATCTTTGAGAGCTAGAATAGGTCATTGTGGAAATGCATCAAGAGGAGAAGGTCCTTGAACGATGGGCACCCTTAAATGATAGTGAAATAGGTGGTGCCATTATTTATTAATTATTGATTAATTAATTTGATGATCTAATGTCATTATCATTAACTCCAATACAGGGTTCCCAAAAGCCTTAGAGCAGTTTTAAGCTCTTAAAGCTTAATAATTAAAGGTCAAACAATAGCATAAAACTGCATTGAGGCTCTTGGAAACCCTGATTTTATCTACTTTCTTGTTATACAGGGTCTGAAATTTCACTAAGGCAGATTCATTTCTTTGATGATGATACTTTGTCTCATTATGAAAATATGCCTCATTAGGGGCTGTACACGAAGCCATTAATATCTGGGTAAAATTATTTTGGAGATGGCTTTCAATAGAGATGACCAACTGAATTGTAGTGTCTTAAAGGAATCAGACACAAGATAAGTCAGTTTCCTTCAAAGGAAGCAAGAAGATCCTTTGGAGATGTCTCTAATATCACTTTCTAGTTCAGGTCTAAGTTGGGACAAAACGGGGCACTTGTAAGTCATAGAGCAGTTAACAAAAAGAGATTTGCTTTGCCTTAACACAGCAAGGATACACAATAAGGATACAATGGCATTTGATTTCTCTGCATGTGTAACCCCTTGTCTACATAGAGAAGGTCTTCTGGTCATCAGGGCAGGATATGGTGAAGGTTAGAGTGAGTATTAGGGGCAGTTAGGTAACTCGGTTGTATAGATCTGGAGTCAGGAAGATCTGAGTTCAAATCCAGCATTAGACGTTTATTTAGCTGTATTACTCTATACAAGTCATTTAACCTCTGTTTACCTCAGTTTCCTCATATGTAAAATGGGGATAATAACAGGGGCCCAAGTCCCAGGGTTTTTGTAAGGATTAAATGAGACAATATTTGTAAAGCACATTGAAAACTTTAAAGTGTTATATGAATGCTAGCTAATTATTATTTGCACGGTCTTCAGAAGTATACCAATTTGGAGGAGACCCCCACTTTGCATTGTTGTTGTTCAGTCCTGTCCAACTCTTCACGACCCTGTTGGGAGTTTTCTTGGCAGAGGTACTAGAGTGGCTTGTCATTTCCTTCTACAGCCTGTTATACAGAGAAGGAAACTGAGGCAAACAGGGTTAAGCAACTTTCCCAGGGTCACACAGCTAGCAGGTGTCTGAGGCTGGATCTGAAACCAGGTCTTTCTGAATCTAGGCACAAAGCTCGATCCATTGAACCACCTAACTGCCCCACCTTTATGTATGTGGAATATGTTGTTTTATTTTTTTTCCCTTTAGACAATCGAAGTTGCATCACAGAGATCAATAAGGTATTGGAGTAATTTTTGTTCTATTACGGAACTTTAATTCCTGTCACAGGAAGGATGGGAGGGATGGGCTTAATTCATGTTGTGGGGAAAAGTTGGAAATTATTGGTACTATCACAGGGTCATTGGTCATTATTCTGGGAGGTGACCACAAGGGGGTGGGACTGGACAGCTAGTGGATATCCTTCAGGTTTTTGAGATAGAATATGCCATGAATGAGATAACAGGTGAAAGTGAACTCCAGTGCAGTTCTAGCTTGACAGCCTCACAATTGGTTTAGGGTACGTCCTACCTACACACCTTTGAATGATGAATGTCATGTTAACATATGAATTATAAAATAATTAAAATATGAAGTAATCCACTAATCTGACTTTGGAAATAATGAAGGGTAGCTGAGCCAGGAAGAAAATACTGATTTCTCTTCTAATTGGAAATTAAACACTTTAAGTCAATTTATAATTTTCTAATTTAGTTATCCAACAATTCATGATATTGTATAAGCCAGTTTTAATAGACCTTGTCATTAATGTCTGCCCTTAGAACAGCTTCATTACATTAATGTATGGGAAACACGAATTCAGTGACCGTGATGGAGTTAGGGAGTCGCCAGTTGGTCCAGAGGTTAAATGCAAAGTTGTCTTGCACAAAGAGCCCTACAAAAATAATTCTGGGCTTTTAGTTTTGATTTCCATTCTATTGATTTATACTAGATAAATTTAATTCCAAATCTTGGGGATGGCTGAAATATTCATTCAATTTGGGCTTTGTCATGAAGAAACCATTAGGAAAATAGGGAGGAAAGGGTCACATAATCTCGGCTGGGATGAGGATTCAAGGGCCAATTTCACTGAGAGATCAAATTTGTGCCAAAAGCTCTCTGATGCATACGTCAGTGCCATTATTGAAATATAAAGAACTTGATAGATCTGGGCACTTGTAGAAAAAGCATGCCTTATGTTTTCTGCTCTTGTCTAGCAAACAGGAATTTGGAAGTAGTGTGCAAAAGAACAATAGAAAATGAAGGCCAAAATGACTAAAGGATTCTAAACAGTGTCCCCATCGAAGTCAATTGAAAAATGACCTATTACTCCATTTCTTTGACTTTTAGGAGTTCAGGGCAAATAGGAAGAACACTAGACTTGGAATCAGATTTCTCGGGTTCATTTCTTAGCTTTGCTGCTGACTTCCTGTGTGACATTGGCAAACCACTCCATTCTTCAAGTCTCAGTTTCCTCATACCTAAAATGGGGACAATAATATGTATATATCTAGTTCTACTGGACTGCTTTGAGGATCAAGGGAGATAATTCTTGTAAACTTGGAAGTGCCAAAAAAAATGTAAGCTATTTGATTATGATGATGATTGATGGAAAAACACAACTTTTAGAAAATGAATTATATATTTTTAAAATTAATTATTCGACTATTATTTATTAAATAGACTTCTATGTGCCAGACACCGTGCTTATCATTGGGGATACATAAAAATATATGCTTTACTTTAAGACTTTTCCTCTAGTCAAAATGTAACTACAGTAGACTATAAGGTCCTTGAAGGAAGGGATTGTTTAAAATTTTTTTACGTTAGTATCCTAGTGTATTGGCATAGTGCCTTCTTTGTATGAAGTAGTTGCTTGAAATATGCTTGGTGAAATGATCATTCCTTAGGTTTGACGAGTGGGGTGGGAGAGGAGAGAAAGAGGAAGGGAGGGAGAGAGACAGAGAGACAGAGAGGGAGAGGGGGATAATGAAAGGTGAGAAGGAAAAAGAGAGAGACAGACAGAAAGAGACACAGACAGAGACAGAAACACACACACACACACACACACAGCACACTGGCTTTGGTATTTGAAGATGTAAGGTCTGAGTATTGCCTCCTCCAATTATGACCTATGTGACTGGTCACATCTCTGAGTCTCCATTTCTTCCTCTTTAAAATGAAACTACACTCAAAAAAATATTTCTGCACTTCCTCGTTCACCAAGTTGTTGTAAAGAAAGCATTTTGTAAATCTTAAATGGCAGCTCCTATTAATTTTATGTCAAATAGGAAGACATGGGACTAAAGACATATTTTTGTTGATTTCACTGTATTGCAGAGGGTTGACTTGGTCTAGTAACTGATTAAACAATTGTTTGAAAAGTAAGCATTATGTGAACCTTAAATGGTAGCAGCTATTAATTTTATGTCAAGTGGAAAGACATGGTACTAAAGACAAACTTTTGTCGATTTCACTATATTGCAAGGGTTGAACAGGACTAAGCATTTATTAATTACCTACTATACACCAAGTACCTTGCTAGGTACTAAGGATCAAATTCAGAGAAGAAAGCAATCCCTTCCTGAAGACCTTTCCAGAGCATTCACATCTTTGGTTACATCAGGACCAACATCTCACCAGCAATCTATTAATTCCCAAGAGAAGTCATTTTATTTTTACTTCTGCAAATCTATTTCTTAAAGCAACGTGTAAATACCTCCTTACCTTTGGGATCAATTCAAATGTGACATAAAAGCTACTTTTTTGCCTTGCCTTCTCTTATGCTAGTCCCCTGCCCCCATCATTTTATTTTTTTCCCCACCATGGGATTCAGTTCCCTAAAAAGATCTCTAAGATTATTATATTTTTTAAAATTCAAAATGAAAACTCCTTGCATTGTACATAGTAGGTTTTGGTAATTAGTCAGGGTCAAACTGGCTTCTTTTACACATCTGAGATCAAGTCAATGAGAGTTCAGGAGGTAAAGTGTACTCCAGAGAGAGATCTCTAATAAAGGATTTCCAAAATAACTTTTGTTACCCTCTGACTGGAGACAATGAATGCTCAAGGGGTTATGCAAAGAGGTTGATGGCTTCAGTGAAACAACTCACCTTCAAACTATTTCTATGAATATTTGTCAGAGGCAGGGAGTTCCAAGGTAAAGAGCTATTCGAACTCATCTCTGTCTTGACATCTTGAAGAGCGACTCCTCCCTTTCATAGAGCTGCCTGTAATAAGAACTAGGGTTGTAGCTACGCATCCTCTTTGCAGGGTTAAGTCACAAGATGGTAACTTGAATGGTTTTATGGATCGAGAAGCTGGCTGAGAGGATCGAGTTGTAAATGGCTGACTGACTACGGAAAGATTATTTCTTCCCTTTAAGAAAGCCATTTTCTTTTCCAATTGAGGAACAGAAACCTCTTTTTTATTGAACATATGCCATTTCTAAGGCATTTAAAATAGGTCATGGGGGCGGCCAGGTAGCACAGCGAGTAAGAGCACCGGCTTCAGTGTTGAGGAGACCTGGAGATCGAATCCTGGGCTCAGACACTTAGCACCCACCCAGAAACACCTGGCCGTGTAACCTTGAGCAAGTTACTTAACCCCAGTTGCTTAGGGGCGGCTCAGCGAGTAAGAGCACCGGCTCCAGTGTCGGGATGACCTTGATCAAATCCGGGCTCAGATACTCAGCACCACACCCAGAAATAACTGGCTGTGTAACGTTGAGCAAGTTACTTAACCCCGATTGCTTTAAAAAAAAATAGGTCATAGAGTAAGACAATGTTGCTGAGGTCTGAGAATCATTGATGACTCATTGAATTCATGCTACAGATTTAAAAATAAATCCATCTCTAGTATTACTCTTGAAGAAATGAATGCCCTTAGTCTAATTTTTACCAGTTCACTTTTTCATGAGCACTTTGTGAAATATTTGTTAACCAATTTTTTGACATCAAGCAGCTCTGTCTCTTTATAAATTGAGACTATAACTCCTAGAAGAATCTCTTTTCATTGCTTTATAGTGATTCTGTCCTTGCAGACATTGTTATGTATTTTGTTGCAAATAAGTTTTGATTCCTTTTATTTTTACATATCAAGTACAGTAGAATTTATTAAATACCTACTATGTACTAAGCACTGAGCTGAGCTTTTGGGATAGAAAAGCAAAAACAATTCCTGCCCTCAAGGATCTCTCAAAGGAATTGACTAGAGATGCAAATAGCCATGTATGTACAAGATGTATGCAGGGAAAACTGGAGGTGATGACAGAGGGATGCCACTTGCATTTTTACATCATAGGATCATAGATTTTTACTTAAAAGAAAACCCAGAAATTAGCTAGAACAGACTGCTTGTTTTACAGACGAAACAGAGGCATAGAAAGGTTAAGTGATTGGTTCTCTCCAACCAGAAGAGAGAAGTCTGTATCATAATCTTGTTTCTGGGACCAAGATTGGTTGTTGTGCTTACTCAAGATTCAGTTTTCTTTTAGTGTTCCTTTCATTTATATTGTTATCGTCATTATGTATATTGTTATGTTTCTGCTTACAATTTTTCTTAAGTGTTTGTATTTGCAGGACCTTATCATTTATAGTAGACCATATTGGTTTAGGAATAGGATCTTTTGGGAGATGGTGAATTTAGGTACTGAGTTTCATATCACTGCAACATTCCAGCTGAGGCCATATCTATGCTTTTGCTAAGAGGGAAGAGTGGATTTAATCATGTTTTAATAAAGAATTTGTGAAGAAGAAGGAGGAGGAAGAGGAGGAGGAGGAAGAGGTAGAGGAGGAAGTGATGACAGAAGAGAGGAAGTGAGGGGAAGAGAAAGTAGCAGAGGAGGAGGTTGTGAAGGAGAAGAAAGTAGAGGAGAAATACTAAGGATATACTAACATTTACAATACTTAACTCCAATTAGGTAGTTACATTAAGTTCATTTAATGGGGCGATAACTCAGGTTACATGCTTAAACAGTGGACTTAGAGGAATGTTGCCATCTATGTAATTAGAGATGACTTCAAGACAGAAATAAGACTTCAGGAGTATCTGTACATGAAGCCATATCAATGTTGTCACTGTACCCTAGGGGATATCAGGTCTTTCCATTTGCCTTGAAGCTGAAACTTCAAATATATGTTGTCTCCCATATTTAAAATGTCAACTCCTTGAAAGTATCAGCTATCTTGCTTTTCTACTTGTATTCTTAGTATTTAGAATAGCATGTTGTATGTAATAAGTATTTAATGCATGTTTTTCATTCCTCCATCCATCCATCCATCCATCAATCCATCCATCCATCCATCCATTTGAATGAAGCCTCCCAGGGTCAAGATGTCAACTTCATAGGAAGATGCATAGTCCCAAACAAGGGTTGACTATAGCATGAAATATAATTATTTCAGTTAGATTTTGTGATTTCCCTCCATCCTTCCAGAAACAGAAAGTCTTTAATCTTCAGCTAATTCCACCACAAAATCCAAGAAACCACAAACCTTGCCAGATCCTTAGGCTGGCAGAAGCGAATGCAGAGGTTGTCCTCTGAATTTCATTATTCTAGTACCCCCAAAGTACTGTCTATACACCTTGTAAATGTGTAATAAATGTTGAACAATGACAGTGATTCTGATAGTCTTTTTAACCAACTATATTAATCATTTGTTATCTCTTTGAGTTATAATGAACATCAATGCTTTAGAGAAAACATTAAGCTAATATGTGATAATTGTGGTTTTGTGTTTTGTCCTTCATTCTCAAAAAGAGCCATGGCATCAGGACTATGATGACAGGACTTGAAATTGAATTGTATTCGAATGAGAGAGGACTGTGCAAAGTCACCAGCCTCACTTTCTCCCCAGAGCCATCTGGGTCAAGGGGCCAGATAGAGATCAGGATGAGTGGCGATTGACCAACTATGTATGACAATTGTTGTCTCCCAGAACTAAAAATCAAGAAGAAAAGTTTTTTTTTCCTTCTGGTGAAATTGGGCAATTTCATCAGCTAGTATTTATTATGTATCTATTATATGCCAGGTACTATATTAGTCATTGCATGGATAAAGACAGAAATGAAACAATTCCTGCCTCCAAGAAGCTGACAGTCTATCAGAAGAAGAGATATGTACTCAAGTCAATACAAAATACATGCAGAATAAGTATGATGTAGTTGAGAGGATTGGGGAAAACACTAGCAGCTGGGAAATCAGGAAAGGCTTTATTTATAAGGTATACTTGAGCTATGCTTTGAAGAAATCTGGGATCCTAAGAGGAAGAAATGAGAAGGGACACATTGTAGGTAGCAAGAAACATGGAAAGGGACAAAGATGGAAATAGAATGTCATATATTAAACCAGTAGACCACTTTGACTTGTGCTTTAGGAATGTCTCCTTGGTATTTATGTGGAGGATATCTTGGAGAGAAGAGAGACTTGGAGGAGGGTACCCAGTTAGCAGACTATTATGATAGTCCAAGAAAGAGGTGTTAAGGGCCTAAAAAAGTATAGTGGCTATGTGAGTGGAGAGCAGAAGCTGGATTCGAGGGAAGTTGCATGGATGACAAATGGCAACTGATGATTTATCGGGGATGAAGGAGAGAGAAGAGTCAGGAACACTCTGAGAATGAGAAAGAAGCTGGGTAACTGAGAGGATGGTGGCACTCTTGACAAAAATAGGGAATTTCAGAAGAGGAGCAGGTTTTTTTGGGGGGAAATACAATAAGTTATAGCCTTTAGAAGAGTTTTTCTTCCCTTTTTCAATGGTGGGGTGGGTGGGAGCAAGAGAAGATGGATTTTTGTTAACTGAATAAAATAAATAAATTTAAGAAGAAACACAGTGACCTCTGCTTTGGACATGTTGAGTTTAAGGTGCTGGTCTAACTTCTAGGTGGAGATGTTAAACAAATAGTTGGAAATGAGAAATTGGCATCCAGAAAAGAAAATAAGGTTGGTTTTATAGACTTGGGAGTTACCCACATTAGAGATAATTGAAGTCATGGGAGTAGATGAATTCACCAAAGGAGAAAATATAGGGGAAGAGAGTCTTTATGGTCACTCATTCATATGGTACAGGAGAAGGAAGATGAACTATTTTTTTTTGTCTTTTTGGAGAGGGAAAGACAGAGCGATTGAGGTTAAGTGACTTGCCCAAGGTCACACAGCTAGCAAATGGTAAGTGTCTGAGGCTGAATTTGAACTCAGGTTCTCCTGACTCCAGAGCCAGTGCTCTATTCACTACACCACCTAGCTGCTCCATGGAAGATGAACTATTGAAGGGGCCCAAGAAGGAATGGTCAAACAGGTAAAGATCAAGGGCAAAGAGAATATCCAGGATGGGTAAAGTGGTCAGTAGTGACAGATACTGACAGAAAGACTAACGAAGATAAAATGAGTAAATGTTATTGGATTTGTCAATTAAAAGGTCATTGGTGGCCTTAGAGTATGGATAGACTGGAGCTCTACATGGGTCTTTGGAGCTAGATTATTAAATTTTCAGTGTGTTTACACCTAGGAAATTGGCAAAAGCTACAAATCAGGACTTGATTTATTGTTTTGTTAATTGTCTAGACCAGTGATGTCAAACTCAAATAGAAATGGGTGGGCCATATATTAACTTTAGAAAACCACAAATTATCCTATAAGACTTATGGATAGTAAAAGAGTTTATGGATAAACAAGAGATAGCATTGTGAGGTGTGAAATAGATAATTTTTGATTATATTAAATTAAAAGGTTTTATATAAATAAAACTAATCTAACCAAGATTAGATGGAAAACAGAAAACTGGAGAAAATGTTTACATATGGTTTCTAAGATAAAGATCTCCTATCTCAAATACATAGAGAACTTTGTCAAATTTATAAGAATGCAAATCATTCACCAATTGATAGACGATCAAAGGATATGAATAGGAAATTTTTCAATGAAGAAACCAAAGCTATATATAATCAGATGAAAAAATGCTCTAAATCATTATTGGTTAGAGAAATGCAAACAACTTTGAGATATCATCTCATATTTATCAGATTGGCCAAAACAATATAAGGGAAAAATAACAAATATTGAAGGGGATTTGGAAAAGTAGGGACACTAATACAGTGTTGGTGAAATTGTGAGTTGAAGCAACCATTTTGGAGAACAATCTGGAATTATGGCCAAAGAGTTCTAAAACTGTATATACCCTTTGACCCAGCAATACCACTATTAGATCTGTTTCCCAAGGGGATCAGGAAAGAAGGAAAAAATACCTGTATGTTCCAAAATATTTATTATATCAGTTCTCTTTGCAGTGGCAAAAAATTGGAAATTGAGGGATACCCATCAATTGGGGAATGGTTAAACAAGTTGTGGTACATGATTGTGATGGAATACTACTGTGCTATAAGGAATAATGAACAGGCTAATTTTTAAAAATATGCAAAGACTTATATGAAATGATGAAGAGTGAAATGAACAGAACCAAGAGAATTTTGTATAGAATAACAGCAATATTGTTGGAAGAACAATTGTGAACAACTAAATTATTTAGAGTATCAGCCACAGAGGATCTATTAAGGAAGATGTTATCCACCTCCAGAGAAAGAACTGAAAAACAGAAGTGTATATAGTGTTGTTTTACATCCATCCATCTATCTATCTATCTATCTATCTATCTATCTATCTATCTATCTATCTATCTATCTATCTATCTATCATCTATCTATCTACCTATCTATCCATCCATCCATCCATCCACCTATCCATCCATCTATCTATCCATCCATCCGTCCGTCCGTCCGTCCGTCCGTCCGTCTGTCTGTCTATCTATCTATCTATCTATCTATCTATCTATCTATCTATCTATCTATCTATCTATCTATCTATCTATCTATCTACCTATCTATCTATTCATCTGTCTGCTTATCTATGTGTCTATCTATCCATCTGTTTATCTATCTATCTATCTATCATCTATCTGTCTGTCTGTCTGTCTGTCTGTCTATCTGTGTCAAATGGTGGCCTTCTGTAGTGCAGGGTAGGGAGAGGAGAAAAAAGTACACAGCAGAGAATAAAAGAAAGCTCAGGAGAAAGCACAGAAAAGCAGAGTAGTTTTAAAAACAATCTAACAGTTTAAAAAAAATGAACAGTCCGATAGATTGCACTTGAAAATACAAATCTGTTATGTACAACTTGCTATTCCTTTTAAATGTATAGCAAAGTTATGTCTTTCTTTTTTTTCCTTATTTTCTTTCCTCCCCATCTCTACCACAGCTATTACATACAAATATATATGTATACATACATGTGTACATACACACATATGTGTGTGAAGTCATTCTACACATACTTTTATTTATCAGTTCTTTCTCTGGACACAGAGAGCCTCTTCCTTCACGAGTCTTTTGTAATTAATTGGGGTATTTACGATAGTCAAAATAACTTAGTAGCTCAAAGTTGTTCTGAAAACAATATTGCTCTTATTATACACAACATTCCCTTTGTTCTGCTCATGTTTCCAGAAATATGGCATCGAAACAGACAGGAATATAGAATGATAGATCAGAGAGGAGAAAGTTTAAAAAATTATGAGTTTTGAGCACATTTGTACAAAAAGGCACTAGTGAGCAAGAGATTAAAAATGAGAGAGGATGACCAATTTATTAGCGTTTTGCAGAAGACAGAAAACAAATGGATCTAAGGGCTTGCCCAAAGTCCTTGGGTCTGATGCCTCATCTCTGAGAATGGGAGGAGGAAGGAAAAGATGGGTGAGGTCACAGAAGTATAGAAGTATGGGGGAGGGGAGATGAGCAAGCTTGCCAAAGCTGGCCTCAATCTTTTCACTTCAATCTGCTGAAACGGAGGTGATGATGAAGTTGGGAGTTTGAGGAAAGAAAAGTTGAAGCAATTATTACTCCTTCATTTGGGATCAGAAGTCAATCAGGGGAGAATTTCTATGTAGTAGCATCTTCCAGCTGTGTTTGGTAGTTTGAAATTAGGAGATGGTAGAGAGTGGTAGAGGGTGGGAGGGTGTGGGTGGGGAGGGTGTGATTTGTGGTTGAAATTACCGAGGTGGAAACAACCAACCTGAAATGTTCAAAGGATTCAAGGATGGTGAATGGTGAGTTGATAAAAATATGACTTAGGTCTAAGACTGTTGAGGAAGGGAAGTTAAACCAGGATACCAGTACAGACTGGGGAAAAGAAAGAAAAGTGATCAAATGGTCCCAATGATGAAGAAAAGTAGCTTTAGGAGAAAAGGGTAGGAGGAGAAGATTTTAGTGTGAAAGCAGAATTCAGATCAAGGTCTTGGACACAGACATCTTGTTTTGGGGAGCTCTCTGCACAGATCACTGTGGAATCAACCTCATTCCCAATCACCACATCGTCTACTTAACATCTCGTGTTTGTGTGTGTGTGTGTGTGTGTGTGTGTGTGTGTGTCTTTCATTGTATCCCTTGTTTACAAGAAAGAATAACAAATTTCCACTCCAAACCTGGTGGTGTTGAAAGCCCTGAAATTCTGGGTAGGAAGTTCAGCTAATTAAAAAGATTGTAAACAGTAAAAGCTGGTCCTCAAAAACCCAATAGGAAGGGTGTGGCCTGGACAAAAAGGGTTGTCCGTATTAAGAAACTCAATAAACTATTCTATAGACTGAGACAATAGAACATCAAGTCTTCTTTCTTTATGTGTTTGGTTAAGTATTTGTCCCTACCTTTTATTTCCTGTCTATCAATCAGTTCCTTATCTGTAGTAAAATGGTCCCCATACCCTTATCCCTAAGTGACTCAATTTAAAAATAAAATAGCTTTTGGTGCTGAACTTTGTCAAAGCCTTTTTGAAAGTCTAAATAGATTATGTTTATTGCTTCCCCATTGTTCTCCTGAAACTATTCCTTCAAAGAATTCTAGTGGATTAGTCTGGCATGACTTCCTCTTGTAGAAACCGTTTTTCCTCTTCCTAAACTTTTAACCTCACTCAATAGGTTATGTTTACACAAGTGATCCATGATCCTACCTTAAAAAAAAAAGAAACCCAGATTAGACCAACTTTCCCATTATAAAAGAGAGACTCAGTAGTCTAAAGTTTTCAGTGTGTCCTCCAGAACCTTTTTTTATGAAGGGAAAGACTGAGAAAGTTTATGCCTGTTCTTTAGTATGGTTGTCATTTGTAAGAACAAGATCACACATTTTGCCTAAAAGTTCTGCTTAAAGAGTTTACCCTATTCAGTCAGTCCTGGTCATTTAACTCCATTAAGTTTTTGCCCCCCATCAGTTCTAGCTCCTCTAGCATTTATCAACATCAGATTTAATATTTACAACCCGTCAGTTGCAAAAGATGTCAATCAACCAATTAATCAATATTTATTGGGCACCTCTTATTGAACTTCTGAAGTACAAGGCCTATCCTTTGCCCTCAAGGAGCTTACAGTCTAGTTGGGAAGAAAAGGCAATTTACATATGTTAGTATTGGATAAGTGCAAAATGAGTAACACAGAGAAGCTCAGAAGAGAGCTTATTCTGGGCTGAACTGAATGATCAAATCAATGAAAAGGCATTTATTAAGGCCTTTCTGTGTGCCAAACACTGGATTATTAGGTCTTCACAGGAGTTTGTCTGTTAGTTACTGGAGGCCAGTTTTATGTATTGTCAGTATCAGAATAACATGAACATTGAACACCTTGTCTGAGGTGCTATTTGCCATACATGTAGGATCTGAGAGAAATATAGTATAAAGTATTGTTAGGAGCATTTAAGTGATAAGAGGGAATTCTAGATACAGTGCCTTCCCTTTTCTTCTTACAATATGTGCACCTTCCCCCCCCCCCCATTGTTGGTTCCATTCAAAAAGAGACAGCCGACCATCCAGACACAGATTTTCTTTACTGCATGTCAATGTGGCATTTGATTGATTACCCTATAAAAGGCTTGTGAAGTATGACTATTTGAAAGTTGAAATAATACCTATTTGCTTAATTTAAACTTTTAGGGCTTAATTTAAGCAAAGAATGCAGCCAGCTTCCCCTGTAGGTGATGGAAGTTTGATAGCTGAGGGTTTATACAGCGCGGCAAGCGTGGCAATGACAGCTGAATAGACTGTTTCTCTGAATTAGCCTCTTAGAAGCAAATAGCTCTGATCTGTTAATGAGCCCAGGTTACAACTTCCTCCTAAGGCCCTTATTTCGACATTGCTTCTCCAGAGCACTCGGGGATCATCAGATTAAAGGTGCAATGGCAGAATGGGGGAATATGATCATTATTGTTATTCATCTTTTTCTATTAGGGTAAATGCGGTGGTTCAGTTCACCAGAGATGTTAAGTGAATAGCTCGCAATACACCAGAATCAGGGAGAATAATATTACAGATCTGCTCTGTGCAATCTGAAGGAAACTGCATGTCTGGCTCAAAGTCCATGTGATGGGGCTGCTTACCTCCCACAACGAGATGGCCACGGAAAGCAGTTAACACAATTTATGGTACAGGAAATCAACAATGCATTTCAGCTTAGAGTCTATGTAAAAGATAATTGCGTTCTGTAGGATAAAAAACATATAAGAGGGCAATTTATCTGGAAAATTCTTAGTTTAGTAACATCAAGCACAAATCACCACACCTGGGAGACAATAATTACACCCATTGGCCTGTTTTGCATCACTTTCATTTGAGTAAGAACTGAAAAATGCTTTTTAGAGTGTCAACACATTTTAAATAATGACATATTACATTTAATTTTCCTATTTCGAATTTGGAACTTTTCTTCGGCTCCCACATTGATTTGTCAGTTATTTCCACATGGAACTTTGACTAAAATATACAGTAAATTATGAAACAGCTTCACAATCCTGGACTAGCTGTCACTGATGTCATAGCTCTGTCAATAATGGCCAGTAAATGCATAGGGTCTGTCTTTTCCCCTTATTTTTATTTATAAATTCCATTTCATTATAGCAATAAGACACCACAGGTAGTGCATTTCTACAGAATTGCTGCACTTCTTCTCTGGTTAAAGTCTCTCGGCCTTTAGCCTCCTGCTCACAATACCACCCGAGGTGTTCAGTCATGGCCCAGAAATGTGCTCCATGCTGTGCCTTGGGGCTTAAATATATTTAGCTTGATCATTTTCTAAGAAGGGGGAACCGAGGTACTATAATGAAGAATATATGAGCAAAAAAAAAATCATTAAAAATAATTAACTAGTAAATAATGCTATTTCCTCTGGGTTAATGAACACATGAAAAAAAATGTGCATGAGATTTAAAGGCCCCATTCTACGTTACTGAATATGTTCCTTCTGGAGATATTAAACACTAACCTTTTTAATATAATTTGGTTTGTTGCATAATACAGAAATACAGCTAAATTCTTAAAAGGGTTAAACTGTTACATTCTGCATTAAATTACCACTGTCATTCAATTCATTAGATGAGTTTATGGAGTTACAATATGTCTGTAATTTATAGCCTGCTTACTGACAAAGCTTAATGCTAACATATGCCTAATTTGCCAAGGTTATCTCAAGTTCCATTCATCTCCCCCACTAACAATATGCCTCTGATTCCATGCTTCATGGATGAGGTACATGCCGTTTCATATTTAGAGCTATCAATCACAAGTAATTGCCTCTAGCTACCCGCCTCAGTGTTCAAAGTGATTTCTCTTTAGCATCTGATGATTGATGAAAAATGGAGGCTCAGCCAGTGGAGGGCGTCATCTTCCATCATTCGTGGCCAGGGGAAGAAATTCTGAGCCAGCCCAGAGCTCCGTAGACTAGCTGGCTCTCTAGAAGTCTGCTTGGGGAGATGGGGGCTGCACAGAGGAGCTTGCAGATAGGGTTTTTTGAGGCAGTGGTAACATCCAACAGCAGTAGAAGATGCCAGGGTGTGCATTCTCCCTGTTTCTCTTTCTGGGAATGGTTCAAAGCTGTTGGTTTGATTAGGTTAATTGCTACACCAACCCATCTTCGCACAAGGAACCTTGGTGCATCTGGACAAAAGTGTGCCAGCCTTAGCAACTTCAAAGGGCACCAGGCACGGGCATCAGCTGGGCTCTGATGTGTTCCAACATGATTTTTGAAATGCAACATATGTTATACTCCCCTTGATTCTTCCCTCTGCTGTGTGAAAATGTGGTACAGTGCCTAGACCAGACCGTGGATTCTTAACCTGGGGTCTGTGAATGTATTAAAAAAAAAAAACCTGATATAACTCTGCTATTTAAATATAATTGGTTTTCTTTATAATCCTGTATTTTTTTATTTTATACATTTAAAAAACATTATTCCAAGAAAGAGTCCATAGACTTTGCTAAAGGCAAGGAAGAGGACAGAGAACAAACATTTATGCCAGGTGCTGGGCTAAGCACTTTACAAATATTATCTCATTTGATAATAAGGGGTCCATGATACACAAAAAAGATTAAGAAACTCCTATGTCCAACATAACATAACTCCTGTATTCAACATAATGCTTTAAACTAGTTCAAAACTTTACTTTTCTGAGGCGGTTTTGTTCTCTTAAAAAGAACAACCTTGGTGACTTAAAAAAAAAAACATACCTTTGCATTTTTTGGTAAAAAATACAGAGAAGCATAAAAGCCGTTTCATAAACACCTAGATACATATATACACGTGTGTATATATGCATACATATGTGTGTATGTGTAAATATGTATATATATATTATATATGTCTTTGAGTTCTCTGTATGAAGGGAATTCAAGAATACAAAAGAATTACTGACAAAGCTTCAAAATCAATACCTTAGGTGGGACACACACACACATACACAACACACACATATGCAGAATAAGGGCTAAGTATATCAGGGCATATGTCTGTGTGTGTATGTGGGGCAATTCTTATGACACATGATTATATACATCTTGGTATTTACATTAGTTCATCATGGCCTAGAACTTTTTGCTGGTTATCTTGCTAGAGAATCCTAAATAGAGGAGTCAGTACATTCTGGAATCCATTTTTATTAAGAATAAAAGTCACTGTTTGTTTTAGGACCATAGAGAGAGAAAAAAAAGACAAAAAAAAACCTGATTAATAATGTTTGGGAAATGAACCAGTAAATAAAAAACAGGATCATAAAGTAGCATTGAGTCTATGAATAGGAAGCTATCAAGAATGGTTATGTTTCCCAGAGGATTATTAGAGGAAAGGTAAAATATGAGAGCAAGGAAAAGTCTGTTACAAATGTAAGAAATGGGACTTTAGATTCTCATCAAGTGCTTGCTGCTACCTTCTCAACATGCAGATCCCAAAGGGTCCAGTTAGGAAATCTGTTCCTTTCTCTAAAGAGTGACCATTATCCCTGGCCACCCCTTGAAACCTTTTTGTTTGGATTTTTTTTTTCTTCATTTGGTCCTTTCTCCATAGCTTTGGTGACCCAAGGATAAGAAGGACTTTTATTATTTCCAGGATTTTGTTTTGGACATGTTTTAAAAATGACCCTTTTTTGCAAATGAGTTTATCAGAGGTAGGCCCAAAATTTGTGAAATAAACTTGTACCTCCCTATAATGCCTCTAAAGAGCTTATTCTGGAATGATATAGTTGGTCAGACATAGCCATCAAAGAAATAATGGCGAATTTCTAGAGCCTGCTTAACTTCCCCTGGGAGAAATGTTTTCTTTACAAGAGAGAAAAACACATTTAATAATGACCTGAGGTTCACAAGGAGGGGAAAATCTGAGTCAGGAAAAAATGAAAGTCTGTTGTCAGCCTCCTTGTCTTAAGCCAGCTAACGGGCCCAGGGAAGCCAGGGGAGCGCTCTTGCTACAGAGTGAACTTTTATTAAGACAAGTCTTCTTTTTCAGAGGGTTGGGAGAAGATTTCTTTGTTAATCTTTCTTTAACTATATTCAGAAAGGGTAGAAGGCTAAGTGGGTGCACTCTACATTGCATCGCCTGACTTCTCTGATAGGCAGGGGGTGGAGTGGTGCTGAGCTCTGGTTTGTGGGAATAGGCCCTTTCAGTTCTGGTTTATTACATGGCTAATTAAGCAAGGTCACTGAGCTCTTTTTAAAAGTCTGTCAATAGAGACATCATTGGTACTTTAACAGATCTGTTTATTATCTTTTGAGCTCTAGTAATGTAAGGATGCTCTATCCACAGTTGTCGTGGAGGGCAGATTACACCTAAGGGCACTGTAGGTGGTGGACAGAGACCTGGGTTTGTTCCTACAGCACCCACCCTTGTCTGAGCTGAGCATCTTAACAATGTGAAGCCAGTTTAATTAACATCCATTAAAAAATTTCAGAATGTAGGCAATGTGCATTTCAGTAGGCCACCTTTTTCACCTACCTGCTGTCTAAAAAGATTCTGTTCTATTTGGTCCCAGAGGTTGGGATAAAAGGCACGCTGAAGCATTGTTCACAACGATTCTCTGGCTCTGGGTTTTCATCACTTGGTGCACATGGAAGGGTAGCCTGACATTCTACATGTGTTCTCAAACTTTGCTGTCTGTTATGTGGGAGCTTGGTAAATCTAAAGAAAAGTTTGAAAATGCTTAGTAGAGGTTTTCAGTTGCAGGAGAATTTCCAATTCACTCTTGGATCCCAAATGAGGTCAGTGATTGGAAAGAGGTATAAAATTTAAGTGAATAATCAAAGAGAAGCTTCAGAAGGGCTTACGTGAAACATAGGTCTTTTGTGCTATTTATTGTTATTAGGGTTTATTTTCATTCCAACCACTCAGTTGCCCTAATTCAAGCGATTTCCATCCTTCTGGGAAGTATTATGCTTTAGTTCAGGACTTGAAGGTGAGAAATTGGGGTTCATGCTCCAATACTTGCTAGCTAGGTGACCCAGGGCAAGAAACCACCTCACTGAGCTACTTTTTCTCAATGAGGGTAAAACAGGGGTCACAGTGATCATACCACCTTTATCACAGGGTTGTTGGAGTACCGGTAGCAAAGACCTGAGTTCAAATCTTGCCCTAGACACTTACTACTTGTGTGACCCAGGGTGAGTCACTTAACCACACTCAAGACTCAGTTTTCTTATCTATAAATTGGAGCTAATAATAATTCACGGAGTTGTTGGGATCAAATGAGATAACACATATAAAGTACTTTATAAATCTTAAAGCATTATATACCATGATTATTAATCCTATTAATAATAAATATTACACACAATAGAAATGTGAGCTTATAGATGTGATTGCTTCCTGACCAAAGTTAGCAGGTATGATCAGAGCAACTCCTATTTCCAGGGTTAGACTATCCCCAGAGGTAACTGGACACTTGACCAGCCGCCCAGGAGAAATTGTTTTTATTTCATCGTTACAAAGGAGAGGACAGCAGCGGGTCTATTGACCTTGGACGTCTTATTTCATAGGATTTTATCCAGTCTGCTTTTGTGGATGCAGATGCAAGCTATTATTATGTTACCTCTCCTAATTCCCTCATTACTGCAATGAAGGACATATGAAAACTGCCATCAGTAGTGGCTGACAGCTAATACAGTTTGCACTTTGCTGATTTGCTGAAGGACAGGAACAAAGCTGGTTTTTTTCCATGGCAAGATTATATTGTACCCAAGCTTGAAGAGGACCTCATGGAATGAATGACTGAGGTTCAGAAAACCCTGAGTTGAGGACTTGATCTCTGCAGCTTTTCCATGCTGTGGAGGCAGGCTGGAATGATTGACTGGTGCCAGAGACATCCTTAGTGTATGACAAATTGCTATAATCACTTTGCCATAGGGCCCTACACCTGGTGGTAGGAGGGCGGGGAGGCTAGAGGGAGAAACAAAGGGATCTCCATGGTAGCTACAGGAGGAGAAGGTACTGACCGGGAGTTAAAATACAATTAATGTAAAAGTAGAAGACACAATTAACTTTGCCAGGCAAATCCACTCAGACTCTCAGGTAGCTCCTGCAAGTCCATTTTTGCTTACTTCTCCCTGCTGACTGGCCAGCTAGGTGGCACAGTGGATAGATTGCCAGGTTTAAAGTCAGGAAGACATCTTCCTGAATTCAAATCCAACCTCAGACATGTACTAGCTGTGTGACCTGGGGCAAGTCATTTAACCCTGTTTGCCTCAGTTTTCTCCTCTGTAAAGTGAGCTGGAGAAGGAAATGACAAATCACTCTCCTGTGTCTTTGCCTGTCCGTTGGAATGGGTGATTGAGAAAGGCTGGATGGCAGAACACAAACTCATAAATACTGTATTTAGCTCATTCAGGATAAATCTTATTGTTGGTGATCAAGGGAGCCTTGGAAAGGACAGTCAGCAAAGTTGCTTCATTTCACATAAAGGATTTATTATCATTATCATGTCATGAGTCTGGTTTCTATACATCTTAAAGTAGATGCCATGGCTGACATCTGTCAAATACCTAGGTCCATGGGGTTAATCTAAAGATGAGTGAAATGTTCTCATAAGCCTAATGGTGTCTATATTCAGCTGTCCTCATTAGGAACTTCCAATATGTGTTCAGATCATAGAACGCTAGAACTTGGAGGGATCTTTTTTTATTTATTTTTTGCTTTTTGGAGGGGGGAAGGCAGGGTAATTGGGGTTAAGTGACTTGCCCAAGGTCACTTGGCTGGTAAGTGTTAAGTGTCTGAGGCTGGATTTGAACTCAGGTCCTTCTGACTCCAGGGCCTGTGCTCTATTCACTGTACCACCTAGCCACCCCCGGAGGGATCTTTTGTTGTTATTCGGTCATTTCAGTCATGTCAGACTCTTCATGACCCTACTTGGGGTTTTCTTGACCTTTGCCAAGAGAAATACTGGAGTGCTTTGCCATTTCTTCCTCCAGCTCATTTTTACAGATGAAGAAACCGAGGCAAACAGGGGTAAGTGACTTGCCCAGGGTCACACAGCTAGTGAGAGTCTGAGATCAGATTTGAACTCAGGAAGATGTTTACCTGACTTCAAGCCTGACACTCTATGTACTGTGCCACTAGTTGCCCTGAAGGAACCTTAGAGATCATCTAATTCAATACCCTCATTTGAGGAGTTACAGTGGATAGTCAGGAAGGCCTGGGATAAAATTTGGCCTCAGATGTTTACTAGCTGATTGACCTGGTGTAATGGGAATGTAAATTTGAAGATCTTCCCTGCCCCTAGGCTAAAGTACACCTGGAGCCTGGGGTGGGACCGCTTGTTTTTCAGTAGATACTTCTTGATTGGCCAGTGAGTCAATAAGGTTGTTACATTCTCTGAGCCAGGAGAAGGCTATATAAGCCCTGATGTGTAGCTTTGTTTTGGGGCTCACTTTGAGAAGTGTTCTGTGATTTGATCAGATGAAACTCTGGGAAGCCGTTGTTGAGAGTCCCTCCTAGACTTTGAAAAACCCAGATGTTGAAACCCAGATGTTGATTTGGTATGGATGTAATGGTTGGACAGTTTGGAAACTGTCTACTTGATCTGTTTCTCTGTCTTGATAATTCTGTCTGTATATTCTGAAGTTCGGGGTGCTGACCTTTTTCCCCTGAATTAGGTAAACAATACATATTTGACTGATTAAAGTAAGCTTGTTAACCCATTTTGAGTTGCTTTCCCTTAACAAAGCAGATCCAAGAACCTGTATTGGCAGCCACCCTGGGGACTCTGGGGTGTTTGCTGCTACACCTGGGTAAGTCACTTAACCTCTGTTTTCCTCAGTTTCCTCATCTCTAAAATAAGGATAATAATAGAACGTACAATCCAATGGTTATCATGAGGATAAAATGGGATAATTATTTGTACAGTGCTTTGCTAACTCTAAGTGCTATTTAAAGCTAGCTACTATTATTAGCTTTTTTTTTTTTTTTTGCTGATTTGGCAGTTGAAACCCAGAGAAGTGACTGACTAGTCCTGCGTTAGGGAAGGGAGTCAGCAGCTGGAGTAGGAATCACACTTGGGTTCTTCAACATTGGATCCAGGGTTCTTCTTCTTCCGTAGCATTTGATTTCACAAAGGTGTTGTTAGGGATGGGGGACAGGAAGTCGCTTTTGGTAGAAGGTAACAAACACCAGTATTACTTTCCTAAGCTAAACAAATGCAATTTGACAAATTGGAAATGTATTTGCTTCATTAATTATCCTTAATGAAAACAGTAACTGTTAGTGAAATAAATCCTTAGGTTGGTTATGGATGCAGGCACAAACTATTAATTTCCCAAGACACATGAGCCAGGATATACTCATGTATGAATGTGTATATTCTCTGCCTTTCCACATAGATAAAATTAGGTTCCTGCTTATTTTGAATGAGATAGTCTCTTTTCATTGAAATCATTAATGTCTATGGGTAAATTAAAAAAACATTGAATTTCATAAGTAGGTTTGAATTTCACATCTTGCATTTTATTGGATGGAGAGAACTCCTATAGAGAACAGGCTTAGTCAATAAATCCCTTTACTAAAACAAAAAAAAAAACCCAAATACTATTACTAAGGCTTAGTTTCTTAATTAAATCAACACAATTCTATTGTTCATAATAGAGGTAGATATAGATTCTAAGATAAAATACTTTCTAATTTTTCTTCCTTACCTGCAGTTAGGTCTTCAACCACAACTGCTATTACATGTTTTTGTTGTTATTGGGTCATTTCAATTGTGCCCAACTCTCTGTGACACCATTTGGGGTTTTCTTGACAATGTTGTTATTTCCTTCTCCAGTTCATTTGATAGATGAGAAACTGAAGAACAGGGTCAAGTGCCTTGCCCACTTACGACTCTTTGCCCAGGGTCATATTGCTAGTAAGTATCAAACTCAGTGTCTGCTGACTCCAGGGTCTGAGCTTTACCCACTGGGCCACCCAGCCACCCAGATATTATATATGCATTTATGCAAGTTTTTATGTGTTAGTATGTGCACTGTGAGGAGAGACTATGTAGAGAACTGTTTTAGGATAAGCCAAAGGGATGGAATAGAAATTCACACAAGGATATTATACCATCTCATCTCTTTCCTCCTGTATCTCATTATCAGTTTTCCCATCATCTCCTAAGTAGGTATTGATGAGTGGGAAATATAGCTGAGTTTACCTTTGTTCTGTAACATGAGGAAATTGTAGATTTGTTGATGCAGAGTTTTGTTGTTCCCTCTAAAAGTGCCGTTTTTCAAGAGTGTTCTGATCCCACCATTTAAATTTTTAAAATTTATTTTATTTTTAATTATAAATTCTCACCAATAATTGGATTTATTATTTATAAAGCACCATGATCATATAACATGCTTCATAATATGGAAAGACATAGCAATAGCAAAATATTTGGACCCAAAGAGTTTACAATCCGAAGACACAGAAGATGATAACCTCATCTGAAATGAGAAAGGAAAATACAGGCATCTAGTGTGGTGAAGGGTCATTGGAGCTGGAAAGCTTCTTGGAAAAGGTAGACTTATAGATTTAATTGGTTGGAACAGATGTAACATCCTACCCTGTCCTGTCTTATATCTGCAGCTGATTGTGAGCACTACAGAAGAAGAGCAGATATCATGATTTTTTTGTTACCAGGGAGAAAGCCATTCTTCCAAAAAGGGAAGGAAAAAAACCAACCCACAAAACCACAGCAATACCATCAGTCTCCCACTGAGGCAGAATTACTTACAGAAGCTGGAGCAGGATGGGGAAGCTTCCACGTGGTTCGAATTTACTTAAATTGACACACACACATTTAACTTAGAGGATTTAAATTACTTCTTAGAAGAAAAGATTAAAAAATGTTATGATTGATCTATTTTTGGGAAATTCCTGAAATCTGTTTCACGGGACTAGAAAACCCACAGGTGAAGGCCGTTCAATATTCCTTAGGCTATTTGGCTCCAGAAAAGATGAATGTGCAAATATGTGTCCCCTCCCTTCTTATACAATAATCTACAGTGGCTCCCTATGACCTCCAGGATCAAATATAAATTCCCCTGAAGTTTAATCTCTTCATAACTCAGTCCCTTCCAACCTTTCTAGCCTTCTTATACTTTACTCCACTCCACAAAATCTGTGATTCAGTCCCATCGGCTTCCTCGTATCCTTTAATGTCTCACTCCATCTCCTATCTTCTGGTCCTTGCACTGCTCTTCACCATGCCTAGAACACTTTCCCTTCTGACTTCTACCTTTTAGCTTTCTCGGTTTCCTTCAAGATTCAGCCCAAATCTCATTTCTGCAGGAGGTCCTTGGGCCCTAGTACCTTCCCCCTTCTACTTATTTCTTATCTGTACGTATCTTCTATGTGCATCATTATTGACAAGTCTTGAGTTCCTTAATGTCAGTGACTGTTTTTACCTGTCCTTAAGTCCCCATTGCTTAGGACAGAGCCTGAAACATATTAAGCATTGCTGATTGGTACCAAACAGAGTTCCTGAGAATGGAAATGTCAGTAGGAAAATGAACTAAATGTCTGGCCTAAAGGCCACTCATTACTCATCGGCATTTCTTTAACCTGCTTGAATTTCTGTATTTTAGTGGAATATATAATTGTTTAGGTGTATCTCTCCTTCTGACTCATTGCATTATTGACCAAGACAACTGGCTTCTCTTTCAATTTACCTACTTGACATCTCAAATTTCTTTCCAGAATAGAAAAAGATCTTGACCAAGTTGGATACACTTTAAAGAATAATAAGACATATAACAGATTTATCTTTAATTGACTATCTTGTACCAAGAGGTTTAAAATGGGCATATTTTCTATCATTTTAAAAATATTTCAATGAAATTTTGTGTATGCATAGAAGTTGCTGAAATTATCAGATCTATTTAGAGTTTACAGAATTGATCAATTAATAAGCATTAAAGTACCAACTGTTCCAGCATCATAAGGATTATAATTTTTAGAATGTACTGTGCAGGGGTGGCTAGCTGGCGCAGTGAGTAGAGCCTTGGCCCTGGAGTCAAGAGGACCTGAATTCAAATCTGGCCTCAGATACTTTACACAAAAACTAGCTGTGTGACCTTGGGCAAGTCACTTAACCCGAATTGCCCTACCTTCCCCCCTCCAAAAAAAGCAAATAAACAAAAACAAAAAATAAAACAAAAGAATGTACTGTACAAAGCCTTAGATATAATCTAGGTGAAGATACAACCTCATCATTTTCCAAGATGAGGAGATTGAGGTTCTCAAATTTGTAGTACTTTGGTTTAGGTCACAGAGCAAGTAAATGTCGATGTTGGGACTTACATGTGTCCACAGGCAAGAATCCAGGGTATAAAGGGAGTATGGTAGTGGAGAAAATGTTGAGTTTGGAGACAAGAAGACCAGAATTCAAATCCTTCCATTGCCATTTAGTAGCTATATAGGCAAGTCATTTAATCTCTATGCATTTCAGAGAGCCCCTTGCAAACTGATGTACAACTAGAGGAACCCAATGGGATACATTTTTCCCTATATACACTAAATATCTGGGCAAGACTGTGGCCAGTCATGCAAAGGAAAGTCTAATCAATAGTGTCTTTGTCCCATACTCTCAACTATGGGTGCCCCTACTTATTACCAGTCTAAGGATATATATCTATATCTATAATCTATCTATCTATCTATCTATGTAAAACCATACTGGACTTTTGATCATCTGGATACATACAATCCAATCTTCTCTACCACATAAATACCTCAACAGCATTGATCATGACAGCGATGAGGATGAGGTAGAATTCATTGTTTCATTCACTGATTGATTCATTCATTTTAGTTTGGGGCGATAGTCTACAAGACAGTAAACCAACTGACTTTATTTTGAGCTACAATGGAATATCAAAAAATGGCTTGAGTGGAAAGCATCTATTTTCATGTATCATCATAGTTACAAAAGGTCTGGAGCACCCCAATAGGAGAGGAGATAAGATTCATTGACTAAGTCATAGACGATTTCCAATATGTATTGGTGGAAGAAATCAACACACTGTAATTTAACCAAAAACTTTCATTAGCATTTACTAGATATGAGAGAGCATGGAAAGACAAATACAGTCCCTGTTTTTGAAAGGGAGAGAGAGAGTTCACAGTATGAGAGGAGAAATCATTAGGATCTAAGAGGATTCAGAAAGACTTACTATAGAAGGCTGGATCTTAACTGAGTCTTTAAGGAAGCCAGAAAAGCTAAAAGGAGAGATCTAGGAGAGTATTCAGGCATTGCAAAGGCATAGAGATGGGTGATGGAGCATCAAGGAACCACAAGTAGACCAGTGATGCTGGTATAAAGTGGGGAGTAGAATCTAAGAAAACGAGAAAGGTAAGAAGGTTCCATGTTATTAAGAACTTTAACTAGAAGAGGACCTTGTATTTATTCCTGAAGATAATTGGGAACCACTGGGACTCAATGAACAGGAAATGACATAATCAGATCAGTGCTTTAAAAAAAATCTTCATGGTAACAGAATGGATGATAGATAGGAAAGGAAAGAAACTTAAGGCATTGAGACATGTTAAAAGGTTAATGCCCTGATCTAGTCAAAGACTTCTGGCCAACTGGTTGCTTGAATAGAGGCAAAAAACCCAGTTGCCATAAACCAATTCTAGCAAAAACTTAAAATTTGTATAGACTGAATAATTATCAAGAAGTTCTGTGAGAAACTATGGCAAATCATTTATTTTACCCCAGAAGTGCATTAAAAGTCAACCTGAAAGGGGCGGCTAGGTGGTGCAGTGAGTAAAGCGCAGGCTCTGGAGTCAGGAGGACTCCAGTTCAGTTCCAGCCTCAGACACTTAACACCCACACACAAAAACTAGCCATGTAACCTTGGGCAAGTTACTTAACCCCAATTGCCCTCCAAAAAGGCAAAAAAAAAAAAGTCAACCTGAAGTCCACAGACAATAGAAAAAAGGATCTTCTAGTAAAGCCAGCACCAGGATAAGCAAATAAACCAGTAGCCTCTTCACAGGACCAGAGATTGGTTGAAGACAAACATATAGCCTGTAATGCTCTGTGTCTGGAGACACCAAGAGGGGAGAGCTTCCTGGAAAATCCCCAAAGTGGTAAAAAATTCTTCAGGATGCAGACTTCAGAAACCACCAAGGAGAGGAAGCAACTAGAACAGTATGGAGCATAGGGGTTCCAAGGTACCTGTACTGAGGAACCATAGAAGGCCCAAAAAGTCAGTGCTCAGAGCCTCAAAGACCAGAAGAGACTAATCCTGGGAGGTGGAGGGAGACCTGCACAGTAGCCCAGGGGATCCAGAACAAGACCAGGCAGAGTCAATCATTCCAATAAAAAAGAGAAGCAGAAAGTGGAGCCTGGTCCTGGCATAAAGTATCAATTCAGGAACTAAAGTTGGAGAGATGAGTAAATCAAAGAAAGGACCTACTGGCATAAAAAAATCATCGTCGTTCTAGAGATCCTTTTAAAAAGGAAGAAATAACCCCACAACAACTATAATAAGCGACTCAAAGGAGAAAAAATGATTTTCCACAAGGACAATATGGAAAGAAGCAAGAGATAAAAATAAGTAAACAGAGTTAGAAGGAGAATAAATATCTTTGAAGAGAAAGTGGTAAACCTTACCCAAGTAATGGACTTTCTGAAAACTAGAATAGATCAAACCAAACAGAAATCATTCATTCCTTGAGATGGAAAGAAATATTAGAACAAAATCAAAAAATGGAAAAGAAAACATAAGAAATCTGTTATAAAAAAGTGATGCAGAAAATGAGTAAAGAAAAGAATTTAAAATCATTGGATTCTCCCCAAAACATAACTAAAAACAAAACAAAACCTGGACATCATATTTCAAGTATTCCTAAGGTAAAGACAGACAAAAGCCCACCAATTATCTTTTGAACAAAACAAAAGAAATAAAAACTCCCAGAAATGTTATAGCTCACATCCTAAGCTCCTGCATCAAAGGAAAAATATGGGAAGCAGCCATAAAGAAATAAGTAAAGTGCCAACTAACCAAATCAGAATCACTTAAAAACCAAAAGTTTCTATTACAAATATTAAAAGATCTGGGAATATAATATTCCCCAAATCAAAAGAGACAGATTTTCTATCAAGAAAAACTTTGCAAAGCTAAGTATAATTCTACAGGGAAATAGACCCCCTAATCTTTAATAAAATAAAGGACTTGCAAGTATTTCTGAGTGCAGTTAAGTTTGATGAACTTATTACCAGAAAGTTTGCCATCAAGAGATAATATTTTGACCATAATAAATCATGAAACCCTCTATTAAGATGAAGAAAGGCCATGATATGTCTGTGAAAGAAATAGATAAGCTGAAGACAGTGTGACTCTTGGAAGTATGACTTTTGCCTTTCCCTCATGTATGTAATTTAGTCATAGACATAGGAGGTATTCAGGGAGGACTAATATCTATGGTGTGAGGGCTGCTTATCCACATTCGGTGTCCACCTTTCACCCAACTCTCACTTTCACCCAACTTCACCTGTAGCTCCAAGAGGCTGTAGTATGTATGTGCCCTGTCCATACCCTGGTAGACCGTGTTGACAGATAGTCTAAACCAAGTTGCGGGTAACCAAGAGGTCTCACACCTGTTGGTGAGATAGGGGGATGTCTCCCCTAAGCATGTGAAGACTCCACCCAGTAGAATGGGTGGAAGTGAACAATTTGTTTTAATGGCCATGAAGGTGGCTAAAAAAGGTGCTGCGGAAGGCTTAAGGTTGGTCAGATATAGAAGACACCAAGGTCATCCCCTGTATCCCAGGCTATCACCGGTCATCTTGACTTTTGGTCTGCCATTGGACTTTGGTGACTCAGGAAGAGAGTGAGAGTGGCAGCTTTGTGCAGCTATGCCTCACTTAAATCCAAGTCATAACATCACTCCAAAATGTCATTGGTCTGCTTTGAAAATGAAGGTTGAACAACAACAATCTAGTCGTAACTTCCCAATAAGAAGTCAACTTGTATTTGTGCTAACCTCCCTCTGAAATCTGTGAAAATTCAGAATTCTCTGTCTGTAACACCCGACAGGGTCAATGAGGGACAGAGGCACCTTGAGAACTGTGACTGAGTTCAGACACACCAAATAAATCAGCCATCAAATCCAACAGTAAATATATTAAAAGATCAACAACCAACACTGCCCTGGTGGTCCCTATTGAACAAGAAAATGGTCCAGTTGGTTGAATTGGTTATACTACAAGGTATAAGATCATGAGATCTTAGGTCTAGAAAAGATCTTAGAGATCATCTAGGACAGAGAGACGAGGACAGAATGACAGCTAGGAAGTGGCAGAACTGGAATTTGAACCCAGATTGTTGTTATGGTGGGTGTATTTCAGTACTGTTGGACTCTTTGTGGCCCTGTTTGGAGTTTTCTTGGCAAAGATACTAGAGCAATTTTCCATTTCCTTCTTCAGCTCATTTTTAAGATGAGAGAACTGAGGCAAACAGGGCTAAGTGACTTGCCCAGGGCCACACAATTAGACAGTATCCAAGACCAGATTTAATTCAGGAAGATGTCTTCCTGGCTTCAAGCATGGCACTCTATCCATTGTGCCACCTAGCTGCTACCCAAATGATCAGATTTCAATTTTAATTCTCCTCTGTATGACAGCCCCATTCAAATATAATTGCCCCGCTCTGTAGCATTTCATTTTAATAATGATAATAATAATTCACATTTATGGAGTGATTTAAGTTTATTAAACATATCCGGTAGTCACTAAATGAAAGTATAAAGATTCAGTTTATGCTAGCTCTTTATTTTTTGGCAATTGTCTTCCTCTTTGGAAACGACACTTCTCTGCAGAAAGAACATTGGACTCCCTTCTAGTTCCTGTGCTACCACTTCTTAATCATGTGACCTTGAGCAAATCTCTTTTCCTCTCTCAGGCTCAGTTTCTTTATCACTAAACTCATACTACCTCCCTCACCGAACACTTGCAAGGCTCAAATGAGATCATGCAGGTGAATGGGCTTTGAAAATGAGTAAGCGCCATGATTAATTCTGCAAGGGATTATTATTATTATTATTATTGAGATGAGCAGGGCTTTAGGGGAAAGGAGGAAGAGCTTTGATTAACTTTTTGGCACCAAGTGTCAGTATTTTGCATTGCTTTCAATAGACACTTCAGGAAAATCTGGCACAGGTTGGGTACAGGAAGTACGTACGTGAAGAAAAACAGGTCTGACACTTTTCTTTTCTTTGTATTTGCTATAGAATTACAGCATGGGGTGGGTATAGAACAGCTCTGAAAATGTTGGGAACTCCCTAGGGTTAGCAGACTTCCACTCCCATATTTTACAAAGGCCTATAGGGAGGAGAGGTATGCAGAGGAAACTGGCAGGTGGTGTGTGGGACACAGGAGCACAAGAAAAAGAGACTGAAAAAAATTGGCCCGTTGACCAATAAAATGTTTCCTAGAGGCAATATTCCTATAACGTCATTTTTGTACTCAAAGTACTATGGTGTAGAGCAAAGGTGTCAATCTCAACTAGAAACAGAGCTTCTAAAGAATACATAAGACTCCCTGATGGCTGTATATTAACAGGTTTTTTTTCTTCTTTTTTTTTGGAGGGGGGAAGGTAGGGCAATTGAGGTTAAGTGACTTGCCCAAGGTCACACAGCTAGTTCTTGTGTTAAGTGTCTTAGGTCGGATTTGAACTCAGGTCCTCCTGACTCCGGGGCTGGTGTTCTATTCACTGGGCCACCTCATTGCCTTCCTGTATATTGACAGTTTTAAAATCAATGTTATCTACATTTTATTGACAGGGTAGCTAGTTGGTGGCGCTGAGTGCTGGGATTAGAGTCAGGAAGACTCACCTTAAAGAGTTCAAATTTGGCCTCAGACACTTATTAGTTGTGTGACCCTGCACATGTCACAACCCTGTCTGCCTCAGTTTCCTCATCTGTAAAATGATCTGGATCTAGTATCTTTGCCAAGAAAACCACATATGGGGACACGAAGAGTTGTACACAACTGAAAAATGACTGAGTGAATATGTTTTATTCTCTAAACATTTCCTAATAACATTTTAATCAGGTTCAATGCAGGAGGCATGTGGTCTGCAGGCTATGGATTTTGACACATATAGTAAAGAGGAAAAGAATACTAGAATGGAAGTCAGGAGATCCTTATTTGCCGGTCCTGTCTTTCCTACCCTGTGTGGTCTTGGGTAAGCCATTTATTCTCTTTGATGACCAATTTCTTCAACTACAAAATGGAGATAATAATACTTGTACTTCAAGAATCAAATGAGATGATATATGTGAGAACTATAAGCTAGAAAACTTTATATAAATGTTAGCTATTATTATTAGTATTAATACTCATGGTTTTGATGAATCTTCTTGGTTCCAAAGGATTTAAAAATACTTTTTCTTCATAGTTACTCCTAAAATTCATCCCTGTGGATAGTAGTCAGTAGTTGCCTTTGACAGACAGGCCCTGAAGCATAGTAGGAATAAATGAGTTCCTGAAGATTATGAATCAATTCACAGGCAATTGACATTGGTTTGACTTGATAGTTAGAGAAATATGTCAATGAAGTACACTCATATATTATGCTAGCCGCTGTACTAGAAGGAATGCAGACATAGCTTTTGTCTTCTATGAGCTTACATTTCAGGGGAAAATCTGAATTTCAGTCTAGGGCACTTTTTACCTGGTAATTAAAAAGAAAGATCACATTAAGTAGATAAAACAACAATAATAACAACAAAAGCCAAGGTTCTCTTGACTTTGACACAATTTGATAGCATTAGTATTTACTGTTTTTGTTTTCTAACACATAATGTTAGGTAGAAATTCCTCCATTAGGGTTCAGCTTAATGGAACAAAAATTTTATTAACCTCTAACATACACAAGGTATATAAACACTGAAATGAAATAGCTCCTGCTTGTTGGGAATTTATTTTAATAGAGGAAATACAATATGTACATAACAAATAATTTGACTAGAGAGAAAGCACTTAGATCTGAGGTGTTCAGGAAAGGCTAAGGGTAAGATAATAACACATATTTCCAAAAGAATGTAAGCTTCTTGAAGGCAGGGACCATTTTCATTTTGATTTTGTGTCTTCAATGATTTGGACATAGAAGCTGCTGAATAATTACTTGTCACACTTACCTGGATTAAAGGAAGTTAAAGATTTTGAATGAGGAAAATCAGCAGTAAGTGTAGTCCAAGTGTGGAGGCTGGCTTGTAGGAATTCACAATGGCAAAGGATAGAATATCAATCTGATAGAATGATAAATAATCCAGTGGTTGGAATATGTGCTGTGTATAGATGGTCCTGTACTGTTAAGAATAGCTACATCTTTGTTCTTATTTGCTTCTAAGTCATGGGAATGGCTCAGTCTCTATACACTATATGTTCAATCTCTGACTAACAGTAGTGACTTTTAGTGACTGTCTGCACACTGTTTTCTCTTTATGCATTGAGCAGATCATATCTTGCTTCAATCTCTTTCACCTATAGTAACTCTTCTGAGGTAATTTTCTAATTTGAACTCATATTCATAGGTTGGATCATGGGAAGGGATTCCCAAGAATGATCTGTGGGTCTGTACTCTTAAAAACTATCATTCATAAGCCCCCACTGGTGTGTTGCCTTTAATATTAGATATGATTAACTCCAAGCAAAGACATTTACTAAGATGGCATAGTAAGACTAACAGTTACAGAATATTTCCTTCCATAAGTCTGTAGCAGACTTTCCCATAGACACAAAATTCTCAAGGGAAAAGTGGGTAAAAATTTAGAGTACAAGGTAAGGCATATATGTAGGAAACAGATGTGGCTGAGGCAGCCCATGCACCTGACTCTGAAGCCTTCATGTCCTTTCTCTTCTAGCTGTCTTGGGGTAATTCTACCCTAGGCACATCATCTTTGTTTCACAGGTCATTCAACTGAGCCTCCTGAGTCTGCTCTTCTCCTCAGCTTAACTTTTGACTATTGGGGCTAATTTTCTTTTGACTCCACGGTCAGGTCTCTTCTTTGCAGCCAGAAGTCATATCCCTTCAAGCTTTTCATGCCTTGAATATGGCCACTTCGTTACTGTGTCTATCTTGAAATCGTGTCTTTGTTCTATGCCTCAAATTAGATGCTATGTCAGGGTTGGGATGAAAGTGTGCATGTAGGATGGGGAGGGGGAGGAATGGGCAGAAGAGAGAAAATCCCTTGCCCTCTGAAAAGGGGCATGAGAGTCCACATTCCACAGAGATGTTCCCTGCTGGGAACACCTCATTTTCTCAAATTGTTCCTAAGGCTGGCAAGTCTTAAGTTTTTGAATGCTACCAGGGATGTGGCCAATGACCAACAGCCCCTTCCAATTAAATTAGACTATTTTTTCATACTTTGTAAAAAGATAAATAGTTAGTATACATGTTCTTGAGTTTTGTTAGCACTTTACAACCTTGTTATCTCTTATCTGTCCCTTACTTTCTGTAAGACATATTTTTGGCAGAGATGTCTTACTGTAACTTTTATTGACTCTCTCTCTCTCTCTCTCTCTCTCTCTCTCTCTCTCTCTCTCTCTCTCTCTCTCTCTCTCTCTCTCTCTTTCTCTCTGTCTCTCCCTCTCTCTTTCTCTCAAATCTGGCTCCATAGGTTCCCTATATCACTTATTCTTATTCCCATATTTAAATTTCCTCTGCTGGTTCCTGCCTGGGACATTTATTTTCCACTGGAACTGGTGGAATGATAGTGATGGGGAAGGAAAGTAGGGTGGAGCTCAGGATATAATCATCCTAGATTGAGATTTTGAATTTCCTTTGCAACATAACCTTGTGGAAGATGGGGAATGAGTCTGTAAAAAGTCAAAGCAGAACCAAAAGAATGTTGTATACAGTAGCAGCAATATTGTTTGGAGAACAACTTTGGGCAATTAGGTCATTCTGACTATTTTAATACCTAAATTAGCTACAAAGGACATGTGAAGGATGACACCATCAGCATCCAGAGAAAGAACTGAAATATATATGGTATGCTTCTACAGACAGACAGACAGACACACACACATTTGTGTTAGATGGTAACCATTTCTAGGGCAGGGGAGAGGGAAGAAAAAAAGGAAAAAAATTACATGATAATTATATAGCTAAAAGGAATAGCAAGTTGTGCACAATAGATTTGCAGTTTTATGTGTGATTATCTTTTTTATACTATATCATAGAAATGTTTATTTTATTCCATAAATTAAAAAAAAAGGAAGTTGCTCAAAGAGCAGGTAATTTATACAGACCCTAGTTTCTAGCATCAGAAGGTAACCTAGTGATCATATAGTTATATAATCATTGATGTAGCCCTGGAAGAGACCCTAGGGGTCATATGGTCCAACCCCCTCCTTTTATAAATGAGGAAACTAATACTGGAAGAGGGTTAGAATTTTATCCAAGGTCACACAGAAAGTGAGCATTCCAGTTAGGATAGGAACTCAAGTCCTCTGACTTCAGAGTCAATAAACTTTGTCCAGTGATGGGGACCCTGAAGCCTAAAATGGAAAATTATTGGCCCAATGACTTGCCCAATTTACCCAAAGAGGAAGTGATTTGCCCGATTCTGTAAGTAATAGAATGAAGATTCAAATCATAGTCTCTGATTTCAAATCCAGAGTCCTTTATATTAATCCATACTTGCTTCCCTTAGTCAGGTAAATAGGAATTTCTTCTTCCCAGGTACCACACTCAAGTTTCCAGTGTAGTCTAGTAAGCAGTGTGATATATTGGCTAGATGGCTGAACCCGGAGTCATGAGAGACCTGCATTCAAATTCCATCTTCAATACTTACTAGCTGTGTGACTGTGGGCAAATCTTTGAGCCTCAGTTTCCTTCTCTGCAAAATGGGGGTAATAATATCTGTAGTACTTACTTCACAGGATCATTGTGAGGTTCAGTTGGGATGATGAATGAATGTCCTCTACAAATGACTTTTTATCATTCCACTGAGCTCCACAGCTTATCTTTGGTACTACCGTGTTTCCCCGATAATAAGACACTGTCTTATTATTTTTTTGGACAGAAAAACACCAGAGGGCTTATTTTCAGGGGAGGGCTTATTTTAGAGGAATCTTACACAGTAAGGGGAGGGCTTATTTTCGGGATAGGTCTTATTATCTGGGAAACATGGTATTCACTTTTTTCTTGCTCTGGACACCTTGGAGATATTATTTTTGAAGCAGTCCAGTTGTGGAAGGGATTTTTGAAACCAAGGGACATTTAAGTGTCTCCTACCAAAAGACTTTTGACTCTTTCTTGTCAACAATTCATTATTTCATTCTTTGGCAGGATGTTTCACTTCATTCATTCACATACCTGAGGTGCATGAGGCTGGTGGAGTAGGGGAAGGTTCTAAGTGATCTCTTGGTATTAGAGTTCTTTTCTATGACTTTTTTTTGGGGGGAGGCAAATACTGTTCTTAGGAACACATATACACCTCTAATATGGTGATTGCTTTTCCATGTATCTGAGTCTGGAGTGTAGCCTTGAAAGTTTAGAAAATAAGGGCTGCTTCATGGCAAGGAAAATGCAAAGCTGAAACCAAAATCTTTCTCAGGAGCTCCTTGTGATTGTCTGAAACCTCTTAAATACTCACATGGAGATAGCACAGTGTTGTGTTGTACAAAACACAAATACTCTTCACTCCCAAACTCCAGATGATAACATTCTAAATGGGACAATGACATTGCAAACATACATGTTAGTCAATTAGATCTGTGAAAATAGAAAGCACAAGGTAACTGAACTATAGCAATAAATAAAATTAGGAGTGTTGTCCAGGATCTCACCTGTCATCTGTCCACAATATGAAGACTATTTCTTTGATGTCTATTCAGGAATACAAGAAAAGGACTGAAACCACCCAGGGATGTTACTTGAATTTTTAATGTCCAATAGCTGGAAAAGTCAGGATAGAATGTCCACTGACCTCAGTTCTATTCTTGGTTTTCCATTAATAATCAATTAAATTTTTCTATTTTCTTTTGATACCACAGGTCTGCAGATTATGAGGACACTACATTGGTCACACACATGGTAACATATTGGCATATTGTGAAGTATTTTGAGATTTTACTATTTACTGAGAGAATATTCCAGGTTGCAAATTTGCCCATTTCATATACCTAGCTTGCATTTGGACCAAATTTTCATGTCATTTTGAAATATTAGCCTGCATATACCTAACAAGCATTCCACAGTGTCTCACAAGAGTAAATCTTATCTTTGCAAAACTGTATGCACATGTGTTGAGATGTTGTTAAAATTGGCCCTGAGTATCTGAGAGTAAAATTAGAGGCCACAGCAATACACCTTGATTCTAAAGATAGTATGGGGGAATCGGTCTTTGACCAACCCTTCAGCCTCAAAAACTGTTAATGTCATCACATGATATTGTGTTAAATTACAAGATAGGTGTTAAACTAAATGTAAAAATGCATCCCCACCCAATGATGCCTTTATGAGATATAAACACTTCTCTGGACAGAAAACAAATTAGTTATTTCCCTGGGGTTTTAAATAGCTAATCCTGTAGCAAGAGATATTATAATCCAGAAGCTCCTGGTGTTAAAACTCTTGCAAGGAGGTTATAGACAATTTCTCTTTCCATTCTTCTTCACTGATCACATACCTTTGAAAGACAGTGATAAGATCACTAGGAGACACTATGTCCACTGGATAGTAGAGTCCCACACTGCAGACAAATACAGACAGATGAGGAGGAGTTTCAAGGACCATGAGCCCTGGCAATAGAGAAGAGAGTTCTGCTGTGGAGATGAGTGCACCCTGGGAACCTAGCTGAGACGCTAACTCCCAAAAGGAAGAAGTCATGAGTCCTGGCAACAGAGAAAAGAGTCATATTATGGAGATAAGCAGACCCTGGGAATCTAGCCGAGATACCAAACCCAAGGGCAACTTCAGGAGAGCTGCTATGAAGAGAAAGGGACTCCCAGACCTTGAAATGAACAAACTAGGGGTTCCAAGTTGTCTTTGTCACATGTGTATCTGTAGCAGCAAGCACCCCGGTGTCCCCAGGGTCACTGCCACCACAGGTTCTTGGATCTGTTTTGTTAAAGGAAAGCAACTCAAAATGGGTTAACAAGCTTACTTTAATCAGTCAGACATATATCGTTTACCTTGTTCAGGGGAAAAAGGTCAGCACCCTGAACTTCAAAGTTTACAGGCAGAATTATCAAGACAGAAACAGATCAAGTAGACAGTTTCCAAACTGTCTAACCATTACATCCATACCCAATCAACATCTGGGTTTTTCAAAGCCGGGGGACTCTCAACAACGGCTTCCCAGAATACAGATCAAATCACAGAACACTTCTCAAAGTGAGCCCCCAAAACAAAGTACACATCAGGGCTTATATAGCCTTCTCCTGGCTCAGAGAATGTAACAACCTTATTGACTCACTGGCCAATCAAGAAGTATCTACTGAAAAACAAGCGTCCCACCCCAGGCTCCAGGTGCACTTTAGCCTAGGGGCAGGGAAGATCTTCAAAATTTACATTCCCATTACAGTATCCTACATATGTACCTCACTATTCTTATCATCTAATTTTGAGCCCACTTTTCCTACAGACACTGCATGTATAGGTAGAAGAGTTCACCCCAGATTTACCGGGTGAACTTTTTTTTTTGTAGCTATCATTCCTACCATGCCATTTTAGTAAATGCCTTTACTAAGAGCTAATTGTGCCTAGTAATTCATTATTAATGGTAAACACACCAGCAAGGATTTGAGCTATAGTTTAAGAAGTATAGTCCTGCCTGTCCCCCAAGATGACACCAAGGGCAAAGAAGGAAGTGGTTGTTTCCCTCAAAACAGAAGCCAAGTCCAAGGCCTTGAAGGTCAAGAAGACTGTGTTGAAGGGTGTCCATAGCCACAGAAAGATCTGAACATCCCCTACATTCTGGCAACCCATGACACTAAGACTTTTGAAGGCAGCCCAAATACCCTCGGAAAAGTGCCCCTCAGAGAAACAAGTTTGATCACTATGCCATCATTGAGTCTCCTTTGACCACTGAGTCTGCTGTGAAGATTGAGGACAGCACCCTTATCTTCAATGTAGACATTAAGACCAACAAGCATCAGATGAAGCAGGTGGTAAAGAAGCTGTATAACATTGACGCGATCAAGGTCAACACACTGATCAGACCCGAGAGAGAGAAGACCTTTGTTCAACTTACTCCAGACTATGATGCTTTAGATGTTGCCAATAAAATTGGAATCCTACTTCACATGTGTGTGTGTGTGTGTGTGTGTGTGTGTGTGTGTGTGTAGTCCTACAGGGCTCGCCATAAAACCTGAAGTAACAGTCACTCTTAGAAAGCCAAACTGGAAGAGTATAAATTAGAAGACCATCCTGGAATAGGTGCTAAAATAACTGTGTAGGATTTTTAGAACTGGGAGAGATCTAAAGCTCCAACCTCAGATGAGGTAACTGAAGTATGGAAGGGTTTAATGAGTTATCAAAGGTCATCCAGGCAGTCAATAGGAAAGTTTGGACTATAACTCAGATTTCTTGGTTCTTTTTCTAGGGCTTTTCCCAGTAAGTTGCTTCCTACCTCTTCTTTGATAAACATCTTTGATAAACATTTTTTTTTCACTCTGGATTGATTTCTTAGAATGCGTATGTCTAGCATACTTCTGAATCATGTTTTCTCCAAGAAAGTGTCCTGATCTCTTTCCTTATTTAGCCCTATTTCTTAGCAGTGAGGTTCTGAACATTTCTGAAAGAAGAGATTATCCTTTGTACCTTCAGAATATGAACTGAAATATCAAATTTCCAATGGCTCTAAGGTAGAGGGATTTAATAATTCCATCCTTGTCATTTTTCATCAGCCAATAAAATATTTGATATATAAAAAGTGGTATGTTTTTTGTAATGCAGGTCACATGTTCTTCCATAGAAACGGACATTCATGTAATGCCAATGACCTAAAGATGGAACAGAATTTATTTCAGTTTTCTATTTTTTTTTCTACCACTGGGCCTTCACAGTTTTGGACTGTTAATTTTTTTAATAGGTAGGATGCTTTTGCAAAAAAAAAAAAAAAAACAAAAACAAACAAAAGAAGCCCAACAATCCATATCATTGTAAATCTCTAACACTAACTAATCAAAGAGAAAGCTGAATGACTAACCTCTCTTGACCTTTTCATAGGATTTATATTTTTGGACAATGGATGAAAAATTCTATATGCAATTAATTATGGAAGAATGAGTACATACCATGTGTTTTCCTACACTCTTAACAGAGTCATGTGTCCTTTCCTTTGTGAAAGATGTGAGGATGATGGAGCCTGGCCCCTTACAGATGGTCTTGGTGATCTATGCATTTCACTTACATGCTGAAAGGAAAAAAAAAACCTATTTGCTGATGGGGTTCATTAGGTCATGTGAACAGGTGCCTCCTGTTGAAAGGAGATCTATCTAGTACCTATCTTTTTATGAAGCAGCCTCTATCTGAGTATTTTATGATAAAGCAAAAGTGGGTCAGTGGTGAGAGGTTTAGCCAGTAGTGGTTTATAAGGTTGTCTTTTTGGAAAGCTAACAAGAACCAATCTACAGCTGGCTCTCCAGGGTTTTACTACAGAAAATCCAAAGCAAAATCTTCCCTTCCCCCTCTCATTTCCCTGCTTCTGCCTCTAAAAAGACCTTCGTTATATTATTTTCTCCTCTTTTCATTGAAAGAATACTAATTTACAGATCTTTGTAAGAAGTAACTCAGCACACTCAATGGCATTCTGGACCTGGAACTAGAAAGTCCAAGGCTCAAAAACCACCTCTGATACTTACTAGCTACATGACCTAACTTCTTTGAGCCTCGATTTCCTCATTTGTAAAATCAGAGTAAAAATAGCACCTACCTCACAGGATTGTCCTGAAACTTTAATGAGATGATGTACATTAAGTGCTCTGTAAACTCTAAAGAGCGATAGAAATGTCAGTTAATGGCATCATCATTATTATTAATTACCCCAATGGCCCCAATGATTTGGACTAGTTAGATAGCTCAACACCCACTCTTAAAAAGGTGTTTTCTGCCATTATATTCATCTTAGAGAGAGTCCTCATGAATCAAATTCTAGTCATGTCTAATAAAATCAAATCTCACCCACTCCTAGAACTGGTGAGAATGATGGTGATAATGTTAGCTCATATTTACCTAACACTTTGGGAGGAAACTGGGCCTATGATTTCCTTGCTACACAGAACTTCCAAAGTTCTCTCTAACTTATAGCCTCTTCAAGAATTCCTAGGACACTGAGAGGATAAATGACTTTTATACAGCCATACAATCAGTGGGGTATTCTCTCTCTTACTGTACACTAATATATGAAAAAAAATAAACTGCATTCTCAAATATGCTTGTTTTGTTCCATAAATTAAAAATAAAAAGTAACTGGAAACAAGAAAGAAAGATCTCTGATGTAGAAATTTGCCAAAAGCTCTATTGCTTTACACTGGTGGGAGGGAAGGAGCATGACAGGAGAAAGAATTTGTAGGCTGTGTGAATGAAACAGCATAGAAGACCTTGTTGTAAGGAGCTGACATCAGGTTGAATTTGGGAATCTGAATACCGGCTCATTCTCTTTTTTCTCTCCTGAGAAGTAAAGTTCTGGCCTAGGACCAGAGGTGAACCACACCACAGTGTATTCAGAAGGCCTGGCTTAAGTTAATTCTGGAGCCAAGAGTCCTCTGGAAAACTGGCTTGGTCTGCTCAATACCCTGGGGTGGATCTAGAAGTCCAAACTGTCCTGAGACCCCAGGGTCTGACCTGAAAAAGGTTAACTGTATCCTCCCCAGTTTGAACTCAAATTTCATTGTTCAGTGCTACATCCCACCAGGGTTAGCCAACTTTCACAAAGCAGGCTGGGCAGGTTCCCAGTCTGCTAACCCACGAGGGAAGAGTATTCCAAAGGCAGCAGGCCACTTCTGCTCTCTCTTCCTTGGACAGATGCCAAAAGAGCAGGTTACCCCAGTGGAAAGGCAGACAGATGTCCAATTGTCCTCTGGGGTAGTCCAACCCAGTGTTGTACTCCTGGGTACAGTGAGGGAGAAAGAAAGAAAATGGTAGACAAGGGAATGATTAGCAGGCAACTGAAAGAGAAGTGATGCAAAATGTATTTTATTTTCTCAGAAATGCCTGAAAGGAATGGTGTGGTGCTAGATAGTTAGGCTAGCAAACTGCCCACTTAATTTCCATCAGTCCCTAGCTTTTTCTTTTCTTTTCTTTTTTAATCTTTGCAGTACTTGAGTAAAATCACAGATATCTACAGTTAAACTTTCCTTGTCTCATTGAAGTCAGAAGGGAAACAGTTGGGATCGCTGAGCATGTTAATATCCTAAAACTGCCCTAACATGAAAACCAAAAGGGGAAGTGAATTCTCTGTAAATCTGGTGGATGTGGGGATTAAAGTTTCTGTTATCAGACAGCAAAGGTCCCACGAACTTCAACAGATATTGGTTAAAATGGGAAGACTCCAAACAAAACCCCTTCCTGGATTTCAAATAAGAACTCCATGACCGAGGGTTAGGGTGTCTATTTTGTGGGTAATTTTAACTCTGACTTTTATAATAAACTTGTATTACTCAGGTGACATCTTTGACTGACTTTTTGAATAATGGTGGAGAAATCTTTTGTTTGTTTCTTTCTCACAAAATAAATAGATATGGCTCATCCCGGACTTTGGGTGGAAAATGTCATCGGCTTTTTAATAATTCGTCTTTCATTTACATGAATACAAGAAGAATCATTACCAAGGAAGCAAGAAGGAGGAGAAGAAAACCAATCTCACAACCATTGCTTTTGAGGGAGCAGGCTTCCTGGTTTTACTTTATCTGAATGTTAGAACCTAATTACCATGCCAGTTAGGCGGTTGCCTGTGCTGCTGCTGCTGCTGGGAGATGGGGCTGCCAACTTTGAAACGAGAACTGTTAGCCTAATTATTGGTAAACTTTCCCACTCCTGTCCGTGTTCTTTGGCAGGAGCACATCAAACACCTGTGCACTTAGACCTGGTCCCAGGGAAGTCCCCATCGCAGATGTCAGAGTTCTTTTGTTGACTCCTTTCTTATTAGCGGCCACTTAATAGGCAGGAGCTGAAGACAGCTTTGCCTAAGCGCTTATCAATAGACAGCAAACATTCTTCTTTCAATGGGCAAAGGGTCAAACTGTTTCTCTTGGCTATAAAGCTCTGCCAGATAATTGCTGGTGATTAGCAATTTTAATTACCAGGTGCTAGGGGTCGGTAGAGTTTTTTTCTTCTCCAGTAATTGGGCAGGTTGTTAATAGTTATTGCTCACTGGGGCCAGGGAGTATATTTTACCAATATGTTCCAGGTCTTTTAAAATTAATTAAAATAAAGTAAATAAAATCATCTGAGAGTGCTTGGAATCTGATGAACTGGAGAGAGTTCCAACAGGTTTTTCAGGAAACTTGTCCGAGAAAGGAATCTTCAATGCAACTCCCTAAAGCAGCTTTTAATCCCCTTGTAAACACTTGTGTGTTCCATTGTGCCTGGAGAGTGGCAATGATTTTAAAATCTTTTCCTGCTACATTGGTCATGTTGGAACTAAGCTTGTCAGCATGTTCTAGCTCATTGGTTTTGCATGCAGACTTTTAGGGGGTTTTCATAGGATCACAAAACCAACAGCACAATTAGCAGGGAACTAATCTCTTCCCATAGTCAGCCGCAAAATAGATTGGAAACAGGAAAACAGGGGCACAAAGAATCGGTGCTATGTCATTTCTTACAAGTTTGCATCCCTGACACCTAGAGAAATGGACATTTATCTGAAATTAACAAGGAGCCTCCATTTCCTTCCATGAGGGGCTGTGGGTATGTTTAATATGCCTGGCTATGTCTTTGATGGGATTTGTGAATAGACTCAGAAGTTAAAAAGAAAATAATCATGGTTGGATAATCGTGGCTGAACTAGGTGACCTCTAATGTTCCTTTCTAGATTGAACATTTGACAATTTTAAGTTTTCCCTTCTCTGCAACTGTCATTATCTCATAATAGGGGGTTAGTCAATGTCTAGAATATCTGTCAATATTCAGATGGGCTTTAGTTTGAAGCATGCTCATCTCCAAACCCACCAACAAAGATTAAAAAATAAAAATAAAAGGCAAATAAAAAAAATCAGAAGAGATGGTGATTGTGCTCAGTATTACATATATATGTGTGTGTCTCTTTATAGTGTATATGTGTACATATACAAATTATATATTTACACATGCATAAAAATACATATACACATTTGTCACTTAGACCTGGTGTATATATGCATTAACATTAAACTTAGTGTGGGGAGTGCTAATTAACTAGATTTGGAGAAGAAAAATTCTTTTACTTGGAAGGAAAGTCTTCAGAAACTCTAAGCGTATCAGCTACAATTGGAAGAGTACAAGAAAACCGTTTTCTGGTTTCAAATAGAAATTCTGGGACAGAGTATTAGGACAACTGTTTTGTGAAGAATTCCAACTCTGGATCTCATAAAGCTTTTTTTCATGGCATGACTCAGGTATGTATGTATGTAGATATAGTACATATATACATGTACACATATATGTATATACGTATATATCTATGTCATATATTGTGGCAAGAAGCAAAGGTATAAGAAATTAGGAAAGGTATACTTTAAAATTCCTAAGTAAATAAATATAAGAGAACAAAAAATCCATTTGTTCTAGGTTCAAAGTTCATGAGGTAAGATCCAAATAGGAATCAGTATTAAAATAATGCTCTTCTCTACCCTTGGGTTGCTACATTTGGCTTTTTGTCTAGGGAAGGATATTCAAAACTCTAGCACTGAGAAACACACTAATATTAAACTTGAAGTAAAGTATATATATTTTTTAATAGTTTACACACATTTTCCTTTGGCTAGTTTCAGTTTTGGGTGCCGACCTCAAGGCTTTAATTGTTAAGGACACACTAAAAACACTTTTATTACTATGCTGGGGAAAAAACCAAGCCCCAGTACACATTAAAACAAAAGCTTTAGGTAGTTAATAGGAATTATTAAGAAAGAATATTATAACCAACAGTATTGGATTGTGTATCTCCTCCCCTCATGGTGGTATGTCCTTAATGAAAGGAAAACCACAGACTTTGGGAAAAATGAACTACATACAGTAAAAGTTTCTTGCCTCCATGGATTTATGGGAGGGTAGAAATCTTTCTGCTTCGGCCACAACCTTATTGGGAAAAGAGGAGATGGAAGCAGCATTACCAGGGAAGGTGATTGTAACCAGTTGTATTGGGTGGCAAAAGAGGAACTTCAGATTGCACAGGAATTAAATGTAAAGCAACAATAACAACAAACCTTTACAATCACTTGTTTATAAACTCTTTCTACCCCCTTCACTCTTACCTCTCCACTTTTTAAAAAATCTCTGTAGTGGGATTAAGTTGGTTTATCCTCTTGGAGCAGACAAGCTGGGAACCTCTTATTTCTCACTCTCTTCTTATCCCTTTTCAAGGGTGGGGAAGGGAGGCTGGCAGGAAACACATGTGAAAGTATATAGTAGTAAATGAAGCACTGTTTGGAAACTCCCCTTCCCCCCAAGTCAAAGCATTTCACTTTCCTAGAATGCTAAAGGACAAGTGGGCATGGCTGCCATTTAATTCGGTTCAGTTCTGCAGGCAATTATTAAATGCCTACTATGTTCAAGACACTTTACTAGTGTATATGTGTGTATGTATGTATGTATATGTATATGTATATATCAGAACTTTGCTAATAAAAGGCAAAAGTAAAGGAGAAAGCCTTTACCTTCCAGAAGCATACATTCCCCTGAAGGAAGGAGTACACAAGACATCTACACAGACTAGTAAAGAAAAGATAATTTGAAGATGAAGAGAGTATTGAGAAACGGTGGGAAGAGGTTACACAAGACTTCCTATAGAAGGAATCTTACATGAACTGATGCTGAGTGAAGTGAGCAGAACCAGGAGAACACTGTACACAGGAAGAGCAACATTGTTTGAGTACAGACTTAACTTTTCTTAACAACTAGGAAGGATAGTTCTTAATAACTAGTATAGACTTAACTCTTCTCACTGATACAATGATGCAATACGATTCCAAAAGACACATTATGGAAAATGACGTCTACATCCAGAGAAAGAACTAATGGAGTCTGGATACAGATTGAAACATGCTATTTTCACTTTTTTTGGTTGTTTTTTTGCTTTTTTTATGTTTTTTTCTTTTGTTCTGTTTCTTCTTTCACAACATGACTAATGTGGAAATATTTTTAACAAGAGTATACATGCATAACCAATATCAGATTACTTGCCATCTTGAGGAGGGAAGGGAAGAAGGAAGGGAGAAAAATTTGGAACTCAAAATCTTATTTTAAAAAATAAATGTTGGAAACTATCTTTACATGTAATTGGAAAAAATAAAATACTATTTAAAACAACAACAACAACAGAAAAAAAAGGTGAGACTTAAAGAAAGTTAGGGATTCCAAGAGGCTTAGGTAACAAAAAACGCCTTCTTGCCTAGGGAAACAAAGAGTACATAGAGATGAAGCTTATAGAACAGTTGGTAGGACAGTTTGACTGTACTATAGAATACTTAAAGAACAGTCATGTGATATGGCTGGAAAGGTGGGTGAGAGCCAACCTGGGCAAAGTTTCAAATACCAGGCTAAGAAATGTGTCTTTTTTTCCTTTAGGCAATAGGGACCCAATAAGATTTTGAGCAAGGGAAAACTATGATCAGAATGTGCCTTACAAATATTAATTTGGCAACTGAGTGAAAGATAGACATAATAGTGTTGGTAGTGATGGCAGCAATAACGGCACCTGCTGAGGTGACTAAGTACTCTTGCAGCTGAGAGAGATGGATGGTAACTTTGTGTTGTTCAGTCATTTTCAGTCATGTCTAAATCTTTGTGACCCCATTTGGGGTTTTCTTGGCAAAGATACTGGCGTGGTTTGCCATTTCCTTTTCCAACTCATTTTACAGATAAGGAAACTGAGGCAAACAGGGTTAAGTGACTTGCCCAGGATCACACAGCTAGTACATGTCTGAAGCTGGATTTGAACTCAGGAAAATAAGTCTTCCTGACTCCAGCCTCTGTTGGGGATGTCCAATTGCCTCAGGAATCATGATTATTGTTCCAAAGGTATTGGATTGCCCCGCTAGCATTTTAAGTTGGTGGTTATCCCTTAGGGGTAGAGGAGAGGGAAGAGGAAGAGTGGAAAAGCACCTAGCACTGGGAGGTGATTAGTAATTCAGGTAAGCTCCTTCCATTCCCTATGCATGATTTAAAATAATTTTGCTTTGGTCAATATAATAATAAATAAGTATCCTATGTTCAAAAGTCTTGGAAGCATTCAGTTGTTTGCAGGAATTGAATAGGATGCCCTTAGGAATGAATTCATGGAGGCAGTTAGGTGACTCAGTAGATAGCACACTGGACCTGGAGTCAGGAAGACCTGTATATATCTGGCCTCAAATACTTACTAGCTGTGTGACCCTGGGTAAGTCATTTAACCTCTGTTTGTCTTAATCCACTGGAGAAAGAAATGACAAGGCACTACAGTATCTTTGCCAAGAAAACCCTATGGACAGGATAGTCCAAGGGGTTACATAGAATTGGATCTCATTTAAAGACTGAAAAGCAACAGTAATGAATTGAAATAAGTCACATTGTTATGTTCTTTTTTTTTTCAGATAGACACTCAGAAGCATGAGGCAAAGCGATAAATCAAGAAGTCCCAAGACAAACCAACTTCTAAGAATATAACAATGATAATAGCATTTATGAAGGTCTTTGCAGATATTACCTCATTTAACCTTCTTAACAATTCTGTATGGTAGGTACCGATATCTCCATTTTGTAGATATAATCTGGAGCTGAGGTCTCCTTGCCTCCAAATCTAGTGTTCAGGTTGAACCCTTCTTCTCTCACCCAGATAAATCGAAACAGTCTTCCTGGAACCTAGATCCAACAATGACACAAACAACAACAGTTTGCAATTATATAGCACTTGAAGGTGTGCAAAACGCTTCCAATATACCTCGTTTGATCCTCACAACAGCTCTGGGTGATAGGTGTGATTATAATCTCCATTTTATAGTTGAGGAAAATGAGCCTGACATAAGAGGAAACCAAAGAAGAATGAGCTGCTTGGTCTGTCTGGTTGGTTTGGGATTAAGTCTGAGTCTGGGATTAAGACCTAATTTGACTCCTGGAATTTTGAGAAGGAAAGTCTTCTGTTTTCTAGGGGCTATAATGTCAGGTTGTGAAGACTTTCCTGGATGGAATGGGAAGATGAGAATGACTTGTCCCAATGGCCATGAAGGCAGCTGAAGTAGGTGCCCTGGAGTGGTTAGAGACTGGTAAAACATCAAAGATGCCAAGGTCACCCACTGCATCCTAGGCCACTGACAGTTGCCTTGACTTTTGTCTTGCCACTGGACTTTGCTGACTGAGACTTTGTGCGACTCTGCCTCACTTAAATCCAATTCACACTCAAGTCAAGACAACAGCCATAAAGTCATCAGTCCTCTTCAAAAACTAAGGACAAACAATAACAGTTAGGTTGGGCTGAGAGGCTTCAGGTCTCTGGAGTTTGCCCATGCCAGTCCTGACTGAATTATAATAGAAAGATGTTTGTTGTTGGATTTTATCAATGGACATTGAGGGCTTAAAATACTGGCAATGCATAACCGGAATTGCTGAGAGAAGGTCCTACTGCCCTCCTCTCAGAAACTCAAAGGGCATAAATTACCCATCACACCAGCTTAACCCTGTGGTCCAGGTGACTCAGTTGTGTTCATATCAAATAAAGAGTACAAAACACAATGTTCCATTGTGCACAGTAACAGCAATGTTGCAATGACAATCAACCGTGGCTACTCCGATCCACACAACAATTGCAGACAATTCCTTAAGACTCACAATAAGAAAATGCCACAATCCACTTCCAGAGAGAGAACTGATAAACTCTGAGTACAAATTGAAGTATAATTTTCTCACTTTCTTTAGTTCTCTCTCTTTTTTTTGAAATATGGCTAATATGAAAATATGCTTGTATGATTTCACATGTATAATTCATATTATATTGCTTGTCTCCTCAGGGAGTAGAGAAGGGGTGGGAAGGAGGAAGGGAATTTGACACTCAAAATTTAAAAAGAAAAATTATCAAAAATAAATTTGAAAAATTTAAAAACCACAATGTTAAAATCAGGACCGATGTTGGGTAGAATCTCATGGGATCTCAGATCAAGTGCACTGCTTTTTTAGTGAATAGATACAGACAGTGGAAAGAGGACTTAAGTTTGAATACTGCTTCTGTCTATATGACCTCTGGCAAATCACTTCATCTCTTTGGGACTCAAATAAAACAAGGGGGTTGAAAGAGATGCCCTCAAAGGAGCCTTCTGGCTCTAGACCTACGACTGCAGGATAACCTGGAGAAGATCCTTAGAAAGACTGAGAATGGATAAAAGCAGAGGAATGGTGAAAACAAATTCAAAAGCAGAGTTGCAGCTATTATTCGTTTCTGAGAAAATATTGCTTGGTATGTGCGAACCAGACTTTAGCTCCTCAGGAAGGCATGCATCTAGGACTCCCAACGCTGGGTTTAAGGCAAATCATTGAGGGCTCTTAATTAAGGGAGGCCAAGGAAGCAGATTAAGTTGCAGCTGGAAGAGATCAGCTAGATAATTGCGATGGCTCCAACTCATAAAAGGTTCTACAGAGCAGCCTTAGAGTGGAATTAGTTGCTGGAAAGAATGGCAATGTCTTAGACCAAAGGAAGGATCATGAGTAATAGAAAACTGTTTTACGTATAAAATGTTAGAGATCAATATTAGAGTTGGAATCCAGAGATCATTTAGGCCAACACCTTTAGACATCTTTCATTTTGTAGAGAAGGAAACAAACCAAGACCCCAAAAGCTGATATTATTTGTCCACAAGTCACATAGCTAGTTAGCTGTACAGGTAGAACTAAAATTCAGATCCCCGGAGGGGATTTTTGTTTTTGCCTCCCATTTTGAATTCCCATCTTAGAAGTCATTCAGCCAAGACAGTTAACAAACATTTAGTAAGCACCTACTGAGTGTCAAGTAGGGTTAAGCACTAGGGGGACAAAGTCACCCCAAGGGAAAAAAAATAGTCCTTGTTTTTGAGGAGCTCAAAATCTAACAGAGGAGACAAGTATAAAAATAACTATGTACAAAGAAGATAGATGCAGAATAAATTTGAGATGATCAACAGTGGAAGGACCCCGCATCTTGGAGCACTGACTCCCTCAAACAGTGTGTTAGTGTCCTTACATATTGATATTTTAAACTGTGGCAGCCCAGAGTCAAGGACCGGGTCAGAACTAAGGCCTGGGTGTGGTGGAGGAAGCACAGAGTCACGGTGGTTGACCTCATCACTTAAGAGCCCCAGGGCTTAACTCTGCCTCAATTTCCTCCTCTGTAAAACGAACTGGAGAAGGAAATGGCAAATCACAAAGTATCTTTGCCAAGAAGACCCCCAAATGGGGTTATGAAGAGTCTGATGACTGAACAAGAAGAAGATTGAACTAGCTAGGGTCTTCCTCTGGCAAAATCATGAAATAGGCAAGGTCTGTCTTTGGTATCATCCCAACCCCCACCTTCTGGTTTCTCATGCAGGAGGCAGATCTGAAACTTTTTCCTAGACTTTTGTTTGCTTTGAAAGGCAATCTGATACATTAATCCTTACTAAGCTAAGGATTTAAGGTGTGAGCCCTCCTCCACCCTCTAGTACTCAGGAATAAATTTACATTTTCACCAGGGGCTCTGAAGACCGAAAATCCTTTAATAATAACAATAGGAGTCTAACAGTTACAAAGCATTTTCACCTCCCTGTGTACAAATATTATCCCCATTTTACAGATGAGGAAACCGAATGAATCAATATTAACCATAGGATCATAGAGTTGGAAAGAACCTCCCATCTAGTTCAACATCTCACTTTATAGATAAGGAAACTGAGGTCCAGAGACTTGCCAGCTAGTAAGTATTGAACCTATGACTCAAACTCAGGTCTATTAGGGTCTTAATTCAGTGCTTTTGGTACTCTTTGGGATTACTTCCAAATTTATTCAGTCATTTCAGTCCTTTCTGACTCTTTGTGACCCCATTTGGGCTTTTCTTGGCAAAGATACTGGAGTGGTTTGCCATTTCCTTTTCCAGTTCATTTTACACATGAGGAAACTGAGGCAAATAGGGTTAAATGACTTGCCCAGGGTCATGGAGAGGTAGTGTCTGCGGTCAGATTTGAACTCAGAAAGATGGGTCTCCCTGACTCCAAACCAAGCCCTCTGTCTGCTGCTCTGGGAGATTCCTTCCAGTTCTAAAGCCTTCCTCAAACCAGCTCATGATCTTCCAAGGTAGACAAGATGATAGGAGGCCCTCAATGCCAGACTTAGGACTTTATCTCCCAGGGAAGGATGAGGCACCATGGGCTTTTGAACAGCTAAATGACTTGATCAAAGGCATATTTTAGGAGGAATATTCTGGCATGCATGTGCATGGTGGATCAGAGAGGGGTTACCAGGGCAGGGAGACAAGGTAAGATGCTACTTTAGTAGTCCAGAGATGATATTAGGAGGGGAAATGGAAAAGGCAGCTGTGAGAGCGGTTACTAGGGAAGAATAACAGCTTGCTGATGGATTGGGTATGAGAGGTGAGGGAGAGAGAAGGGCTGCAGATGACTTTGAGGTTTGGAGCCTGAGTGATTGGGAGAACAATGACCCAACCATGCAGCCAGGCTTGGGAGAATATTCCGGTTTTTGTTTTGCTTTTTGTTTTTTTTAGGGGTGGAGGAGAGATCACGCTGACTGAAATGTCTGAGTGGTCTGCTCTGAGATGCCTGCTGTGCATGACAGGACCGACACAAGGGCCCAGGGTCAATTTTCCGTCATGTCTGACCAGTCAGATGACTTTCTGGAGCTGTGCCAATGCTAGTGTGGAGTTCACATGGGCAGGGCAGGTAAGCCTCTTCAGCCTCTGTGTTTGCCTTGTCCTCATCTCATCTACCTAACCTGTATCTCCTCCTTTGGGATTTAAGTAAGGGAAAGATGAGCTCTGACCAAAATGGCAGGGGGCCCTTGGCTTGTGGGGTCTGCAAATCTAAACCAAGATGGAGACCCTCACTTTAGTGTCCTTAGTCCTTGTGGGGTCCTTGGAGAAAACGGGGATGTTGGTGGCAGTGGTGTCTGTGGAAGGACAAATGGTTTTTGCAACTCAAGTTTTTTCCCTTCTCTTTAAGTGAAGTCAAAAATCATGCTCCCATATTCTCTCATGTAAAAATTGCCTTTGGCAAAATTCTGTACTTTTATTTAAGGGCTGGAAAGAAACCAAATGACCGAATGTTTGTACATATAGCTAGGCAGTGATGTGGCACAGTGGACAGAATACCAGGCCTGGAGTTAGGAAGATTCAACTTTGTGAGTTCAAATCTGGCCTCAAGACACTCACTAGCTGTGTGACCCTAAGTAAGTCAGTTAACCCTGTTTGCCTCAGTTTCCTCATGTGTAAAATGAGTGGGAGATAAATGGCAAACCACTCCAATATCTTTGCCAAAAACACCCCAAATGGGGTCATGAAGAGTTGGACGTGACTGAAAAACATCTAAGTACATTTTTTCTTCTCCATTCACTTATTATATGATTTACGTCTTCTGTTCTTGTAGTCATTTAGGCTCTGACGTAATGTAGCTTATAGAATAGTGGGTCTGAAGCTAGGAAGATCTGAGTTCAAATCCATCCTCAGATATTGTATTGTTAATGTATTTTTGTTAATGGGAAGATGTTTTCCATTCATTGATAAGTTCATGTGACCTGCCTGAATTACACGGAAGCCTGAGTCACATGAATCTGTGGTGGGAGGAGCTTACTGAATGGGTAGAACAGGAAGGGGTGGAGCAGGAAGGGTGGAACAGGAGGAGGTGGAGCTGGAGGAGAGCTGAGAGAGGAAGTTGGTCCAAGCAGTTAGAACTGAAGGAGAGAGAGGCAGCAGGCAGAAAGCTGTGAGTATTTGTGGGAAGACCCTAGCAGGGGGAAGGCTTGGGGTATATAGATTTCTTTGTTACTATGATGGATTTGACTTTCTGGTGTTGGAATTCGACTTTCTGGTGTTTGAAAAATGTTTTGGTTCTGTCTTATATATGAAGAGTCTGTTATATTTTGTGATTCAGCATTACGCTGGCATATTCATAGCCTCCATAGGCACTGTGAATATCATATTGGCACTACAAATACTAGCTATGTGTGACCCTAGACTCTCTGTGTGACTAGTCACTTAACCTCTGTTTGCATCAGTTTACTAAAAATTACAAAGGACGTAATAGCACCTCCCTTGTATAATTCTTGTGAGCATCAAATGAGCTAATATTTGTAAAGCACTTAGCACTGTGCCTGGTGTTACAGTTTGTAACTAAAATTTCCTAAAAAAGGGAAACTGCTTCATCTTCTCCTACCCCATTAGTTCCATACACATATTTCCTTTCAGGTTCCTAAGTATATTTTAAAAAAACCAATCAAACTTATAGGAGTAAATTCTTCAGGTTGGCCTTGGTCTGACCCTCCCTGAGAAATGAATTCTATTATTCAGGGAAAGAATATGTAAGTTTGTTCATTCATTCAACAAACATTTATTAAATGACTACTACATACCAGGCACTGTGATAGGATCTGGGAATATAAAAGACTGAAATAACAGTCCCTCTCACAGAACACTTACATTCTAAGTGTACAGAAAAGTAAACACCTTTTACATATGAAATGTTTTGTTATTTAGTTTGTCACCTCATTTGGGGCTCTTGGCAAAGATAGTAGAATGGTTTGCCATTTCCTTCTCTAGCTCATTTTACAGATGAGGAAACTGAGGCAAGCAGTTAAGTGACTTGCCTAGGGCTACACAGACAGTAAGTGTCTAATGGCAGATTTGAACTGAGGTGCTCTTGACTCCAGGGCTGGCGGCCTATCTACTGTGCCTCCTAGCTGACCACATGACGCGTAGGAAGGAGTAAGTGCAAAGTAATTTGAGGGGAGGGTAGGACTAGCACATGAAGGGATGAGCACATGAGCTGAACTTTGAAGGGAGTTAGGGGTTCTCTGAAGCAGACGTAAGGAGCTAGTGTATTCCAGGCCTGTGCAAAAAAACCAGAGATGCAATGTTGTACACTTAGAAGAGCCAGTGTGGCTGGAATGCAGTATGGAAAGTGTCCTAAGTCTCACATAGCTAGGCTAGCGCCAGGTTGTACAGGGTTTTAAATGACAAAGGACACCTGGTCTACCATAAAGATAGCATAGCCTTGCCTTTGTGCCTGGTTATGAGTTAGGAGTAGCAGCTCTGAGAAATTCTTTCTTGTCACCTGGCTTCCCCAAACCTGCTTTTCTAAAGCAGTCCCACATTGGCTGTGTTTACAACCAAGTTCTAGGACTCCAATAAAGGCCAAAGCTGACATGATTAGCTTTTGCACATTTACACACACACACACACACACACACACACACACACACACATACACAGAGCAGGATGGCCCTGGAGTCAAGAAGACCTGAGTTCAAATGTGACCTTAGATCCTTACTAAGTTGTAATTTTATAACACTAAAAATAAACACACACGAAACACAGATCAGAAAAAACAAACACACACCTGCTGGGGTACCACAAGGGAGGCAGAATGAGGGCAGAAATTCAATTCTTACACTCTCACATTTTTGACCAACTCTAGTCAAAACCCTTCACAAAAGATATTCCCAGATTTCTCAAGGGTCAGACTATACCTGCTGTGGTATCATAAAAAAACACATGTTTTTTGGAATGCATGCTGCATGTTTGATCAGGTCTGTGTTTCTAACCTTTTGGTGTCCAGCTTGTATCTACATCTGATAATGAGAAGCATAAACACCCTGCGTTGGGTTGATAATTTAGTAGACAAGCCTCTTGTTAAAGGTCCAGCCGAGCTGCAGATGTTGGGGTTTTCTTTGCTTTTTCCTTCTTTCCTCCCTGCCCATTATTTCCTCCTCCACATTATTTAATTCCATGTAACTAGAAAATTATCATATTTCTGCATTAAATAATGGGATAGGCTTAGTGCTTTATGTAAATAAGCCATTCATCCACATCCATACAGCTGGGTGGTACAGTGGTTAGAGCAGGAGGCTTGGAATCAAGAAGACTCATTTTCATGAGTTCAAATCTGGTCTCAGACACTTACTAGCTGTGTGACCCTGGGTAAGTCACTTCATCCTTTTTACTTCAGTTTCCTCATCCGTACAATGAACTGGAAAAGGAAATGGCAAAGCACTCTACCATCTTTACCAAGAAAACCCCAAATGGTGTCACAAAGAGTTAGGCATGACTGAAAAAAAAAAAAAACAATTGAACAAAAATAGCGGTGGTGTAGCTAATAAAGAACTGATGTAGGAGCTGGTTTATATCCTGGGTTAAAGATCTGTTTTTGACACAAGTTGTGTAATCCTGAGCAAGTCTTCGAACTTCTCAGTGCCCCAGAGGCTGATTAACTACACGTGTGGGGTCACAGAATCACAGAGTGAGAAAGGCAATTACCTTCTTTTTAAATTTTTTAAAAAATTACCTTTTTAAATTTATTTTTTGATTTTTGGAGGGGGAAGGCAGGGGAAGGAAGACAATTGGGGTTAAGTGACTTGCCCAAGGTCACATGGCTAGTAAGTGTTAAGTGTCTGAGGCCAGATTTGAACTCAGATCCTCCTGACTACAGGGCTGGTGCTCAATTCACTGCGCCACTAGCCACCCTGAAATTATCTTCTTTTTAAAGTTTTTTTACAAAGCTAGATGGGCTAGGACTAGGTAGGAAGGTAATAATCTGTTTCTAATTTTTCTACTAATTCATACGTGATATCAGTGATTAATTTTAGTTCTCTAGATAATTTTATACATAAAGAAAGTCAACATAATAATGGCTAAACCCAAATCATTGTCATTGGATATAGTATATTTACATTTTATATAGTATTAAAAATATTTGTAAAATTGGGATTATTCCTTGTTTCATGGTTCAGCTATATGGAATGAGATAAGCCAAAGTCTTAGAATACTAATGCTTATATATCATGAATAAATTCTTTAGAAGGAGAATAGAGAGATACCACATAGTATCACATAAAAATGAAATAAATTATATTTTAACCAATAGGAAAAGATCAATTGCTTATGTAGCAGTAATTTCTTTTCTTCCCTTTTTAAAATAAATTAATATATTTATTTTTAGCTTTCCCCATTTACTTCCATAAGTTTTAAATTTTTTCTACCTTTCTCCTCTCTTACCTCCCTAAGAAGGTGTGCAATGTGATATAGGCTCTACCTATACATTCTTATTAAACATATTTTTCACATTGGTTGTATTGTATAGAATGAATTAGAGGAATTAGAATTAGAGGAATGACTTAGAATGAATAAGAGGAACCATGAGAAAGAAAAAACAAAGACAAAAGAGCAAATAGTGTTTGCTGTGTTCAGATCTGCATTCAGATTCTATATCTCTTTCTCTGGATGTGTTTAGCATTTTCCATCATGAATCTTTTGGAGTTGTTATAGGTCCTTGCATTCCTGAGAAGGGCTAAGTCTATAAAAGTCAGTCAACTCACAATATGGCTGTTGCTGTGTACAGTGTTTTCTTGGTTCTGCTCACTTCACTCAGGATCAGTTCATGTCAGTCTTTACAGGTTTTTCTGAAGTCTGCCTGCTTATCATTTCTCTTAGTATTCCATTACATTCGTATACCACAACTTGTTCAGTCATTCCCCAATTGATGGGCATCCCCTCAATTTCCAGTTCTTGACAACCACAAAAAGAGCTCCTATAAATATTTTTTTACATGGGGGTGTGACAGTCATTTCTGAATCAGCTGTCCATATGCAATCAGACCACCTACTTCTTCAAAGATTAAAATTAATGCCAAATTAGAAAGATGAGAATATGTAACAAGCAATTGAGGCAAATCACACTTAACCTATTTTTAAAAGATATGATGTTTGAAAAATAGAAAATGGCTAAAAGAACAGAGATCAACACAAATTATTACCATTTGCTAAAGAAGTTTAATCTGATATAAATCATTTGCTGCAATGAGGAGACCAAAAGGGAGCAAAAGTTAGCCAGCCAGTGCTCAATCTTATTGAATAGATAGTATTCTATCTATTCTATCTTATTTGAATAGATATGGCAGCCAAGGGCAATAGGTGTTTGTGACATCTTGTAGGAGGGATAGTATAAGATTATGAGTAGTATTATCTTGTAAATAAATGAGAAGCAATGGACTGAAAAACATATGTAGAAAATTTGGTATGAGTCCTAATTAAAGATGATAATTGTAAAGCACTTAAAATTAAAGATGATAATTGTAAAGCACATTGAAATTAGAAGTACAATAAACCAAGGGAAAAATGGAAAAAAAATGTGTCCAGATTTCTATAACATACTGTTTGTTATCAATGGTATATTTAGATTTTAATATCTCAGTCACTGATGGGCAGCAAGGAGAAGTAGAAATGATATTTAAAGCAAAACTAAGAACTAAGGTGCTCAGTGGCTCCCATGCCATTGAAAGATGGGTCATCCTAAACTTGCATTGACCCCAAGTAAGTCCATAGGCTTAGGGATGATGGTGATGTTTCTAAATAGTGGCAAAATATGATTAAGAAGATCAACAAAGTACAAGGAAACTTCTTCTCTGCTGTGTTTACAATTTCCTGGCCACCAGGGTTGGTTCAGGAAGGAGCTTAGGCCTTTGCTCTGCTTTTTGTTATTTTTGTGGGTTAGAGTCAGACCCCTAGTCTGTCATTTGAACATAAATTTTTGCTACTTTATTGATATTAGTTACCTGTTGTGCTGTATAATACTTGGTGGTCTCGTTGCCGTACTCGGGAAAATGCAGGTATTGTACACCTGAATTATAATCTTGCTGTGATAATATCTCTGTATTGATTCAACAAAATGAGTTGTCTATTTCATTTTCACTCAAACATCTCAACGGAGGAGAGTCTGACAATCAAGAACATAAATATTTTGGACTTCACATCTTGTGGTATGAAGAAGATAAAAAGTGTAATAATTTTCAAATGAAATTTCACAGGAAATGCAATTCCATTTGAACCTGGGGGATGAACTTTTCACAAAAAAAGCACTTATTTTAGAACAGTGCTAAAATGTAACAGTTCTCTCAGCATCTAAAAGGTAGGGAATAAAAAAAAAATATCACATTCCATATACTACATCCAATATATGGATAAGGAAGAGTTTCAAAGCTGAAATTATGATGTTTCTCCCCTCCCTTTTCCTTCTATACCCCCCCCTCCCCAAATTGATGCTTTGTTCCTTGCTGTATGGGGAGGGAAACAGAAAACCTTTCTTTCTATGCTGCATATACTGTTATAATGTTAGGTATTATCTTTAAACTCCAAGGGATGAGTTGTATGGTTTTATACAGTGCCATTCAAGACAAAAACAAAATATCCCTGACCTTCACTTTTAACCACTGAGAGATTCCAACCCTGATATCTTTGTTTAAATTGAACATTGGTTTAACATATTTGATGTCTTTTCAAGCTGTTATTTTGAATTGCTTGCCAAGCAATGCTCTACTGTAACCATTTGGGGGATAAATTCTGGGATTCCTGCTGATTAGGCTAGGAGAAAGTAAGGAAATAGGCAACTAATATTTAGCTTTAATGAATATGACTGATTGCCCCCCAACACTTCCCCCAAGTATTCTTACCTCTCTTTACTGCATTTTCTACATTTCTTGCAATTAATATGTAGTCTACCTGCAGTTATATACTTCCACAAAACCAGAAGTGAAGAGGAGTGGAAAGGAGAATTTAAACCACTGATAGAACTTTATGACATTCCTCTTCTTGCTTTCCATCAATCCCTCACGAATTTTTTCTTTGGAGGCAATTAAGGTTAAGTGACTTGCCCAGGATCACACAACTAGTAAGTGTCTGGATTTGAACTCAAGTCCTCCTGACTTCAGGGTGGTGTTCTCTCCACTTTGCCACCTACTTATCCCAACCTATCATGATTTGACCATTGGGCAAGAGGTTCAGTATTCATGTTCAAGGACAGTTTATGAAATACAGCTAGCCTGTGAATCTCTGTCTTAGTAGCTGCGGTATACAAGCAATGAATTTCAGAAGCATAACCAAAAATCAAGAGACAAAGTGTTCAGTCATTCAAGAGCTATATTCTGTGCGTGTGCCATTTATTCATTTCACAAACACAGAGAGCACCCACTATGTGTCAACCCCTGTGAAGGATATATACAAGAATAAGATGGATTCCTCTCCTCATAGAGCAGTCTAGGAGGGAGAGAAGACATGCATTCAAGTAATGGTAACCGCAGAAAGCGCATTAGGTTTGGAGCAATGAAGTCTGAGCTGGAATCCTCTAGTTAACAATAGCAACAGTCCATGAGACTTGACAACTAACTGGAAGAATCCAGAGTGACTTCCCAGCTGAGAGCATGCAAGGATGATTGTATCTGTAAGAGAAATAAGGAAGTTGGGAAGAATTATGGGGTGGTTGTGGTGTGCCAAAATACGTTCTATTTTGGGAGTGTTTTTTGAAGTGGGACATCAGTATGGAAATGCTTTTCAGGCAGGTGGTGATGCGGGAACAGTTCTTTAGGAGAAAGATGAAGACTAGGTATGTAGAAAGAGAAATCACCCATTTAGAACTAATAACAGTCCATGGGAGCAGATTACCGAGAAAGAGAATACATGGAAAAAAGGGGGAAAAGTCCAGGTAAGAGCCTTGGGTGACACTTATGTTTAAGGGAGTGGGAGATGATCTAGCAAAGGAAACTAAAAAGAAGCAATCAGATAGGTAGGAAGAGAAACAGGAGGGAGAAGTATCACAGAAACCAAGGGAAGAGAGGATATCTGGTAGGGTGGGAGTAGTCTACAGTGTCAAAAGCTGGAGAAAGAAAATTAAACCGGAGAGCTGTCAAGTAGAATGAGTACTGAGAAAAGGCTATTAGATTTAGCAGTAAAAATCTCATTGATAATCTTAAAGAGAGAGAGAGAGAGCAGTCTCAGCGTAATAGTGTGGTTGGAAGTCAGCTTTCTTCTAAGTTGAAAATTGAGATGAAAAATTGGACAGGACTAATATAGAAGACATGACCCTCTGGACAATCTCACCCTCTGGCAAAGTCACTTAATTATTGTATTGCTTTGACTAGCACCAGGTATTCTCTGTGCTCCGAAAAGCACCAGCCAAGCTCAGACCCTTTCTCGTCATGAAGCCCTGCTATGAATCAAACTTGTCTCATTGTTGCTGTTACCCCTCATTGTCAGAGCTACTGCTCACTGTGTGTAGCCACACTAAAGCAGGTCCCCCTACTAGGGGCTAGGGTCCCAGCACATATGTCTAGATCCCCTTCTTGCTTGCAAGCCATTTTCCTCACTGAAATTAAATGTCTGTTTGATCCCTGACTCTCCTGTCTCGAGGCTGTTTTGTTTGACTCTGACCTTCCACAGGTTAGAGGCCATTTCAATCCAGTTGACCCCCCCCCTCCCCTGCACACACACATCCTGGTCCCACATTTTATATATATAAAAGTCCTATAACTACTACTATTAATAATAAATAATATTAATAAACTAAGTTATCTTATTCATATATATCTTGATGACGTTCTGGTACAAATAACTGGAGGACAAGTTGCTGTCTTGCTATTCTTTTTCAGGTGAATAAAATGACTTTAAAAAAATTAGATAATTAGAAAACAATATTAGGGTATAGGCATATCTTTTCTAGACTTACTGAATGGAACTTTAGGACAAACCCAATAGTAAACAGGATGACAAGTTTGATGTATCTTCTTTTGTTCCTAATTGGTTTTAATTTTTTTCCCCACTAGATCTCTATATTTTGAAAGATTTTTATTCCATGTAGTTTGAAGATTATGAGTATTTAGTTTTGTTTTTTTTTAAATTATGTCAGCTCATCCTATCAACAAAACCCTCTTATTTTTATGAGCAAATCCTTATGACCTAACCATTTGTTGACATACTGTTGTTAAATTCATGTGGATGTTACCCACAGAGTGTTCTTGATTCTGTACTTGAATGTTAACAATTTCATAGGTTTCATCTAGAAAGGAAGAAATTTCAGTTATATCAAGCAAATGCTTGATATAACATATCATGCTTGATATAACATATATAGTATATAATTATCAACCTTTACTATTGTTTTGTGAAGTGACTTATGTTTATTCCAAAAGTATTTCTCTAGGTCTATCATGTACTCTAGAACTTAGGAAAGTAAATGTTAAAAATTAAAAATAAACAAATTAACTAATTAAAAAAAGAATATCTTTATGGCAGCTAAGTGACTAGTAAACAGAATACTGTGCCTGAAATCAGAAAGATTCATCTTCCTGAGTTCAAATATGGTCTTAGACACTTATTGGCTGACCCTGGGCAAGTCACTTTACCCTGTTTGCCTCAATTCCTCATCTGTAAAGTGAACTGGAGAAGGAAATGGCAAACCACTCCAGTATCTTTACCAAGAAAACTACAAATGGGGTCACAGAGTCAAATATGACTAGAATGACTGAATAATAACAAATTAGAACAACTATTGACTTTCTTCTTCCTTTTTGAAAAGTGTTCAATATTCTATAGCTGCCTTGGGGTGATGAGTCCTGCATTTTGTTAACATTGTAAAGGTTTGGAGTTGGGAACCTTCTAAATCTAGTCATTCATTTTACTGGCCATTGGTTATTGAATTGTTTATTTTGTTCTTTAATTCCTTGTATTGCCTTAACTTTTTGGCTTTTGCTTTTAATTATCAATAAAGGGGACAAAACATTTTCTGATCTATTTTTGTAGATAAATGGATAGATAGATGACAGCTAGATGATAGATAAATAAATGATAGATAATTCACCAAATGCTTAATGGGTGCCAGCTACATTGGTAAATGCTAGGGATACAAAAACAAGAAAACAAGATGGTCCCTACTCTCAAGGAGCTTACATTCTAAAGGGAGGAAATGACGCCTAAAGGAGAGCCATAAAGGGGAGGGGGACGATAGCCCAGGAGGGCCGAGAAATTGGTGAGGAAGCTGTGCAGATGAGAGAGTGAACTGAGCAGTGTAAATGGAGTTCCTCAAGACATGGTGATTCCCTCATATTACAGATTAGGAAACCAAGACCCAAAGTTATGTGCCCAAGGTCACGCATGTAGGTTAGCGGAAGAACTGGGATTTGGACTCAGGTCTTTTCGTATTCCAAATCCAGCACTTCTTTATTGAACCACCAGTGAAGCATTTCCATTTTCCCTAGTTGAAAAGGAAAACTTTAGTTTTTTTTTTTTAGATGATACTTAATTCTAATTGTCCTATTTAATTACAAGGAAGACTAAACACTCTTGTTTACAATTGTCTACAACAGGATAATTAACTATCACCCAGAAAGCCATGTTGGCAATCACACACTGTGGATTAGGAGCAATTGAGATCCTATTTGAAAAACCTGGAAACTGCAGGATTCTGAAATAGATCTTCCTTGTCTTTATTTATTTATTTCTAAAATGTTGCTATTAAAATTAATAACTGTATCAATCATTGGATCAACTCCAAACCCATTTTAAAAACAAAAGTCGCAAAACTTCAAATTTTCCCTACTTCCTCTGGTTTCTATCAGGCCCTGAATGTTTTCTCATTTCTCACAAAGCTGGGCCTCCTGTAGGGAAGCACAAAGCTCTGTCATTATAATGGCGGCACCCATTGAGTGAGACAACAGGCTTATTAACAGTACTGGGAGCCTAAAGCTGCTCTGAACGTTGCCTTTTCAAAAAATAAATATAAATATGCTGCATAGGCCTCCTTGGTAATAGTCACTGAATTGTGGAATTAGGAAAATCAGGGGCTTCCTTAGTCTTGAATCAATCCTAGAACATAGGGCTAATTTAGACACAAGCAATTTAGAATCAGAGCTGGAAGGAACATCAGAGGTCATCTGGTGGAATCCTCTCACTTCACAGATGAAGAAACTAAGGCCCAGAAAGGTTTAGTAGGTTGGCCAAGAACTCACATTAAATGATAGAGCTGGGGATTTGAATTGAGGTCCTATGATTCCCAAATAGAGCATACTTCCCATTGTGCTAAGGGTGGCAATAAAAATTTGGGGCGATTTAATAATTCATTAAAATTTTTTTTTTAACGGAGCTTTGACTCCCATCCTTCACTTTTCTAACTCTAAGCTTTAGCCAAGAGTCCATTCCTATTGGGCTGTGCGCAATTTCCTTGTTCCTTATTGTTAAAAACAAAGGCTGAGTCAGGGTAGAGCACCTTGAACAGCCCTTGTCTCTCTAACATTAGGTAAGTCTCTGATTCTTAGATATAACCAGCAGCAGCAGCAGCAAGAAAGAAGACAACTAGCTTCGTTGGCTCTGTGCTATGGGTCAAAATCTAGAAACTCACTGTAGTACTCTGCTCCCAGGTAAACCGTTCAGGAAAAGGAGCCCTATTGAATTGACTTCAGAAGAAGTAAATAGAAGCACACAGATGGCAAAAATGAAATTTCCTAAAGAACATCTTTTACAAATATAAGTGAAGATGGGGGGAGAAAAAGAATCGGTGCCAACTGAAAAGTACTTACTAGGATGCCCCTTGAAAGTTGGCGCTATGCTACCCACCTCCTGATAGAAAGGTGATAGACTACAGTTCAATAAAGATAAACATTTTTGTACATGACCAAAGCAAGAATTTGTTCTGCACATTACAATACAAATTACAATTTGTTTTTTTTCCTCTTTTTTTCCCCCCATTGGAGGATAGTAAAAGGCATGTGAGAGAGATTAAATGCTCATTAATTGAGAATAAAGTAAAATAAAGTAAAATTTTTAATAAATGGAAGTTGGTGCTGAATAAATTCTTTGTTTTCTGAGAAAATCCATTATCAGCTTTTAGATGACAGGGAGACCTCAGAGTCAGGACATATTGAAACACATTGTCCTTTCTTTTCAGGTTCCCACCTGAAAATATAGACAATGGCCTAAGAAATGTACCCTAGAATGGAAAGAAGGGAGATTGAACAAACCCCTCTGACTATTGTAGTTTCCATGGTAACAGTGGGGGGAAGGGGATAAGCCCAGGTCACACTATATCATGGGTTCTTAACCTTTTTTGGTATCAGGATTTGGACCCCTATGGAACCCTCCTCAGAATAATAATTGGAGAAAATGCTAAATTTTAGTTATAGGTTTCTGAAAATAAAGATGTATTTTTTCCTAAGTTTTCTGCTTGAAATATATACTTGTGGATCCCAGGTGAGGAACCCCTGCACTAAATTAAAATCTTAGGAAAAACAAGTTTACTGTAATTCTCTCACCTCTCATCATTTTTTCTTCTCTAAATTGAGCTACTGGCCAGGTGTGATGGGACACACCAATAATCCTTGCTACTGGGGAGGCTGAGGATGGTGAATCAGTTGAGTCCTGAGTTCTTGAGCTACATTAGGACTAAAGTTCATCAGTTGTCTAAATTAAGCCTGGCATCAATATAGTGAGCCTTGGAGAGCACTGGTGCCACCAAGCTGCCTAAAAAAGGGCAACTGGGCGTAAGTCAGAAAAAGATCAGTCCAAAGCTTCCATGCTGATCACAGGTGGGATTGTCACACAAGTGGCTGCTGCCCTTTCAGACTAGGTGAGAAAGGGAGACACAGCCAAACCCTACATGCTCCCCCTCTTCCCCTTCCCCAACTCGCCCCTTCCAAAAAACAGAAATCAAATCAGAAAAGAACTAACCAGAATTCTGCCTAGAGGTTTAGTGTAAGTGATAACCAAGTTTTAAAAAATTCTTTCTACCTTTGAACCCCTTCAGTATGGCTCAAATCTATTCCAAATAATCACACATTAATTTCTTTTATGCACCCTCTGCTCCAGCCAAACTGGACTCCTCGGTGTTCCGCAAATTTGACCTTCCTTGTCTTCTCTGTGCCTTTGCATAGGAAGTCCTGATCATTGAGATATTCTCTTCCCTCCTTTCCTCCTCTTCATTCCCTTTAAGGATCAATTCTAGCTCAATCTCCTCTTTTCTAATTCCCTTGGTTGTTAGAACTCCCCATTCCCGAAATTACTTTGTATTATATATTATAACATCATATCATATAACTATAAAATATAATAACAGTATTATATTATATAATTATAATATAATATATAATTATAGGATATAATTATGATATTATATATTGTCTTCTGTACTACTCCCATCTCCAGCTCCTGCCAATAGAATGTAAGCTTCTTGAGAACAAGAATGTATTGTTTAGCTCTAGATTTGCATCACTTAGCACATGCTTAATAAATGGTTGTTGAAGTGAATGAAAAAAGATAGGGCTATTTCTATTACATGTTATTTTAAGTTAAACCACTGAATGTCTGAAACAAATTCATGAAATCCGGATTCTTGAAATGAGGGAGAAAGAGCAAGTGACTGCTTTAAAAAGAACATTCTCATAAGTGATTGGCATATTTCTTGTGAAGGTCTCCTCATTCTCACATAATTTTTGTGTTTAGCAGTAAACAAACATTTATTAAATGTTTACTATATGCCAGGTTCTGTGCAAGTGCTGGGGTTATAAGAAAAGCAATAAATAGTAAGTAAATAAACAAACAGATCAACAAAGGAATAAAAATTAACACACAAAACCAAGCACTCCTTTCCCTCAAGGGGCTCACATTTCAATAGGGGAGACATCATGTAAATAACTAGTGACGTAGAAGATCTTATACAGAAGAAATGAGTGTTCTGTGAAAAGGGATAGAGAACATTAACAGCTGGTTATGGGGGTTATGGCATAATATGCTTTTGATGGTTCATATTAAGAGTAAGGCTGACAAATACATACCACTTAAGTTAATGCACGCTGTAGCTACCATCACTTATGGACCTTGGTTGATTTGGATTTAGATATTGGAGACTTTTAACAACCAGTTTGAAAACTGAATAAGCTGAGGACTAATTATTCAGACGTGCACTGTTTTAACATATCCAGACAAAGCAGAGTGAGTGACTACAACATTGAATTGGAACAGAAATGAATAGTAAACTAACATGGATAGTATTTGTCACATTCTTTTTTTGTGTCTTTTTTTGGTAGGGGGAAGGCAGGGCAATTGGGGTTAAGTGACTTGCCCAAGGTCACACAGCTAGTAAGTGTGAAGCATCTGAGGCTGAATTTAAATTCAGGTCCTCCTGACTCCAGTGCTCCATTCACTGAACCACCTAGCCACCCACATTCTTGAAAAAGTGCAATTTCATTGCACTTTTTACAGTTTGTTTGATCTTCTAAATTCATGACTCTGAAAGTACAGGCAAGGGCACAGTGTCTCTCCAGAGTTGGGGGGGTACCCTCTGTAATAGTAATGGAATTTAAAGATCCCCCTGTATTGGCTTGGTTTTTGGTTTGATTGTGTTAAAACCCAGAGCTTGTGAATCCCACTTGTGGGATGGACTTGTTGATGTGAAAAGAGAGGGCTGAACTGGGAGGAGCTGGTGATGTAAATTTAGAGAGACACAAGAAAAGAGAGAGACAGATGAACATTTTGGGAGCAGCATGGTGGAGGCAGAGAGAGAGATGGAGAGGATTGCTGAGGGCCACTTTGAATTGCCCAGGACTTTTGAGAGCTGCCACCCAGAGCTGCCAAAGGACTGAGGAGACATGGCTGTTATGCTGGTACTTTGTCTGTTTTGATGTTGTTTTGCCAGATTTGTCCACTGGTGAAAGACAGTCCTGTTGTTTCAGAGGTCTGGGAACCTTGCTGTTGGTTCAGAAGCCCTGAAAAAGGATTTTCTTGTTGTATGTTTACAGAGATCCTGGAAGAGGATTTTGCTAATGTTTTCAGGGGTCCTAGGACTGTTCTGCAGACAGAGAATGAATTAATGAAGACACTGGCAATGTATCTTGTGGCCTTGCTAAGCGTTGTCTCCCCAGGAACAAAGATTGCTGAGAACTTGCCACTTGTCAAGATGAAGAAAAGACCTCTCTTTGGGTATTAAATGCTGTACTTAAGCTTGTTGTAACTCTGGGGTAGATTCAATTGTGATCCAAGGGTGGGGAACTTTTGACTTTTTTGCGCTCTGTGATTAAACAAATGAATGTACTTTGCTTATGATTGGAAACTAATCTTCATTTGAGAAGAGGGGCTTTGTGATGGACTAAATGAATATACAGCCTAGGGGTGGAGTAGTACTTAGAAGAGGGTCTTTGGGATTGATTAAATGAATGTAATGTCCAGGGGTGGGGTAGTACTTGGAGATTATTGAATCACACTTGGTAAATGCTGTATTTTGAATTATGCTATATGTTGATTCTCTCTGTTCTTAATTTGTCACTGAATAAAATGGAGAGCACCTATGCTGGTATTTTGAACCTTGGGAAGTTGCCTTTGCCTTGGCATTACACCCTCTTGCTTGGGTTCTGTGAATGAAGACTTCAGGGGGAAATCAGTTCCTAAGACTGCCTGTTCCCCCTGCTTGTCTTCCCCATGCATACAGTCTTCAGTCTCTCTCTCAGATCCCAGTCACCTCCCCCAACTTGTGGCTCTCCACCAAATTTCCTTTCCTGCCTGTGCGCTGCATAGTCATGAATCCAGTAGCAACTTCCATTTCTCTTTACCAGCTTAATGGGGGAAAAATTCCTTCCTTGGCCATTTTTTTTTGCTTTTTTTTCCCATTTTCAAATGCTTTATTAACTTCTGATTTACGTCATTCATTTCCAACAGATTTTGAGTTACAAATTTTCTCCCTGTTTTTCCCCTACCCACAACCCCAAAATAGCAGTCCCACAGGATATCCCCTCCTCCAATCTGCTCTCTCCCATATTTTCTCCCATACACCCTCAGACTTTTCCAGTAGGGCATGGTGGATCTCTATGCCCAAGTGCCTGTATATCTTCTTTCCCAATTACATGTAAGATAGTATTAATAATTGTATATATGTACATATAATTTTAAACATTTGATTTTAAAACTTTGAATTCCAGATTCATTCCCTTCCTCCCTTGTCACCCACTCTTACTGGGAAGATAAGCAGTTCAGTATAGATTGTACATGTGTAGCTAATGCAAAACATGAACATAGTAGATATATTGTAAAAGACTGACTATATTTCCCTCCCTCCTATCCCACCTCCCACTTGTTCTATTCTCTACTTTTATCCCATCCCTTTTCAAAAGTGGGTGCTTCCAACTTCCCTCCCCCCCCCCAGCCTTCCCTCCCTTCCATCATCCCCCCTCTCATCCCCTACCCCCTACTCTCCTGTAGGGTGAGATACACCTATTTAGTGTGTATGTCATTCCCTCCCTAATCCAAATTCAGTGAGAATAAGGTTGACCCATTCCCTTTTGCCTTCCTATTCTTCCCCTCCATTGTAACCCTTTACCCTTGCTTCTTCTTTATGAGATAGTTTACCCCATTCTGTCTCTCTCCATCTCCTCTCATTATACTCCTTTCTCACCTCTTAATTGTACCTTTCAAGTATCATCCCTTCCTGTTAAATTGGTCCTGTGCCCTCTATCTATGTATACCTGTAAACATATATACACACATTCACACATGTATTCATACACCCGTTATACCCTCCGATATAGACATATATATATATATATTTCTATACCCTTCAACTATTTTCATACTGAGAAAAGTTTCATCAGTTACAATTATCATTTTTCCATGTAGGAATGTTAATAGTTCAACTTTGATCAGTGGCTTATCATTTCTATTCCCTGTTTACCTTCTTAAGCTTCTCTTGCTTCTTGTATCTGGATGTCAAATTTTCTATTCAACTCTGGTTTTTTCATTAAGAATGCTTGAAAGTTCTCTATTCCATTGAATGACCATATTTTCCCCTGAAAGATGATGCTCAATTTTGCTGGGTAGGTGATTCTTGGTTTTAATCCCAGCTCCTCTGCCCTCTGGAATATCCTATTTCAGGCTCTTTGATCCCTCAGTATAGAAGCTGCCAGATCCTGTGTTATCCTGATTGTGTTTCCATAATATTTAAATTATTTCTTCCTGGCTTCTTGTAATATTCCCTCCTTGATCTGGGAATTCCGGAACCTGGCTATAACATTCCTAGGAGTTTTCTTTTTGAGATCTTTTTCAGGAGGTGATTGGTGGATTCTTTCGACCTCTATTTTGCCTTCTGGTTCTAAAACAGCAGGACAATTTTCCTTGAGAATTTCTTGGAGGATGATTTTTAGGTTCTTTCCCTGATCAACTGCAGGCCAAGAGCCGGAGCTGCAATGTGCCTCAGTGTTTCTCACCCTGGGGGCAAAAGCTGATGCATTCCCAACTACTGGGTCTCAAAGTCCACACTGCACTGACCTCTCACTTTGTCCTTTGCATCTATGTTTTGATAAATCTGGAAACAGCCATGGCTGCTGGTGATCTGGAGTCCCTCCAGCTGGTGGCTGGTCAGGCCCACCCTGGGGCTAAAACCTCCAACTCATGTGGGCCTGAGCTCAGCTCCCAGATCTCTGTGCTGGCAGCTTGCTGCTGGCCTGCCAGGCTGTCCTCAGCTGGAGGTTAGCTTCTCTGGGTCATTTTATTGGTTCTGCAGCTCCAAAGTTTGTTTAGGGTCCCCTTTTACATGGATTGGGGAAGGTGGAAGCCGGAGCTCTGCAGAGGTCCTGCTTGTACTCCACCATCTTGACTCCATCCCCTGGTTTTTTTTTTTGCTTTTTGGAGGGCAATTGGGGTTAAGTGACTTGCCCAAGGTCACACAGCTAGTTTTTGTATTAAGTGTCTGGAGCTGGATCCAAACCCAGGTCCTCCTGAGTCCAGGGCTGGTGCTTTATTCACTGCCCACCTAGCTGTCCCTGGCCATTTCACAGAAAGGAAAAGTGAGAGCATAGTTCTCCTCCTCAGTGACAGAAAATTTTCTTTCCCCTGGCCCTTTCACTGAGAGGAGGGGCAAGAGGGATGCACTTCTCTACTTTAGTGAAGAAAAACTTCACTCCTTTCCAACAGATGCCAACATAAGAATGAAGCCTGGGATGATGGAGGCAGCTATCCACAGGCTTCAGCAGGCCTCTGACCTCACAAATAAATGATCAGAGTAAGAGTACAGTATAGGGTAATGCAGAGGATAGAGTGCTGGGTTGGGAAGTAGGAAGACAGCTTTCTGAGTTCAAATTTAGCCTCAGATACCTGCTAGTGACTCTGGGCAGGTCACTGAATTCTGCCTCAATTTCCCCATCTGTAAAACGAGCTGGAGAAGGAAATGACAAGTCAGTCTAGTACCTTTGCCAAGAAAACTCCAAATGGGGTCAGAGTCAGAAACGATTAAAATGGCCCTACACAAGAACAAAACTCAGACAAATGGGTGTCTACAGAATAACTGCATGATATATATGTGTGTGTGTGTGTGTGTGTGTGTGTGTGAGGTTACCTCGCCTCTAAAGTCCTTTCCAGATTTCAGATTTTGTGATCCTATATGTAAAAGAGAATAAATGAGAAGATTTAATGGATACAACTGAATCATAGAAGGCAGAAAAGGGTCTTTTCACCAAGAGACACATACTTTAATCTAGTTACCACAGGCTGAGATGAGTGAACAGGTACCAATGGAAATGCTATAGTCATTATGATATGAGACAAGACGACATGACTTTTCAATAACCAAAGAAGTCGGAACAGAAATTGGACTAGACCCCTTTTTTTAACTAACAGGGAAATATCACAGAAGGCTTTGGGTTGTCTCTTTTCTCCCCTACCCCTACCAAGCTGATGCAAGAAAATAATGAAGTGCTTTTCTGCTTGACTGGTAGTAACAGTAACTGTCACTAGCTCAAAAGTATCATATACAGAGGAAAAGGGTGCTGGGTTTGGAGTTAGAGAATCTGCATTCAAGTCTCATCTTTGCTCTCATCCTCTTAAAGTCCCTGGCTTCCTTCTACCACTTTAAACAAGAGGCCTTTCTTGGTCCCCTCTTCCCAAGCCCCCATTCACTCTTTAGTCATCTCCCCAGTTCCCATGGATTCCACTATCATCTCTTCTTAGATGGTTGTCACATCTATTTGTCCAGACTTAACCTCTCTCCTGACCTCTATTCTCACATCCCCAAATGCCTATTGGACAGCTCAAACTGAATGTCTCGCAGACGTCTTAAGCTCAACATATGAAAAATAGAACTAATTATCTTTTTTCTCAAGCTCTCTTCTCTCCCTAACTCCTCAATTACCACGGGGGCACCATCCTCTTCATCACCCAGACCAACCTAGGTGTCATCTTCATCTAATCACTTTGTCTCACTCCCCTATATTAAGAGTAGCACAACAACAATAATAGCTAGAGTTTATATAGTGCCTACTACATATTCCAGGAGCTGTGCTAAGTGCTTTGCAAATATTTTCTGCCTTCACAAGCTTTCTGTATATAATGTCCTCTAACATTGGCTCCACCTTGGTGCAGACCTTAATCACTCCATGCCTAGACTATTATATTAGCCTGCTAATGGTTCTTCCTGCCTCAAATCTTTCTCCTCTGTGGTCCATCAGTTGTCAAAGTGATCTTAAATCCCAGATCTGACCAAGGCATCCCTCTATTCAAATCAACTCCAGTGGCTTCCTATTGCCTCTAGGATCAAAACCAAAACCGTCTGTTTGGCTTTTATAAACAAAGCCCTTTCCTATTGCCCTGTCTCCCTGTCTCCCCCCTCTCAAGCACACTCATCCCTGTTTGTGATGTCGCGGACACTGATGTTGACTCTGAGCAGTCAGTTTTACGGACTATCCCCATACCTAGAACTGTCTCGTCTTCTCGTCTTTGTCTTCTGGCTTCCCTGGCATCCCTCAAGCCTCAGCTTCTTCTATGAGCAATCCCCTTTAATGCTCGGACTGTCCCTGTGTTGTATGTTTCTTATCTGCATAGTTCTTGGCATGCTAGCCCCTCCCCACACTAGATTGTAAGCTTCTTGAGAGCAGTAACTACCTTTCGCTTTTTTTTTGTGTGTCCCCAGGGCTTAGCACAGTGCCTAGCCCATAGGAGGTGCTCAATAAATATGCTTATGAAAAACAAAAAAAATTTGGGGGGCCGCTAGGTGGTGCAGTGAATAGAGCACTGGCCCTGGAGTCAGGAGGACCTGAGTTCAAATCCAGCCACAGACGCAACACAAAAACTAGCTGTGTGACCTTGGGCAAGTCACTTAACCCCAAGTGCCCTACCTTCCCCCCCCCCGCAAGCAAGCAAACAAACAAATAAATATGCTTATGATTAATGACTAGTATCTTCCCTTCTATGAAGTTACCTTCTGTCTACTCTGTTTATAATTTATATGTGTATTGTCTTCCCCATTAGAATATAAGCTCTTTGAAGGTAGGGACTATCTTATTGAATATTTTTATTTTTTGCATGTATTTATATCCATCAGGCAGTGAAGTGGTGAAGTGGATGGAGTGCCTGGTCTGGAGTCAAGAAGACTCATCTTCCTGAGTTCAAATCTGACCTCAGACACTCACTAGCTGTGTGACCCTGGGAAAGTCACTTAGTCTGGTTTGTCTCAGTTTCCTTGTCTGGAAAATGAGCTGGAGAAGGAAATGACACACCAGTCCAGTATTTTTCCCAAGAAAACTCCAAGTGAGGTCATGACTGAAATGAGTAAACAGCAACATTTTTATCTATCATTTACCATAGAGCCTGGCTCATAAAGAAGCACTAAATAAAGGTTCTCTCTCTCTCTCTCTCTCTCTCTCTCTCTCTCTCTCTTTCTCTCTCTCCTGTTGTGTAGGTACCACCTCTAGCAACTCAGATCACATTCCATTTATTCTTTAGAAAATACTTTTCATGAGTTGTTTTGCCTTCCCCAACTCCCCCTCTCCCTCAAATTGATAAGCCTAATGGTCAACATGCCTAATGATGAAGCTCTTTGTACTTAGCTAGGCTTGCCCTCAGAATTCTGAAAATTCCAAGTTTATATTCAAATTCCTTCTGTCTTGGGAGTCCCTCACAGGGCCTGTCCAATGCTGAAATAGCCTTTAGGACTCCAGGACCAGTCAGCTTCATACTGTGGTGAAATATGAAAGACTTTACTATAGAATTATCTTCTGTAGGTGTGGAAATTAGCAAATCAAAGTCTAGGACTATAATGTCTTATTACCCACATGGGATACTACTCTTTGGCTATTGAAGAATGATTAGTTTCATCAAGTTTTGCTATTTTCAGGAACCATTTGCCTGTCTGCCATGTTCGCCATCTAACAGCAAGTGATAAGGCTGGTAGTTGAATGAGAATTAGAAATATTTTACTGCATTGTGCTTATAAGATTGTTTCTAAACGTGTTGTATTCAAGGTCAGAGTGCTTTTGTCCAGCAGGTCAGGAGAATTTACAAGTTGTTAGGCAGAGTTTCATAGAATAGAACTTCTGGGGACCAAAGGTTCTAGTTTGATGTCAACAAGAATGGGCTTGGAGTTGAAATCTAGGACTATACTCTTTAGATAGTCATATATATAGTCACACCTTTCCTCAATGGAGAAAATTACCCTTCCAACCATATAGCAGAGGAAATTAACTTGTAGTCTGCTCCAAGGGACTAGTGAATAGATTCTAGGGGATCTATGGACTTGGATAGGAAAAAAAAAATAACATCTTTGTTTTTATTGACCTCTGACATTTCTTTCCATTATGAATAAAGGTAGCAAACTGCAGGAGTATTTAAACCTCCCCAGGCTGCCAGCCTTTCCATGATACACAAACTCTGCCAACTACGGTTCTTAACACTGTTAATTCCAGCTCTTATAACAAAATACTAGGTTAAAAAACAGACCTGGGTTAATGTTTTATCTGGAGGGCTCAAAAAGTTTATCCCTCAACTATTTACCTTTTCCTGTGGCCTAACTTGTGTGTCTGGTTTCCTCATTAACCTGTTTCTGTCAATAGCTATAGGTCTAGCCTGAGATAATACAGAGACAAGCTCTTTCTGAACTATAATATATTGACATGAATCTTTGGAACAGCTTCTATAAGTGTCTGGAGAGTTTCTTTTTTCTTCCAGGAATGATCTGTCTGTGGAGGTTACATGAGGTTCAGGAATTAGTTGTGAACTGATATCATAACTGTTATGGGGAGGCTAACCCAATTTAATACCAAGGCTGACTCACCAAATGCCTTTAGAGGCACAGATTATTCTTGTATCATTTCTAAATAATTGCTCTTTCCTCATGTGAAGTGGCACCCCCCTGTTGTTCATCCAAAATATATACGATTCAAGAAGTTTAGAAGGGGGAGAAGAGTCAGAGGGAGGAAAAAAAATGTCTTCTGCACCCAAATGGAAAATACTGTATTTATCATTTAAAGAAAGGACAAAAGCTAAGCTCTGTAAACTATGTGGGTTCCAGTGACAGTAATTATCTGCTCTCCCAGAATGAGTAATTACATTATTCCAAACCCACAGTTAAGTGGTGGTGGTTGTGCAGACACACATGAACATGCATGCCTAAAGGTGCCATGATGCCGGGGAAAATGGAGGAGATAAATGTCTGAGGAAATGAGAGAATTCTCTCTACTGGTAGAGAATTCATTTTTTTTTTTTTCAGCTTGTACCCTCACGAACCGAATTGCAGGCAAACATCTTGTTGTTGTGTCCCCCTAATTAGCAGGATCTTTCCAAAGATGTTTGTCCTCTCAGTCTATCGGCAGACCATAGACTGATTAAACACTTTCCCTGGAGGCTGTATCAATTAGGGGGGAAGAGAAGGTTGAACTGCTGATCTTGGGACAATATTTACCCTTGGCAACAGTGCTTGCCTGCTTTCTCCTTCTGAAAAAAGGACTCCTTGCCTTATAAAAGCAAGAGAAAATGTACGTCCAAGAGGACATTATGTTCATTTTAATTTAAGATCACATTGCCTATACCATAGCTAATGCAGCTCTCTCATAATGATCTTTAATAATAATAACAAATAATTCCATCTTACAGAGTGCTTTAGAGATGCCAAAGCACTTTGCCTTTACATTTTATCTCATTTGCTCTGTACAGAAAATCCACAGTGCAGGGATATATCAGTTATAAATGTTGTCTTTCTCAAAATTTCCATCCACTGAACTTAAATTTTAAAAGTAAAAAATGTTCAGTTTTTTTTGAACAAAGAGCAAATCTGATCTTAGATAGGAAGGAAAATAGCAATAATAACTATCATTTTCATAGTATTTTAAGGTTTGCAAAGCACTTCAAATATATTTTTTTATTTGACCCTTATAACAACCCTGTGAGATAGGTTCTTTTTTTTTTTTTAATTTTGGAGGGCAATTGGGGTTAAATAACTTGCCCAAGGTCACACGGCTAGGTTTTATTTATTTTTTTTTGTACGTGTGTGTGTGTTAAGTGTCTGAGGTTGGAACTGAACTCAGGGCCTCCTGACTCGGGGGCCAACACTCTACTCACTGCGTCACTTAGCCGCCCTGATAGGTTCTTTTTTTATCCCCATTTTACAGATGAAGAAACTGAGGAAGAAAGAAGTTGCTATCTTTTCTGTGTTGAATATCTGCAATTTATCCTGAATATATCTCGTTTGTACATCGTTATTTGCAAGTTGTCCCTTCCATTAGATTGCGAACCCTTTGAAAGCTGTTACTATCTTTTGTCTTCCTTTGTATCTCAGAACTAATTATAGTGTCCAGTATATAGTCGGTACTTAATAAATGCATATTGACTAATGACTTGTCCAGAATCACACAGTTAGTAATTGTCTGAGTCAGGATTTGACTCATGTCTTCTTGACTCTAAGTACAACACTCTAGCCAGTGGACCACCTAGACTGAGAACAAGGACTTTTTGTTGCCATCTTGACCTTGGCCTTGTCTAACTTTCAAAATGTATGGAGACAGACTGTAGAGCGGTATGGCTTCCATTAACACCAAGGATGATAACTGATTAATTGGAACAGAAATGAATAGTAAACCAACATAGATAGTATTTGCCACATTCTTTTTTTTTTTGTCTTTTTGGAGGAGTGAAGGCAGGGCAATCAGGGTTAAGTGACTTGCCCAAGGTCACACCGTCAGTATGTGTTAAGTATCTGAGGTTGAATTTGAACTCGGGTCCTCCTGACTCTAGGGCTGGTGCTCTATTCACTGTACCACCTAGTTGCTCTTAGGGCATTTTCATAGGTCAAAGGACTTGGACATTTTTGGATCAAAGAAGAGGTAAAATAAGATAATTGGAGATGAAGTATCTGCTCCTGGCTCTGCAACTCCATTCTTGGCTAACCCAAGGTTGCCTGATTTACTGTTGTACTCTAAGCTGCCCCCTACATTCCCCCATTTAGGAATGAAATGTAAAAGAAGTCCTGATCTGCCTCAATAATGCTGTAAGGAATGCCACAAGTGAATGATATTATATGCTTCAGATGCTAAATGATGAATTTCAGAATTTTAGGGAGCTAGATGTATGTATCCTTACTTTTCAGTCACTTGGTAACATACACTTCAATGAGTAAATTGAAATTGAAATTAGGTAACTTGACATATCTTGATTTCTTTATAATAGTCATATCCTTGAGAAATCGTCAAGGCCAATTTTTACCTTAAAATGAAACTTGCACCAAAAGAAATATTGAGAAAGCTCCTAAGCTCTGAATTAACATTCAATAAACATTCCCTTAGATGCCTATTATGTGAGAGACTCTGGGATATAGTAGAGTGAACTGGACTTGGAATCAGGAAGATCTGTATTTGAAGACTGCCTTATATACTTATTAGCCGTGTTACTCTGGGAAGGTCACTTAACCTCTAAGTCCTAGATTATACAACAGAAAAAAATGGGAATAAGTAACAGCCCCTGTGTGGGTTGTTCAATCAGTCAACAAGCATTTATTAAATACTTCTTATATATGCAAAGTCCTGGGAATACAAATATAAAGAATGAAAATATCCCTACTTTCATTAAGCTTATTGAAAACAAGTTTAAAGCACTATATAAATGTAAGCTGCTGTTACTACTACTACTGCTGTAAATGTATAAATGTAAGCTGTTGCTGCTGCTGCTACTACTACTATTATTAGTACCACTACTACTACTGTCAGTAGTAGTACAAAGATTAAAATTACATAGTCCCTCACCTTGAGGAGTTTATAGTCTACTTGGCAGATGCCATATGTACACAAGTGAATGTGCTACAAGGTAGGGCATGATGCAGACAAAGGACTCAGTCAAAGTGCTCTTAGGGAGACTTGAAGAGGGAGAGAAGAATGGTTCTGGATGTGTTAAAGGAATAATGAAATTCCTTTAGATATTTTTTGTCTTCTTGAATTTTAATGAAAAGATTGATTTCTATTCGTTATTTATCTATTGTCGAATTTTAACAAACAGCTGTAGTGATAATTGCTGAATTTCTACTGTATGTTTAGAGAAAACTGTCAATTCACAAACATGGAATTGTGCCATTATCTATGTCTAAGGCATTTTTCTGTAAATATACAGATTTAGTGCTGGTTTTCAATAAATATACAAAGATGCTAATTATCACTAGAACTATTTGTTAAAACTCAAAAATACATAAAAAATAAAGAAAAGGAGTGCCATTTTTTCATTAAAAATCCCCAAATATTTATCTTCCACTGCCTCTCACACAATTTTTCTGAAATTGCACTATCATTATCTTGTGTTAACTTTACCTTCAGTTTCTTCTGTCCTTCAAGACTGATTTCTCTAGCTCTTGCCTAGTCTGAGCTTGGGCTGCTCTTATCGTTCAGTCTGGGGGTGGGGGTGGGGGGATTTCTCTCTCTCTCTCCTCCAGGGGCTCTCTTTGAAGTCAGCAGAATCTTGGTGGGCTGTTGGGGGGAGATAAGGACCATGAGAACAGTCCAAAGGAGGGCATTTCACAGCATTCCTTATGATATCGCTTGGGTTTTAAATTTCTCTTCTTTCAGTAGTCTTTAGATAGCCCCTCAACAATGATTTTGTCTACAACGTGCACTGACAGAAATGCTGGGGATTGACAGCAAATGCCTCGCCTTACCTACGCTATGGCTTTCTGTGAAAAGATAACATGATGGCATAGATGTTTTTACAATATGTCAGAGCTCTTGGCTGGCTTCAGAACAAGTCTACATGCAGACAAAACCTATTGGTCAAATTACTTTGGACTGCACTTATAGACCTAGGGAAGGTGAGAAATTTACATAATGGGCAGTGTTAGATGTGGGATCCTCTCATGAAGGAATAATGATAATGGAAATAACAATGGTGGCAGCTAGCATTTATATAATGTTTTAAAATCTGCCAAATATTTTATATATTATCTCATTTGATCCTCACAACAACCCTATAAAGCAGGGGATATTAATACAACCATTTTACAGCGGAGGAAATTGAGCCTGAGACCGGTTACCTTTCCTAAGGTCAAAAAGCTAGTGTCTGTGACAGAATTCAAACTCAGGTCTTCCTGACTCCAAGACCAGCACTATGCACAGTACCACCTTGTGGCTCTGTTTAAGTATTATCCCTGATATGAAACAATTCAATTCTTTGAGAATTCTCCTAAGTGACAAACATTTATGACCTCCTCATCACCTCATTTTCTTTTGGGAAGCAGGTAAGGCACAAAATATGTCATTTCAGTATTTCAGAAGAGCCTATTGGTGATCTTCCTTTACCTCTGCTAGTTGTAACTGCTTTTTGCTTAGAAGGTGGATTTGATTCATTGCTTGGGTCCAAATAATTCATCACCAGGTAGCCAACTGCCTGTTGGTGAGTCCATCTAATCCTACTTAACTGGACTCATGTTGGGAGAACAGAACATACATTTGAGCACCATTCTGCACTGGGTGTTTTTCCAGCTTGGCAGGTCTGCCATAGTTTTGATCTTAAACCACAGTTCACCTCTACACCATGGAGTTTGTTCTTTGACTTTGGTCCCAAAGAGGACCATGACATCAGAAGAGTGATGTCATGACTTGCAAGTGAATTGGATTTAAGTGAGGGAGAACTGTGCAAAGTCACCAGTCTCACACTCTCCTCTGGAGTCATCTGGGTCTAGTGGCAAGATATATAAGGGGTGCTGCTAGGTGGTGCAGTGAATGGAGCACTGGTTCTGGAGTCAGGAGGATCTGAGTTCAAATATGGCCCCAGACACTTAACACAAAAACTAGCTGTGTGACCTTGGGCAAGTCACTTAACCCCAATTGCCCTCCAAAAAGCAAAAAAAAAAAGATATAAATTAGGATGATTGAAGGTGGCCCCAATGCAGTGGGAGACCTTGGCCTTTCTAAGCTAAAGACTTTCTCAGGTCCCAGTCTGAGCCATCAGAGCCAAAACAATGACCAAGTGAGGCCTGGGCTGAGACCTATTGTTGGCCAGTCAATGAGAGCCAGATTGATTTGGGTTTAAAGAGTGGATGATATATAGCCTGGTGGTATTAAAGCTCTAAAACAGTGGTGTCAAGCTGAAATAAAAATAGATCCCTATGGGGCAGCTAGGTGGTACAGTGAATAGAGCACTGGCCCTGGAGTCAGGAGGACCTGAGTTCAAATATGGCCTCAGACACTTAACACAAAAACTAGCCATGTGACCTTGGGTAAGTCACTTAACCCCAAAAAGCAAAAAAGAAAAGAAAAAAGAAATAGATCCCTGTGAGCAGCATATTAATAAAATTAATATTATCTATTAACAAATTAATTAAATTTATTATTAGAAATAATTTTAGTAATTAATTTACTGAAATTAATACTATTAACAAAATATCTCTTTTATATTGTATTATTTACTTATTTTGTGAAACATTTCTTGTTTACAATTTAATATGAATCTGTTAAAACTAAAGAGTATTAGTGTCAATTTGACACCTCTGAACTAAGTGATATTAGCCAGATCATTTAACCCCTCAGTCCTCAGATTCCTCATCTGTAATATGAAAAGGCAAAGGTTTATTTCTAAGGTCATACCTGCTCTAAATTTCTCACTAAAGAAAAATTGGGGCTATAAAGATGACTCAAGGAATTGAAATGTTTTGTTTATTTCAACAAACCATGGAGTGGGACTTTAGTGGAGGATAAATCATGAATGAATAATTAGTTTCCCTATTGCCATTCATACTCTGACATCACTTCATAGTCTTTGATTATCACTGCCTTTTGGCTTGCTTTTATTATGAGAGGCAAAAGCCATCTTAAAGCTGGAGTAATGAGTTGATTCTTTATTCCCTCCATAAAAACAAAACAAAACAAAACAGAAAATCCATTTTCAGAAAATGCTTGATAAAATAATTTTGAACATGAACACAACTTAGTAAAGTAGAAGGAGTGTTGGATTTGAAGTCAGATTTGTTGAAATTTTGACGCTGCCACTAATTTTCTATTGTTCTATGGATAAGTGACTTAATTTCTCTGGGCCTCAATGTCCTTATTTGTAAAACAAAAGAATTGAACTAGAGGGTCTTTGAATGACTTCTAACTCTAAATCCATGATCTTATGTTTGGTGATAACCAGCTTGTATTTTATTTCTTTACTACCAAGGATATGACTGACCTTAAGCGAGTCCTTATAGAAACATTGCCTTCTACTACATTGTTCATAAGTTATAACAACGGTCACAAGAGAACTTGAATGGCATCCTGGGGCAGAATCTCAAAAAGTTTCAATATTCTTTAGTCTTTTCAATATTCCATTTATCCTTCATCTCCATAAAGCACTTTTGAACGTCACAGTAATATTGTGGATGCATATTCAAATTGGCTCTTACTTTTGTAGTGGGCATTATTAAGACTGTTTACAGAGAGCAAAATTCCATTTAAAATCAAATTATTGATTAAAAACACATTAAGTATTGACTAATAAGCCATAATCTTTTCTCTCAGCCCAATACCAGATAATAACCATATGTATTATATATAGTATATATAATATACATATAGACACATACACCACACACATACACAAGCACACACATGAGTAAGTCAGGAACTAAGGTTAATTTAAGCTTATTTCTAAAATATTTTCTAAATGTAAACAAAAATTTCTACCTAATGTTGTCTAAACTATGAATAATACATATCCACACAGAGCAATAAGATGGTGTAGACATTATACATGCACGATGTTGATAAAAACAAGAACATTTACTTTAGTGGCTCTTCTGGTCATCAGTTTCTAAATGACTGTGACCCATTCAACAACATATTTTTTGGAGAATCAAAATTTCAGGTGAGCCCAACTGCAATAGAGATATGGGACAACTGGGTGGTACAATAGATAGAGAATAGGACTTGGAACCAGGAAGATCTGAGCTCAAATTTGGCCTTAGAAGCTTACTAGCTATTTGACCCTGAACAAATTATTTAAACTATCTGTGCCTCAGTTTCCTTATCTATAAAATGGAGATGATAATAGCACCCCCTTTACCTGATCATGAGAGTCAAATGAGTTAACATATGCAAAATACTCTGCAATTTTTGAAGCAATATGTAAGTACCAAGTATTATTATTAGTTATCATGAAGGGCATAAGTAGTCTATAGAAGGAATGGTTTGTGCTTATGTAGTGGCATATAAGATATCATCTAAGAAATGTATGATTGGAATTGTTTGGCTCCATAGCACCTAATTACTGTACTGGTACCCAGAGAATGTTAAATGCCCTCATTACTGGATGGATCCTTACTGGAGAATCTATGGGAAAACATGGACCAGAATTACACCAGATGAGAATGTGTGAATGTATGGGGAAATACATCACTGGGGAGAATACCTACAATGATGAGACTGTGAATCCATTGTAAAAGTGTTGAACAATTCTTCCTTATTATCTGATATTTGGAGAATGCCTCAAGATACCTGTGAGGACACAGGAGTGTCTTTTTTTTGCTTATATGCATATATGTGTTCAATGTGTTTATATGAATGATGTTACTGTCACTTTATGATATTTTCAGTTTCGGTATTCATGAAAGTGTTTTTTCCTCTAATGTATAATTCTAGCAATTAAACGTACCATTAGGTGGTGGTAACTGGTTGGTCTTGACCATGTTTTTCTAACCAGGAAAGTTTTTTCTAGAAGCATGTTTTGCCTGAGATAGAGACAAACATACATTTGTACTTTTTTCAAAAGCAGAAATATAGTTCAGTGGTAAATCTGAATATGAAGCAGAAGATTTTATGTGAGATTACAGAATGTCTTAAAAATAAAAACCTAGATAAAATTTAGTACCTTTCTCACTCGTCCTTAAATGTTTCAAAATAATTTACATATATATGAATATATATGTATGTTGATCAGAATCTTTCTTTCTAACTAATCTTGGCTCCTTCAATGTGATGTTCTAACCTTTTTTAGGGCATCTACAGGGTATATGTAGGAACTCCAGACTTTTGAAGTAAAACACCCTCTGATCATGATTTTTGGATAATTCTAACATGAATCATCAAAGAGAATGTATTAAATTATCTTCCCAGCATTCTTTTTTTAAATTAAATTTTGTTTATTTTTAGTTTACATCATTTATTTCCACAATATTTTGAGTTACAAATTTTCTCCCCATCTTTCCCCTACCCACCACCCCTAAACAGCGATCCCACAGTATAACCCCTACCCCATCTGCTCTCTCCTATATCCTACCCCATTCCCACTCCGACTTTCCAGTAGGGCAAGATGGAACTCTATACCCCAGTGCCTTTATATCTTATTTCCCAGTTGTATGTAAAAAGAGATAATAATAATATTTTTTAAAACATTTGATTTAAAATTTTGAATTCCAGATTCTTTCCCTTCCTCCCTCATCACCCACCCTTACTGGGAAGATAGGCAATTCAATATAGGTTGTACACGTGTAGCTATGCAAAACATTTCCATAGTGGATATATTGTGAAAGACTTACTATATTTCTCTCCATCCTATCCTGCCCCCCCACTTGTTCTATTCTCTACTTTGACCCTGTCCCTTTTCAAAAGTGTGTGCTTCTAACTTCCCTCTCCCCCATCCTGCCCTGCCCTACATCATCCTCCCCTCTCATCCCCTTCCCCTTTGCTCTCCTGTAGGGTAAGATACTGTATTTAGTGAGTATGTCATTCTCTCCCTAAGTCAAATTCAAAGAGAGTAAGGTTGACCCATTCCCTTTTGCCTTCCGGTTCTTCCCCTCCATTGTAACACTTTTCCCTTGCCTCTTCTATATGAGATGATTTACCCCCATTCTGTCTCTCCCCATCTCCTCTCATTATATTTCTCTCTCATCTCTCAATTTCAACTCTTAAGTATCATCCCTTCCTACTGAATTGGTCTTGTGCCCTCTGTCTATGTATGCCTGTACACATATATACACACACTCACATATGTATTCATATACCCATATACCCTCCTATATAGACATATATGTATGTATATATATACATATACATTTATATTCCCTTCAACTATTCTCATACTGAGAAAAGTTTCATAAATTACAATTATTGTTTTTCCATGTAAGAATGTAAATAGTTTGACTTTGATAAGTTTCTTATGATTTCTTTTCCCTGTTTACCTTCTCATGCTTCTCTTGCTTCTTGTATCTGAATGTCAATTTTTCTGTTCAACTCTGTTTTTTTTCATCAAGAATGCTTGAAAGTCCTCTATTTCACTGAATGACTATATTTTCCCCTGAAACATGATACTCAGTTTTGCTAGGTAGGTGATTCTTGGTTTTAGTCCCAACTCCTTTGACCTCTGGAATATCATATTTCAAGTCCTTTGATCCTTCAATGTAGAAGCTGCCAGGTCCTGTGTTATCCTGATTGTGTTTCCACAATATGCGAATTGTTTCTTCTTGGCTGCTTGTAATATTCTGTCCTTGATCTGGGAACTCCATAACCTGGCTATAATATTCCTAGGAGTTTTCTTTTTGAAATCTTTTCCAAGAGGTGATCAGTGGATTCTTTCAACCTCTATTTTGCCCTCTGATTCTAAAACATCAGGGCAATTTTTCTTGAGAATTTCTTGAAGGATGATTTCTAGGTTCTTTTTTTGATCATGGCTTTCAGGTAGTCCAATAATTTTTACTTTATCTCTCCTGGATCTATTTTCCAGGTCAGTGGTTTTCCCAATGAGATATTTCACATTGCCTTCTATTTTTTCATTTGTTTGGATATGTTTAATAGTATCTTGATTTTGGGGCAGCCAGGTAGCACAGTGAGTAAGAGCACCAGCTCCAGTGTTGGGATGACCCGGGGATCGAATCCCGGGCTCAGACACTTAGCACCGACCCAGAAACACCTGACTGTGTAACCTTGAGCAAGTTACTTAACCCTGATTGCTTAAAAAAAATAGTATCTTGATTTCTCATAAAGTCACTAGCTTCCATTTGCTCCAATCTAATTCTGAAGGAATGATTCTCTTCAGTGAGCTTTTGAGATTCTTTTTCCATCTGGCAAATTCAGCTTTTTAAGACATTCTTCTCCTCATTGGCTTTTTGAGCCTTTTTTGCCATTTGTGTTAGTCTATTTTTTAAGGTGTTATTTCTTCAGTCAGTTGTTGACTCTCTTTTTAGGATTTTCTTGCATCATTCTCATTTCTCTTCCCAATTTTTCCTCCACTTCTCTTATTTGGTTTTCAAAATCCTTCTTCTTTTTTTTTTTTTAAAGCAATAGGGGTTAAGTAACTTGCTCAAGGTTACACGGCCAGTTATTTCTGGGTGTGGTGCTGAGTATCTGAGCCCAGATTTGATCCAGGTCATCCCAACACTGGAGCCGGTGCTCTTACTCACTGAGCCACCTGGCCACCCCTAAGCAATTGAGGTTAAGTAACTTGCTCAAGGTTACCCGGCCAGGTGTTTCTGGGTGGGTGCTAAGTGTCTGAGCCCGGGATTTGATCTCCAAGTCTTCTCAACACTGGAGCCGGTACTCTTACTCGCTGTGCTACCTGGCTGCCCCCAAAATCCTTCTTAAGCTCTTCTATGGCCTATAACCCATTCATATTTTTCTTGGAAACTTTTGGTACAGGAGTTCTAACTTTGTTGTCTTCCTCCCATTCCATGCTTTCATCCTTTTTGTCCCCAAAAAAGGAATCTAAGGTTTGACTGCTGCCACTCAATTAGTTGATCTTTGAGCTTTTTGCCGCAGTAGAACTCTGCTACCAGAGAGGGGAGCTTTGTCCCATATTGCTGGGGTTTTCTCAGCTGCTAGAGCTGTTAGTTGGTTGCCCTCTCTGAAACCTCCACTGGCTCTGGCACCTGGTCACATATCCCAGGACCTCCACCCTAGACAGTGATCCAGATCCAAGCAGGTTAAAGCAAGAGTGATTACCCCTCAGACTGGTTGCTTGGTCCCCCTATGATCTGCAGGGCAGGAACTCTGAAGCAGCCACGTGGAGGCTGTGCGTGGCTGCCACAACTTACCCACTTCTCCCTTCAGGGGCAGAGGCTGGGCCATACTCCCGGACCCCCTGTTCCCAAAGTCCACTGACCTCTCACTTTGTCTTTGGCATTTATGGGTTGATAAATCTGGAAACCACCACAGCTGCTGGTGATCCACTCTCCCGAAGTCTGCTTCAGGGTCAGGACTGCCCTGAGGCTAAAACCTCCAGCTCACAAGGGGCTGGGCTTTCCCCCCAGTGTGCTACAATGGACTCTTCCTGTCTGCCTGCCAGGCTGCCTTCAGTGGGAGGTTTCCCTCTGTCACTTTGTCAGTTCTTTAGCTCTAAAGTTTGTTTAGAATCCTTTTTATAGGTATTTGAGGTGGTTATAGGGGGAGTACAGGAAGTTTACCTGCTTCTATGCCACCGTTTCGGTTCTGCCCCCTCTCTTCCCAGCATTCTTGATCAATTCTCTAAACCGTAAGAGAGATTGTTTTTTTTTTCCTACCTGGCTGAAGAAAAATAAGGGAGAAAAATTATAACTACACATTTAGAACTAGAACTATAGACAATTAAGTTATTTGCAGTCAGAAATAGGTTATTACCCATTTACTCTTAAAGAAAAATAAAGCATCCTCTTTCCCCAAGTCTTTCTTGAAAACAGATGCCTGCTAGGGCAAACAAGTCATTTTTAAAAACAGTCTTTTTTTTTTTCTTAGTGACACCCTAGCAATAGCTAAAAATAATTTACCTTGGATAAAGATATTTCAAAATCATTTCACAAAATATTTTAAGCAAAAAGAGAAACAGAGACAGAGAAAGAGACATACAGACAGAGACAGAGAGAAAGAAAGAGGTTGTGAGAGAGAAGAGGGAGACAGAGAGGGAGGGGGGAGACAGACAGAGAGAGAGAGAGAGACAGAGAGAGAGAGAGAGACAGAGAGAGAGACAGAGACAGAGAGAGAGAGAGACAGAGACAGAGAGACAGAGAGAGACAGAGAGACAGAGAGAGACAGAGAGACATAGACAGAGAGACAGAGAGAGAGACAGAGACAGAGAGAGAGACAGACAGACAGAGAAATAGAAATGGAACAGTTAGCAAGACCAGAAATCATGATTTTCTAATAGAAATATTCTACCATACAGACTCATATAGATTCTAATTGAAATCTATATAGATTAAAGGTAGAATCACAGTCCCAAATGCATAAGATTATACAACCAATAAGTGTCAAAAGTAGGATTTGAACTGAGGTCTTCCTGGGTTCAAAGTCCAACATTGTATCAACTATGATGCACTACCTCTGCTATTAGAAAGGAATTTCTATTCAAAGAATAATTGATGTATAGCTAATGGGTATATTGTAATTTATTTAGTCCAACCTCTTTCATTTTACAGTTGAGGAAACTGAGGCTCAAAGAGTGATTTGTTCATGGTCATCAAAGCAGTAAGTGATAAAGTCAGGATTTGAACCTGTGGTCTTCTGATTCCAAATGTAGCATGCTTTTCATTGAACCACTTTGTATCTGCTTATATGTCAGATTAAAGCTTTAGTAAGATAAGTAAGAATTAGTAAGGAAGGTACAAAATCGTATCTAAATATCTCTTTTAAAAAGTATCTTTCAATAAGAATCATGTCCTTCAATTAAGGGAATGGCTAAACAAAATTGTAGTGCATGAAGGTAATGAAACATTTCTGTGCTGTTAGAAGTGAATACAATGAATACAGAGAAGCATGGGAAGATTTGAATAATCTGATGCAGAGTGAAGTCTGCAAAGTCAAGAAAACAATATACACAATGACTACAACAATGTAAATGGAAAAGAACAATTATAAAACAATTAAAACTACGCATTGCAAAAGTACAAAGAACAAGCCCAAAGAAGAGACACGGAAGGTCCATGAACATTTCATATAATTTCAAAATTTTTAAATTTATTGATCTATTTGTTGATTTTAAAAAATCCTTTCTCTTTTTATCTTTATAATACTATTAGTTATATTGAATGACTTTTTAGAATGGGAAGAGAAAGGGATGTCAGGACATATTCTGGTGATGTAAACAACAAAATACATAGATAATTTAAAAAAAGATCTTGTTTTCATATTTAATATTTAAGTCTTGATTTTTCAATAAGTTACTTGGGGAGAGGACAAAGTTATATTTATTTCTATCTTTGGCAAGTTATGTCTATAACATCAGAATAACTCATTGAACCATGTGTTTGTGATCCTAGCTAGAATCACCACCTCTTGGTAGTAATGTGCCATAATTATAGAAAAAGTACCTAAAAGGAAAAAAAAAAACCCACAGTGGTTCTCTCTCTTAAACATTTGTCTTTGACCTTTTTGCTCACAGAAAGACAATCTGTCTATTACCTGCCCTCTGGTTTGTCAGCTGATATTGTTTCTAAGGGGTCTATAGCCACACTCCCTTATTTGAAATGATGCTTCAGCGTATCCTCAAAGCATTTGGTGATTGACATAACAATGGTTCACTGGCAACCTCTTAGCTCATTGCATGTCTTAACTTGAATTATAGCATTTAGATTCCTCCCTCCCTGCCAACCCCCCCCCCACGAACATATTTAATCTATTTGTGTCCCTTAAATAGGACATTTTGATGAATTCATTACTAATTCCCTAGGGTCAAGACATAATACCAATGTATTATAGATGTTTTTACAATTGTGTAGGCCAAACATGGGCAATATTTCATGTGGCTGAACTTTAAGTATACTGCATCATTTTGCCAAACGTAGCAGACTAAATTTATAGCTGGAAGGAACCTTTGAGGTCTTCCATTAATATTGAATGATCTCATAAACCCATTTTAATATAGTGTAAAAGAGGCTGTGTTTCTAGCATGCCCCCAGACCCCACCCCTTAGCTCAGTTTCCATGAATATATCCTGTGCGTATGAGTGTACCATCTATGTTCCATGGTCCCAAGTCAAGGATGCAAACAGAGCCCTCATGCCAAAGATCTCATGTTGCCTTAGTGCTGAAATGGACTACTCTGGGCAAGTTTCCATCTAAAAATATGGCTACATGGTAACCCAGGGGCATGGCTATCTTATCACCTTGGAGGGAAAGTGTGTTCTTGGATTTAAAAAAAAAGTTGTACTACATAGCTGTCTCAAGTATTCTGATAATGAATCACAGGACATGTGATCTTGTATGTGGAAATACTCAATCCCCTTTGTCGTGGTTGATCAGTCAGTCATCATAATTGAATGACCATCTTTTGCCAGAAATAAGGACCATGGTCAGTGACAAATGAAGAGGAAGACCCAGTCCCTGTTCTGGAGCAGCTGTCATCTAATGTACATGGAGTCTGGGCTCTATCATGTTAACTCCAGGGGATCAGCTCCATGGAGAGTTCATGAGCTGGCTTTGTTTTAGCCTGGTATTGTGTGTGTGTGTGTGTGTGTGTGTGTGTGTGTGTGTGAATATTCATTTGTTGTTAACAGAGTTACTGTCTAGCTTTTGAAATTTCTTCTTCAAAATCTTGAGAGTTTATCGGGCCAGACCTGTCAAGGGGAATTTGATGTTTTCAGCAGCTTCTCAGTCAATCTGACATCAGCATAGAAGCTGTCAGTGAACAGATGATACCCTTTGTTGAACATGTAACCATTACTGAATCACTCGCTGACCCACTGAAATTACAAGCTCATGTTCAGGGTCTGATCTGAAGTTCCTGCCAATGTACAAATAATGCCTGTGAAGGGCATCTCTTGCTGCCATTTCACTCCTTACATGTCTTTGAGCTGGGCTGGGCAGGCTATGGACCTTGCAGATGCTGGCTAAAACCTCATTCTTCATGCCCATCGAGAATCCATTGATGGATAGCACTTCATACAGAGCCTAGTGCTTTTAAAAAACCCTTCAACACCACTCCCTCCAATATCACAAAGGTCTTCTTTGCTGTGAATACTGACCATTCTTTTCTTTTGGCCTCTTGATAATGTTATCTTTCAAATGAGCCATCTGGATTTGAGAGAGAAAGATTGACATATTATCATTACCCAACAAAAGACTATGTCCTTCCGTGGGTCCTCAGGCTTTGCTGTTTATTAGCTATAAGCTAGACAGACGTGCATAGAGTGCATAGAGTCCATCTCTACATGAGTGGGCAGGGTGGGGAATCTGAGTGTTTGGACTGAATAGTCTTCTTTGTGTGAGCTCTGATCCGCCTGCATCCTCAGGCAGCCTGGTAGAATTATAAGGGATATCTCTGGGCCTACAATATTTTAATCTTTTTCAAAATTTACATTCAGCGCTCCCCAGAGTCTGACTCCGACCTCCTGCCTTGTCTTATTTTACACGATTTCCCTTTTATGCACTCTAGCTTTAAGTTAGTGGCTATTCCCATTAGAATGTAAACTTCTTGCAGGTAAAGATTGTTTCACATTTGTACACATACCCCCAGTATCCAACTAAGTGCCATATACAAAGAAAGTGTTTACTAAATAAATATAGGTTAATAAATTAGAGAATATAAACTCCTCATTAATAGGAATTATTTTATTTTTTGTGCTTGTATCCTCAGCACCCAACTCAGTGCATAGCACACAATAAATGTTTGACATATTATTGATTGGCTAATCGATCTCACTTTAACTTCTTTTGTCTCTGTTCCTAGTATATATATATTTTTTTGGTGTTTAGTCATGTTCAATTCTTCATGACCCCATTTGGGATTTTCTTGGCAAAGATACTGGAATAGTCCTCCAGCTCATTTTGAAAATGAGGAAACTGAGGCAAACTGGGTTAAATGACTTTCCCAGGGTCACACAGATAGTAAATGTCTGAGGCCGGATTTGAACTCAGTAAGATGAGTCTTCCTGAATTCAGGCCCTGTGCTCTATCCATTGTGCCATCTAGCTGCCCATTCCTTGTATATATCAACCGACCTATGGTTTGGCTTAGTCTGATTTGGGCTAGTACCCTGGTAGTTTAGGTCTGATATATAAACAAAATGAGACTTAGAAGTCATTCTTTTTTTTTTTTCCCTTAACAAAAAGAGATTTGCTTAGCCATAGCAGAAGAAGGATATTCAACATGAAGAGGCAAGGAGAACACCTTTAACGGATTCAGGTGAGGGAAACTCGGTTTCCTGAGTTGCTCATTGCCACCAAACCTCAGAGAACTTCCTGGGGCTGCTTTGTACTCAGGAAATCAGTGGGTGATCTCAATAGCCCGAACCTTTAGCCCACTAAGCTAACCATGATTCCAAGATGGTCTTAGGAACTTTTAAGGAAAACTTAGCCTAATTTGCATGGGAAGAAGAGCTAAGATATTGCTGCTTCTACTGTTTCCTTCCATGTCTCCTCCTTCTGAAAATGTTCTCTTCCTTCTAAGCCAAATAGAGATGCCATCATCTTCCTAAAACCTTCCTCGATTGCCCCAACTAAAGACAAACCTTTCCTTCCTGATTATTTTGTGCTCTTTTCTTTGATCTATCTTTTGTTTAAAATCTATGTGTTTTAAGAGGCGGCCAGGTAGCACAGCGAGTAAGAGCACCGGCTCCAGTGTCCTGATGATCTGGAGATCGAATCCCCGGCTCAGACACTTAGCACCCACCCAGAAACACCTGGCCGTGTAACCTTGAGCAACTTACTTAACCCCAATTGCTTAGGGGTGGACAGGTGGCTCAGCGAGAAAGTGTTGGGATGACCTGGAGATTGAATCCCGGACTCAGATACTCAGCACCACACCCAGAAATAACTGGCCGTGTAACCTTGAACAAGTTACTTAACCCCAATTGCTTAAAAAAAAAAATCTATGTGTTTTATTGGTGCAGCTAAGTGGTGCCATGGATAGAGTGCTGGACCTCAAGTAAGGAAGACTCATCTTCCTCAGTTCAAATCTGGCCTCAAACCCTTCTTAACTAGGTAACCTTGGACAAGTCACTTAAGCCTTTTTGCCTCGGTTCCCTCATCTGTAAAATGATCTGGAGAAGGAAATGGCAAACCGCTCCAGTATCTTATGCCAAGAAAACTCCAAATGAGGTCATGAAGAGTCAGATACAACTGACTGGAAAACAACCAAAACAACACTTCTATTTGGAAAAAAAAGAATTACTCCATACCTACTGCTGTCTAGATAGTATCTTACACAAGAGTCCTTGTCTTGTCCGTAGGGCACTAACTCAACAAGATCCTTATAACTCCATGAAGGCTCTAACATAGCATGCATGTAAAGGCTGTTATACTGCCTGAACTGAGATCCTTCCACTTCTTTATCTTAAGAAACCTAGCTTTTTCCAAATGCAGCTTCAGTGTCTTCTTCTACACAGTTTTCCCTCACCTCCCCCTACATCCAAGTTGCTGGTGCTCTCTCCTTCTTCAGATTGCTTTGTACATATTTTTGTAGCAATGTTTGCATATATAGACCAAATGGAATTGTAGGTAGGTCACTCCTCAGTCTGGTACATGTCTAATTCTCACAGTATCATTTGAGTTTTATCAAGGGGTATATTTGGATATTTTCTTTTTTTATCAGGCAACCTTACCACACTTGGCTAAGTATTTGTTAAATATTTGAAGAAAAAGAATATGATTAAATATTAAAATTACTGAATTTTATTTTATTCTAATAATAGAGTTTATTAACAAATGCAAGAGATAATTATTTAATTCAGTCTCTCATAAAATAAGTTATATTGGTATTTTTTCTTTGCCCTCTCTTTAACCATCACAGAAACCAACCTTTCCAGAATATACTGTAAACTGTCACTTTCCTCATAGACTCCATAGACTTTTCTTTGTAGTTTTCCCTCCTAATATGAGCTGAGACAGTTTTTACAAAACAAAAAAGTTGCTTTGAATCTTTTCCCCCGTCTTCTCCATACTTGACCTCATTAATCATCATAGATCAAAGATAAAAAAAATCACTCCTTAGAGAGGAGTATCTCATTGAAGAACATTTACAATCTTAACTTCAAACTGTCCATCCCTATTCTCTTTTCTGCAACATTCCATTTGCTCTTAAAAATACAATAACTGTATCTATAGTTTCTGTAGGAGGGATTAGTAAAACAGGTGTTATATTTCTACTCAACAAAATTTTGAATTCCTCTTAAAATCATTTAAGGTACTTCAAATCCACATTAATATTGTATTCACTTAATAAATGTTTCCTTAATTGAATTGTTCATTGAGCTTTTCTAGTTCTTGGAATTTTAGAGATGGAACCTTGAAGGTTATCTCACCCAAGTCTCTCATATGACAGACAGGTAGGGGGTGCAATTAATGGAACACTAGAATTGGAGTCAGACTTAGTTCTAAAACTATCTATGGGACCTAGACCAATTCATTCAATTTCTTTGACCCACAGTTCATGTTCACATATAAAATGAGCATAGTAGTGTTTGTACTGCCTACTTCATAACATTTTGAAGAAAATTATTTGTAAACTGGAAAACACTGATAAACTCCAGTTACTATTATTGATCTTATGAGGAAATAGAGATCCTGACAGGTTACAAGAGTGTATTTCTGTGGAAACTTTGGGTTCTGCAGAGGCACACTAGGGTTCTGTGGTGGTGTCTTGTTACTGGAATTAGGGTTTAGCTATGAGAGAAGAATGACACATGGCTCAGGGGCAGAAGAAAAATCAGGTATGCAGGGTACTAGAGAATTCGCTAGAATAATGTACCAAGACTGTGCAGAATATCTGGGGCAGGGCGAAGTTGATTGCATTGTTATGCCAGTCAAGATATTTATGAGAGTTAGAAAGAGAGAATAACACTGGTATATCTTTGATCAAAACAGCTCCTACATGTTAAGGAATAGAAAGAGTATGGATGAATGCAAGTGAGGAATCTCTGTGAGGCTTAGATGAATGGTGCAGGAGCATGATGTCCAAGTCTTGACTTTTCTCCCTTGTGTTGTCATTATAGTGGATTTGGGATGTTCTTAAATGTCTGTATGTATTCAGGGTCATGTATTAAAGCTGACTCTGAGCTCATCCATCATTATTATTCCATTAATGGAGTAATTTGCTATTTCCTTCTCCAGCTCATTTTTACAGATGAGGAAACTGAGGCAAACAGGGTTAAGTGACTTGCCCAAGGTCACACAGCTAGTATGTGTCTGAGGCTATATTTGAACTCAGGAAGAGGAGTCTTCCTGACTCCAGGCCTTGAACTTGATCCATTGTACTACTTTTTGTCTTGAACTTACAAACAGCAGAATATGAACTGGGGCCTTGATCTATAATGTATTATACTGTTTGAGTTCGGTCTGTTTATCCTCTTTCAGAGGATGTGTTTACTAGGTACTAGGATGTATCATTAAATATTTTTGTGAAACTAGGAAATTTGTATATATTTTAACATTGTCTGAAGATTTTTTTATTGATACATTTCACTTCAATCCAGCAACTTCTCAAGAAGCATCAACATACTATTTCCTCAAAAATATATTCCCCAAAATGGTTTAGCCAAAATGCATGGTAGTTTATGTCATTTCCCACTTCTGTAATCTACCAATTGTTAACAGAAAGGAAGAATATGTGCTTTACTTTTAACATTGCGATGCTAATGTAGCACTTTTTCTGGATTACTTCCTCCGTTTGCACTTGCGTTAATGCGTCGTGTTTTCACGGGGCAGCTGCTACGTTGGATTGTAGGGTCCCCCCTTCTGTGGCCATATTACTTAAAGTATAGTTTATGAATCATCACTAGTGTTCTTCCCATCAACAGCCAGCCATTAGATATAATTAGCTCTTAGGCAAAGGCATTTACTAAGACAGAATAGTAAAAATAGCAACTATACAAAGTCCTCTTAAAGTGATGGCTCATTGTCCAACAAATATACACATAGATAGAATGGGTATAAACATAGAGTACAATTAAGGAATACATGTGTCCAAGGCTACCCACTTCTTCAGTGTTACTGGGTATGAGTTATCTTAGAAGGATGATTGTTTTACCCTTTTATTTTTACTGCTTTATGTTCATTTTGTGGCAATTTTCTGTCTGTGGAGGAAATCTGGAGAACGTGGAAATTTCTGACCTACTCTGCCATATTCCCAGAATATCCCTTCTGAGAGTCCTTTCTTATCCTGAGCAGTCTCTCTGGAGTTCAACTCTTGTTTGCCAAGGCTGACTTTTGAATTCATAGCTGGCTTTCTTCTCCCCTGCCAGGGGTCATGCTACTTGAAGCAAATTCTGGCCTCAAGTGACAGTCTTTCTATATCTATATCTCTCTATAGTGTGTTTCTCCTCCTTCAATCATATCTCAAATTCTCTCAAACTGAGAACAATTCCTGGGTCGGCTGTCTCCTTCTGGACCATAGCTTCACTGCTGACAAGAGTGTTACAGAAGAGGAAATCCTCTCCTTTCCCCTAAGAAGTAGTGAGCTATATTCTTTTCTCTGTGCTGACTCCCAACCCAAAATGTTTAACTTTTTAAAATCCTGAAAGGATATGGACCATTTTAATTTTCTTTTTTGCTTTGGCAATGTCGTTTTCTGACTCAGAGATATTCATACCTTCTAATGGAGTAATAGAATGTTAAAATCCTGTTCATATATTTAAACCTTATCATCTATGATTATATCGTTTGATTACATTAATGGAGGTGGAGGTGGGGAGAAAACCAAATCCTTCCCCCTTCCCTTTACACTAAAATTATCCCCCATTTTACTTGAGTTTTGTCACCTTGATGCCATCTTTATTTGCCTTATTTTAGTCATATATACATTGGAGTTGGTATTTTGTTTTGTTTTGTTTTTTTTGAGGTGGGGGGAGGGCTTTGTGTCCAAAAGTTTTTGCGTTTCTCTCCACTTTTCACCTTTGTCATTTTTATTTACTCTGTCCAGAATTTCAACTTCAAACTCCTTCACCTTGCACAAATAGCCAACTCCTTTGTAACTGATGGCCTTGGCAAGTTACCTGGGGCTGTACAAGGTTAAGTGGGTTGATCATGGTTACACAGCAGACATGTTTGAGAGGTAGAACTTTACCCAGGTTTTTTTGACTTGAAGGTGGGTCCTTAATTTACTGCATCATTCTGTTTCTTGGGTCTTTGTTTAGGAAATCAAATAGTATTTCACTGCACTCACATAGCACAGTTTGTAGAGCCATTTTCTAATTGTTGGCATGTATTTTCCCCTGATACCTTAAAATCACCAATATTTTTTGTGCATGTAGGTCTCTTGTACACATGGAATTTTTGTACATATAAGTCTCCAATGCCTTATCATAGTATGGAGGTGGCCCTGTGTTCTTGAAGGCTATGATAGGGGAGTAAGGTAAGCTCTGGCCGATTCTACCATGTTGGAAAAGCTTTTATTTTGACTCCAGCAACATACTGAGTGAGACTATTTTCTGAAGACCAATGTAGCTAACTGCAGAGAGACCCATCACAGGTAGAAAATGTCTACTGACCTACTACATTGCCTTCTGGATATGAAGTTATTTATTATTTATAATAACTTATGAAAGAAAGATAAAAAATAGCCTTCAGTTCTGTGTAGTTCCCCCTTTAGCTTCTTCAGTGAAGGCTACAAAATGGTAGAAAGGAGGCAGAGGGTACTAAAAACCACACAGGTTTTAAATAAACTTTATTATTGTTATTCTATACAAGAGATCTTTGTTCTGTGATCAGTCAGTACACATATTGCTAGAAGAACTGAATCTTATCACTCCTGATGTTCTTGCCAGAAATGAAACCAGAAGAAAGAAGGAAAAATGGAAAGATGGTTTGTAGGTATTCCTTGAAGAGGCAAAAGAAGATTGAAATAGGTTTTTTTTTTTTACCATATGTCCAAAGGTAACAAGAAATATTATATCATGGGATATTTGGTCATCATGCACTACAAAAATAATTACAAAAAGAACACCAAAATACTTGCTGACTTAAGCCTCAACATTGGTTGCTAAAGATGAGGTGTCAGCAAAATATTACAAAAATCTTAATTAGATCTCCCCCATCTCAAATCAAGTCAACATATACTCTGATACTGGTGATTTCAGTTCAAAGGAGGGGAAAAGGTGAGGATGAGGAGAAATATATGAGAAAATAAGAGCCCTAAAAGAAGGAATGAGAACGGCCAAAGAGACATGATGCCGAAGCCTCACACCTCTAAACAGTGAATGCTTTCTTCAAAAAAGGATTTGGTAAGCATTGGACATGGAGAACACCAAGGAACACTATAAACAGTGAAGTAGATTACATTTTAGCACAAGAAAACAGCTAGATTTTGATGTGGAAGTTATCCATGAATCAGATGTCAATGTCCAATCAGACTATTGATTTAGGATGTATGTTACTTTGAAATAAAAAGAGAAAAATACATGTATATGGTATATAATTGGAACAATTAAGTCCTGAACTATTTAAATTTAAAAAACTGAAAATCAAAACTAGGAAATGGACCACAGAAATTACATGGACAGCACTTATAATAATAATTTTATTCAGAAGTTTAATTAATTGCTGTTACAAGGAGAGTAAAAGAGCCCAGAAAACACTTTAGTCAGGAAACATCTGGCTTACTTCCCAAAGAGAAAGATGTCTGCCGAAGGCCGCAGTTATCAGGTGTATGTAAAGAAGATAATGTTGGAGGTGATAACAATTGTTAGAGAACTGAGGGACCAGTATACAAGGTGTCTGAAGGAGAAAGGAGGGCAAGGTAACCAAGGAATGGTAAAAAAAAAAAACAAACTCAAAACTTTTTTTATTGTATTTTTATTTTTTTATCAAATGCTTTATTAACTTCTAGTTTACATCATTCATTTCTGTAAGATTTTGAGTTACAGATTTTCTCCCAGGTTTTCCCCTACCCACTGCCCCAAAATAGCGATCCCACTAGATATCCCCTCCTCCAATCTGCTCTCTTCCATATCTTCTCCCATACCCTCTCCAACGTTCCAGTAGGGCATGATGGATCTCTATGCCCCAGTGCCTGTATATCTTATTTCCCAATTACATGTAAAATAATATTGATAATAGTATATATACATATATATATGTATGTATACATATATATTTTAAACATTTGATTTTAAAAATTTGAATTCCAGATTCATTCCCTTCCTCCCTTGTCACCCACACTTACTGGGAAGATAAGCAATTCAACATAGGTTGTACATGTGTAGCTATGCAAAACATTTCCATAGTAGATATATTGTAAAAAACTGACTATATTTCCCTCCCTCTTATCCCACCTCCCACTTGTTCTATTCTTTACTTTGATCCTGTCTTTTTTCAAAAGTGGGTACTTCCATCTTCCCTCCCCCTGAGCCTGCCCTCCCTTCCATCATCCCCCCTCTCATACTCTTCACCCCTACTCTCCTTTAGGGTGAGATACCCTATTTAGTGTGTATGTCATTCCCTCCCTAAGCCAAATTCAATCAGAATAAGGTTGACCCATTCCCTTCCTGTTCTTTTGCTCCTTTGTAACCATTTTCCCTTACCTCTTCAATATGAGATAGTTTACCCCAATCTGTCTCTTCTTATCTCCTCTCATTATATTCCTCTCTCACCTCTTAATTTCACCTTTTAAGTATCATCCCTTCCCATTAAACTGGTCCTGTGTCTTCTATCTATGTATACCTGTATACATATATACACACACTCATATATCCATATACCCTCCTATATAGACATATATATGTATGTGTATAAATATATATACACACACATTTCTATTCCCTTCAATTATTCTCATACTGAGAAAAGTTTCATAAATTACAATTATCGTTTTTCCATCTAAGAATGTAAATAGTTTGACTTTGATAAGTTCCTTATGATTTCTTTTCCCTGTTTACCTTCTCATGCTTCTCTTGCTTCTTGTATCTGAATGTCAAATTTTCTATTCAACTCTGTTTTTTTCATCAAGAATGCTTGACAATCTTCTATTTCACTGAATGAGTATATTTTCCCTTGAAACATGATACTCAGTTTTGCTAGGTAGGTGATTCTTGGTTTTAAATCCAGTTCCTTTGCCCTCCAGAATATCATATTCCAAGCCCTTTGATCCTTCAATGTAGAAGCTGCCAGGTCCTGTGTTATCCTGATTGTGTTTCCACAGTATTTGAATTGTTTCTTCTTGGCTGCTTGTAATATTTTCTCCTTGATCTGGGAACTTCATAACCTGGCTATAATATTAGGAGTTTTCTTTTTGAAATCTTTTTCAAGAGGTGATCAGTGGATTCTTTCAACCTCTATTTTGCCCTCTGGTTCTAAAACATCAGGGCAATTTTTCTTGAGAATTTCTTGAAGGATGATATCTAGGTTCTTTTTTTGATCATGGCTTTCAGGCAGTCCAATAATTTTTAAATTATCTCTCCTGGATCTATTTTCCAGGTCAGTGGTTTTCCCAATGAGATATTTCACATTGCCTTCTATTTTTTTCATTTGTTTGGATCTGTTTAACAGCATCTTGATTTCTCATAAAGTCACTAGTTTCCATTTGCTCCAATCTAATTCTGAAGGAATGATTCTCTTCAGTGAGCTTTTGAGATTCTTTTTCCATCTGGCAAATTCAGTTTTTTAAGACATTCTTCTCCTCATTGGCTTTTTGAGCCTCTTTTGCCTTTTGAGTTAGTCTTTTTTAAGGTGTATTTTCCTCAGTCAGGCTGTTGACTCTCATAATTTTCTTGCATTGTTCTCATTTCTCTTCCCAATTTTTCCTCCACTTCTCTTATCTGCTTCTTAAGGTCCTCTATGGCCTGTAACCATTTTGTATTTTTCTTGAAAGCTTTTGGTGCAGGAGTTCTGACTTCACTATCTTCCCCCTGTTCCATGCTTTGATCCATTTTGTCCCCAAACTAAGAGTCTAATGTTGGATTCCTATGTTTGCTTTGCTTCCCTCGTTTACTTGACTTTTGGGCTTTTTGCTGCAGTAGGATTCTGCTACCAGACAGGGGAGCTTTGTATCAAATAGCTGGGGTTTTCTCAGCTGCCGAAAGTATTAGTTGGGTGCCCTCTCTGAAGCCTCCACATGCTCTGGCAAGCTGATTACACATCTCAGGACCTCCACCCTATACAGCAATCAAGATCCAAGCAGATTAAAGCAAGAGCGATTACCCCTCAGACTGGTTGCTTGGTCCCCCTACAGTCTTCAGGCCAGGAGGTGAAGCAGCCATGTGG
>NW_027185863.1:12350282-12368507 GCF_028583685.1 Petaurus breviceps papuanus
AAGAGACCCAGCAGGCTACCCGACTCGCTTTATCTCTTGTAGTTTGTAAACAAGTTGGAAGTTTTTAATCACCTTGTTTATCTCTTCAGGGGAATGTGGAAGCCAACCCACCTGATAGTTTCCTCACTGTTTAGAGTCAGAAAGTGTCAAAGAACATTTTCTTTGAAGAGTTCACATGATAGATTCATTACCTTTGGATGAGAAGATCAGCATCAGAAGGTTCTGTTCACCTTTTTAAAGTCCCATTTCTCTTACAGTTGGTAGCTTATGTTTGTAGAGTAATTATACTGTGCTTTGATTTGGGGACCAATTGCCCTAACTGCTTTTATGCAGGTAAATTGAGTAATCAAGGCACTCACTATTTTGTAATATCTTTTTAGTGGTGAATATACACTTGTTTGTATAGCTATCTTGCCAATTGGCAGAAATCTTGTAGTCCTCATGGAAGCAAGAGAAAGTTTCTGGTTGATGGAGACTAGAGTTTTAGTGAATCCGAAATCATTTCCACCTTTTTCCTTCTTGCTCAACAACATTGCTGGTCTGGCCCTCTTTTCTTATAATCATGGAATTTCGGAACTGGAAGGACTTTAGAGTTCACTCCCCTACGTGTTTTACTTTTGATGTCCTGGACTTTGCCACCATACTGTCTTGGGGTCTCCTTGCCCTTGAACGTTCATTAGTCCTTGCAGTCTTCCCAATGTGGGACATCCCTCCACCATACTATCCTCTTACTCCATTACGAGTTCTTCCTGGGACCTTCGTTTTGAGGAGGGGCCCTCGTTGGTCCTCCTTCCTTTCCCACCCAGCTTTGTTTCTGACTTTCCAAAGTTTGACACCGTTGCCCCACTCACATATTTCCCCTCCTCCCCACTTCTTCTCTACTTTTCTGCTCCCTTTTGTGTGTTGTCTTTCCCCATGAAAAGATAAGCTCCTTGAAGGCAGGGGATAGCTTTCTATTTCTTTGTACTTGCATCTTCAGCATTTTGCACAGTGTCTTGCACAAACTAAATGCTTCACAATGCTTAACAAAACATTACTATGCTTTGCCAATAAGTCAATCCCCCTCATTTTACAGATGAGGAAATTGAAGTCCAAAGAGTAAGGTGAACTGGACCGGGTAGAAAAGCCAGGAGCATTGCTCAGGTCTCCAGACTCTTAGTACAAAATTATTTTTGCTTTCTTTTGTTTTAGCATCACTGCACTTTGGAAAGAAATTCTAATCCATATCAAAGGAGTGCTTTGTATATAATAATGCTTAACATTTATCTAGCACCTACTATGTGCCTGGAACTATATGAAGAACTTTACAATTATTGTTTCATTTGATCCTCATAGAGACCCTGGAGGTAGGGAGCTACTATTATTCCTATTTTGCAAATGAGGAAATTGAGGCAATGAGAGATCAAATGACTTGCCCAGGGTCACATAGCTAGTAAATTCCTGAGGCTGGATTTGAACTCAGGTTTTCCTGACTCCAAGACTGATGCTCTATCTACGGCATCACCTAGCTGCATAGTATATTCACAGAGTTGTTGTTCAGTCATTTAGTCATTTCCGACTCTTCATGACCTCATGCTATGATGTGCTAACACTGTCCATGGGGTTTTCTTGGCAAAGATACTGGAGTGGTTTAACATTTCCTTCTCCAATGGATAAAGACAGAGGTTAAGTGACATGCTCAGGGTCACACAGTAACTGTGTGAATCTGGATTTGAACTCAGGTCTTCCATACCTACAAAGTAGGTATTAAAATATTTTTGAATGAACAAATGAGATAGAAATTAGAGTAAAAGTACATAAAGGTTATCAATTTCCCAAAGAATGATGTGGGATACCAATTTTGCCAAGAGATGATAAGCAGGCTTCCAGAAGGTAGTTTTTCATCTTTAGTAACCTTTTCAGGAATTAAAAAAAAAACACAACAACCCAGTTCCTCCCTTCCACCCACCTTTTTTCAGTTCCCAGAACAGAGAAATAGTCAGATGTATTTCTACAGAAGTAGAAAGATGTTGGAGCAAAGCTATGTCTTAAAAGCCCAGGTCCTCCTCCAGGCACAGCCATGCTCTCGTCTCCACCCTAGCAGTGCCCCTGAAGTTTTCCCAGGGGGGACTGCAGGAGTGGGGGGGGGGGGGGAAGGACTACCGCTTGCCCTTGCCATTGTTCTTTGACTTGGCTTTCAGAGCAGTTTCAAAGAGAGGTTAATAAAGACTGGTCTTATTTGAGTGAAGTCTTGTGATCTTGCTGATATTATCATTTGTTTTCGTCTGGCACTCAGGTTGGGGAGCAAGGTCCCTGTGGACCACTGTGACTGAGCTCTACCTGGCAGTAAACATCTCTTCTCTCTCCCTTGTCACTTGATCTGGGATGAAAGAAGCGTGTTTCTTTTCCAAGTAATACTGAAGAAAGACACTGACTCTAGGCCTGTTTGGATGCTTACTGTATCTTGTTTTTTTTGGCATTAACATTGAACCTATACACCAGCAACTGAAACATTACCAATATATTTCTGGTCCTCACTAGGCTGCAGGGAGGAAGAAGAGTGTACCAGTGGGGGTGTGATGGGGAAGTGGGAAGGTTATGTCTTAAATCCATTCCAGATGAAAGATAAGGGAGAAGATACATAGTTACTGCCTCTCAGGCTCTCTACAAACAGATCCCAAGTCCAGCACCATGTTTGTTTTGCCTGTAAAAAATCCAGTCTTCTATAATTTATTTGGGGTGTAAGAAAATATGTCTAATTGGATAGCAAGTCCTTGATAAGATATTAATAGTGGTTGTATGTCAATGTTAACTGGAGGGTATTTGATCGGGCCAGCCCGATAAAATCAGTGCTCATCTGAAGTTGCCTTGTAATTGACCAGGGAGGAGATCCAATGTGAGTGCCTCTGTGGGGCAGTAAGATTCCGTTCTCCCCATCCAGCCATGATTATTATACAGCTCCCCTGGTTTGCCTGCCTGTGGGGTTTTAAATAGTGTCTGCAATCTGGTGCCATGCTGATTTACTAATCCTTGATCTTAGCTGAACATGATCAGAGCCCTTGCTCCTGTTTAGGATGGATAGGCTTACTGCTAATTGACAGTCTTTGGCGTCTCCCCAAAAGGACTGTGAGTGGTGAGAAGCAGGAACTAATACAGCAACAGAAGATGGATCTGACAAGTTAATTTGGAAAAATCCTACTTTGCAAAACTATACCAGGAAGGAATTTTTTTTCCTCACTTTCTTAAAACAGTGGTGGACAGTGTGCATTTTTACTTTGGACTGGTGAATTTTTAATTTAAAGAAAATTAGAAGTACAGTCCTCCTCTGTCTTTGGCCACATCTGTGACCATATTGTTTATATATACATAAAAAGCTGGCCGCATATTGTCTTTTCCTCACTAAACCCATCCTGGGGCCTTCTGGAACAGTGATCAAGCTGTCCTGTCCTAATGGCATTGCCTAGGGAAATATCTGAATGAGAGGTCATTTATTCATTTAATAAGCATTATATTAAATGCTGACAAAGTGTCATCTCTCTACGAGGTGCTGGAGATACACAAAAAAAATTGTTGCTGCCTTCAAGAAGCTTACATTCTATTGTTGAATATTTCGTGTATCTAGAAAGCAAAATTTAAATTATACAAAAAAAGTAGATATAGCCTATTCCTTTATAGAGGCAAAAGTTTCACCAGGAGTGGAACAACTTTTTTCAATGTATTGAAAGATTTTGCTAGCTTCCCCCTTTTTTTTTTTCTTCTAAAAATATTCATAGATACATGGGATAGTTCTGAGATGGGGAGTCAAAGGATACAGGAGGAATTTAAATGACATAAAAATAAAAGAAAACAATATAATTTGCTTCTAAAACAAGTTAGATAAAAGAACTTTGGGGAAAAGCATTAGCAACCATGAGTGGGGAGAGACAGGTTTAGCTTCATTTAGGAGGTGATATGCTTTGAAAGAAACTCAAAAGCTCAGAGCTGGAAGGGATCTCACACAGTTTAGTTCATACCTGAGCAGAAATCTCCTCTATGTCATACCTAACAAGTGGTCATATGGTTTTTACTTGAAAACCTCCAATGAGAGGAAATTTACCACCACTTAGAGAAGTCCATCCTATTTTTGGATAATTCTGTTTGCTAAATACAGTCAATAAAGTACCAGGCCTGGAGTCAGGAAGATGCATCTTCCTGAATTCAAATCTGGTCTCAGACACTCATTAGCTTTGTGACCCTGGGCAAATCACTTAACCTTGCTTGCCTCAGTTTCCTCAGATGTAAAATGAGTTGGCGAAGGAAATAGCAAACCACTCCAGTATCTCTGCCAAGAAAACCTGAAATGGGGTCACGAAGAATTAGATATGACTTAAAAATAACTAAACAACATTAACAACAGATTTTCCCTTTTGCAGTTTCCTCTCTGTTACTAGTTTTGCCCTCAGAATTTGAAGTTTCTTCTCTTACCACCTCTCTCTTGAGTAAATCATGCATACATCATTTTTCTTTCTTTTTCTTCTCTTAAACCAACTATGTATCTCAGGCATTTTGCCTCATGGAACCATATAGAACTATCTTTATCATTCTCCATTGTCTTCCAACACTCATCCAGGTATCACAGGAAAATCTTTTTCTTTCTCCCCTTCTCTTTTTATCATTTGCAAGTCCTCCTAATGACACTTGTCATAACTGAAAAGCATGAAAGTAGGACAAAGGTGATATCTCTGAATAAGGAAAGATACAAGTTTTGAGTTGAAATTAATCATGCTGAAGAATATGACAAATAAGGAAAAATTATTCAATTATTTTTCGCTTTTACTCATACTGCCTTTTGTAGTATTTTTAATGGCAAATATATAGTATTTCAGTTACATTTCAGTAAATCAAACTTTTGTGGACTATCCTGGCGACTTAATAATCAATTATAAAGTATTGCTATGGGAAAATTAGTTTCAATTTTCAAATAACAAATTGACTTTTGGAAGTAGGGAATTGCCTGAGTGGGTTGTTGGAGAATAACATAGAATAGGCAATTTTATTTACTTCGAGGATTTCTTAGCCCATTAATAAGCTTTCCTCTCTAGGTTTATGTACCAAAGGCTGGGCATCCATTCAACTCTGGATTATCCACAAATAGATTTTAAACACGTGGCTTATTATAGAATGTGATCTTTGAAGTCATCTAGTCTAATTTCTTCATTTTCTGTGTGAGACAAAGTCCCAAAGAGATAAAATGACTTGCCCAAAGTTAACCAATTAGTCACATGGTTAGTTCCTGGCAGAATCCAGACAAAGCCTGAGCTTCCTATCAATTGGGTTAGTTCTTTTCTCATTAACCACACTTCCCATACTGACTTGATTCTTCCTTTGCTCCTTAACCATTCCACTCCCTACAGATACTTCCCCATCTCTGACTATGACATGACCTATATATCTCTGCCAATAACTATTCAGAAATATAATCCCCCCTTTGCCACCTTTAATGAAAGAGAACCTAGCACATAAAAGGTCTTTAATAAATGTTTACTCATTGATTGAAGAGAGAAGTTGCAATCTACATATATAATCATAGCATGTAGATATATATGTTTACAGAAAGTATGTGTATATACAGATATATATTTACTGAAGGTATGTGTATGTTTGTATCTTTGTATAAATATGTATACAGAGTATGTATTATGTAAATGTATACACAGAATATATGTAAACATGTATACAGGAGGTATGTGTATGTACATGCACATGTATATATATATTATAGTACAAATAAATATGTATTCAGAAGAATAAATATTACATAATACATAGGGACAGCTAGGTGGTGCAGTGGATAGAACACCAGACTTAGAGCCACAAAGACCTGAATTCAAATTTGGCCTCAGACACTTACTAAGGTCACTTGTGTGACCTCGGGCAAGTCATTTAACCTCTCTTTGCCTTAGTTTCCTCATTGGTAAAATGAGCTGGAGAAGAAAATAGCAAACATTCAATTATCTTTGCCAAGAAGACCCCATGGACAGTATGGTCCATGGGGTCAGGAAGAGTAAGAAATGACTGAACAACAACAAAAAATAATACAGAAAAAATATATTATAGAATATATGTAAATATGCATACAAGGAAACATATTATATAACTATGTATACATATATACATACATGTAATATATCTATAACATATTATTTATACATGGGTATACAGAAGAATATATTTTATACAAATTAACCACAAAGGACCTCTGAAGGAAGACACTGTCTGCATCATTAGGAAGAATTGATAAGTAGATAAATAAATAAATGTATAAAATGATTTTACATATGTACATATTTGTATCTATTGGTAACTATCTGTAGGGTGAGGAAGGGGGAGGGAAGAAAAAAATTACATGATACATTATTATATATTTAAAAAGAATAGTAAGTTGTACATAATATATTTGCAGTTTCATGTATAATCATCTATTTTTCCCATTCTACTATATCATGGAAATGCTTGTTTTATTTCTTAAGTTCAGAATAAAATAAATATAATTTTAAAAAAGATGTAAAAATAAAAAATAAAATATATCTAAATATACATGATGTGTACATACATGATCTGTTTAAAGCATATGTATCATGAAGCATAAAATAAATGACCTATGTACATGTGTGTAAACACATGAACACACATGCATACACACCCACTCCCACATCTACGTCTCAGAAGCAGCATGTCATATTAGTAGACAGAGAGCTGGCCTCAGAATTAGAAAGGCAAGGGCTCACATCCTGCTTCTGACACATCCTGCCTGTGTGACGCTGGACCCGTCACTTAATTTTACAGTGTTCCAGTCAACTCTCTAAGACGGTAAATTGCAGAGCAGGTTCTGATCATTATCAATAGAGAAGTTATTCACAGGGGAGCTCTCTGAACCAGTTGACCTTAGGTCTAGTCTCTATCTGCCTCTATAACTATCTTTGTATTTTTGGTCTCTGTAATGTAATGCCAAAAGAAGGCAACTTCCCAGGTTCAAAATACCAGCATAGGTGCTCTCTATTTTATTCAGTGACAAACCAAGAACAGAGAAGATCAAAACATGACATCATTCAAAATACAGCATTTACTAAGTGTGATTAAATAATCTCCAAGGACTACCCCACCCCAGGATCTTCCAATCATTCAATCAATTACAAAGTCCCTGTTCTAAATACTTCTCCACCCCTAGGCTATACCTTAATTAAGTCCACCACAAAGCCCCTCTTCTCAAATGGAGATTAGTTTCCAAACATAAGGTCAAAAGTTCCCCACCCCTGGATCACAATTGAATCTACCCCAGAGTTACATCAAGTTTAAACACAGCACTTAATACCCAAATGGAGCTCTTTTCTTCATCTTGACACGAGGCAAGTTCTCAGCAATCTTAGTTCCTGGGGAGACAAGGCTTAGCAAGGCCATAAGATACATTGCCAGTCCCTTCATGAATTCATCCTCTGTCTGTAGAACAGTCCTAGAACCCCTGAACACATTAGCAAAGCCCTCTCCCAGGATTTCTGTAAACATACAACAAGAAAATCCTTCTTCAGGGCTTCCGAACCAACAGAAAGGCTCCCAGACCCCTGCAACAACAGCACTGTCCTTCACCAGTGGACAGTATTCACTCTGTCTGCAGGACGGTCTCCAGACCCCTGCAACAACAGTACTGTCCCTCACCAGTGGACAGTATTCGCTCTCTGTCTGCAGGACAGTCTCAGGGCTTCTTAACCAAATGCCAGGTTCCAGGACTTCTTCAACAAAAGGACTGTCTTTCACCAGTGGACAAATCTGGCAAAACAACATCAAAACAGACAGACAAAGTACCAGCAAAACAGCCATGTCTCCTCAGTCCTTGGCAGCTCAGGGGGCAGGTCTCAAAAGTCCAGGGCAATTCAAAGCGGCCACCAGCAATTCTCTTAGTCTCTCTCTCTCTCCACGAGGTGCTGCTTCCAAAAAGATCTTCCGCCTCTCTCTAGAGTCTCTCCAAATCTACCTCACCAGCTCCTCCCAGTTCAGGACTTTCTTTTCACATCAACAAGCCCATCCCACAGGTGGGATTAACAAACTCTGGGTTTTAACACAATCAATTTGAAAACCAAGCCAATACAGGGGAATCTTTAATTGCCATTACTATCACAGTCTCAACCTGTGATTTCTTTGGTGTAGAAAACACCTGGTGAAGGAGCTCCCTCTACAAAGTCTGTGGGGTCCTGAAGGTTGTTCATCAATTATTCCTTGCTCTTTCTACCTGACCAGCCCAGTTCTCTTTCCATTCCTACATTTCTCTGATAGCACCTTTATACTACATTTACTGTACATTTCTTCAGCACTAGCATATACAACCTATTCATGCCCACCATGTTCCTCTTCATTGATCTTTGGTTGACCTATAAACTTCATACTTTGAAGTCAACAGAATTCTATAACTTGCAGTTATACAACATCACCCAAATAAGACTAATGCTTAAAAATAGGGGCCTCTCTAGAGGAAGCTTGGGAATCATTAAGAGTGCTGTTTCATTTCCCAGAGGTTCACCAGGTGAGTATGCATCTCTCTGTTTTATCCCTCATTTGCTTTTAATAATCAGAATTCTGTACTCTAGCTCTGTTCTAAATCTTTTAAGGCATCTACTATCATTTTAACATAACAATTTAACATTTGAGGGAGAGAGAGAGAGAGAGAGAGAGAGAGAGAGAGAGAGAGAGAGTTCAACTGGAAGGCTACTTTTTAGATAGTTTTGCTTTAATGAATCAATTTTTAAAAATAATCAACAAACAATAAACACAGTGGGATCTTGTACCTTCTAACTCTTTCAGTTAATTGTATGTCTATAAAGATGTAATCTGCTGTATGATATAATAAGGCCTATCTATTACCTTCTCAACCAGGATGTACTTAATTTGTAGATATTTCCCATAAAGTTTTTTTTTTGGAAAGTGGATATATTGGTCAGTAGTTGTTGATATTTTGCCAGTTACATCTTTTAGGTCCTAATAAAATCCTCCATTTCCTCCATGACTTTGGCATCCACCACTCTTTCAGATATCTTGAGAATGAATCTCTCAAAATTGTGTCTCATCCAGTATAAAAATCCTCTGTATGTACCTTTTCTGGTTTAGGTCTTCTTTCTGTCCCAGTTTTTCTTAGTGTCATTTCTATTTTTTCCAAAAAAGAACATGAAGGACTGCCACATTACAATCCAAATGTGGTTGCTCCATTGCCATCGATGAGGAGAGAATATTTTAATAGAAATTATTATAGTTGGGGCGGCCAGGTAGCACAGCGAGTAAGAGCACTGGCTCCAGTGTCGGGATAACTTGGGGATTGAATCCCAGGCTCAGACACTTAGCACCCACCCAGAAACACCTGGCCGTGTAACCTTGAGCAAGTTACTTAACCCCAATTGCTTAGGGGCGGCCAGGTAGCTCAGCAAGTAAGAGCACCGGCTCCAGTGTCAGGATGACCTGGGGATCAAATCTGGGCTCAGATGCTTAGCACCACACCCAGAAATAACTGGCCATGTAACCTTGAGCAAGTTACTTAACCCTGATTGTTTAAAAAAAAAAGAAATTATTATAGTTCCATTTCATTTTGTTTCTGTTAATTGCTTCTCTCCATCAGTTTCATCCTCAAATATCCAGGGGGGAGATGAATCTGGAAAGATGGAAGAGTAGATCAGAAAATTCCAAGATCTCAAGATTTTCTCCCACAAATGAGATAAAATAGTGCCTCAGGGAAAACATGGAGTGGTAAAAATAAATAAGAGTAAGGGTCAAACAGGGGTCCTCCCAGAATAATTGGAGATCTGAAGAAAAATCCCAGGACTAGGTTTGGTCCCTGTGAAGAGTAAACACCTCCAGGCTTTGTTTGCTTAAACAATAAGTGGTGAGCCCTGGGGTTAGCTGGACTGGGAGGTTGCCTTGGCCCCAGCCAAGGGAACTTTTAACCCTGGGACAGTGAGTGGAGTTGTGTGTCTGAGCCAAGGAGGATTGAGGGAACTTCTTATGACAAGGAATGCCAGACCCAAGTATGCTGTGGAAACACAGCTGGGGCTTAGAACCAGCACATTCCCAGTGAGTGCACAAGCAAGTGGGCTGGGGATACTGCTAGTTATAGGTACTTACAGGAGGTTGGAGGTTTTGGTTTTGGTTCCAGGCCAGAGGGGAGAACTGAAGGAGGATCTGAGGGCAGTGGCACCATCCCCATACCCCAGAACTAGAGGTGATTACAAAAACTAAGCTATTACAAATATTTTTTAAAATTCATAGACAAAGACAGAATCCAACGATACAGAGTTCCTGTGGGAATAGAGAAGACTGGAGTTCATTTTCAGAGTAGTATAATGAAGCAAAGAAACCCTCTTCTACCCCAAAGAGCAATCTCAAATGGTCACCTGCCTGAAAAAGAATTCATAGAACTTAAAAAAAAGAATTTAAAAATCAAATGAGAGAGATTGAGGAAAAAACCCTGTTAAAAAGAGTAATTATCTTGTACAAAGGAGGTGTGAGAAGAAGGAGTACAGAGGAATTAGGGAAGGAGGGCTATTAGTTCTGGACACCTACTTTCATTGGGAATGGGTTCAAGAGGGAACACTACATGCATATCTAAAAGAGTATAAAAATCTTCTGAATTCAGAAAGAAATAAAATGCTAAGAGGATAGGGAGGGGGCAGAGGATAAGGGAGGGACCTTTAGAAGGGAAGGTGAGAGTATAAATCAAAGGGGGGGTATAGATAGGTGTTTAGATTTAGGGGAATGGGAGGATAAGAGAGGGATCCTTGGGAGGGGGAGGTTAAGTAATAGGAGGGTAAGTTGGCAGGTATAAGTAAAGTATAGGTGTCAGGAGAAATAGTAAATAAGACATACATACACACAATCATAGAAACAAAGATCAGGAGTAGAATTTATTAGGGAAAGTTTGTTTGTATATACGTATGTATATGTATATATCTATATATAAATATATCCACACTTAATTGTAGCCTTCAGGGTGGGGGCAGGGGTAAAAAGAACAAGGTAAAAAGTACAGAGCAGAGAATAAAAGAAAACTTACAAGGAAGCGAGGAAAAAATGGATAGCTCTCAGTATAACATGTAGTATTTATTTATAGGCTTTCTTGAAATGCAAATTATTTCTTTATATTTCGAATCTTCTCTTATGTTCTGCTGTGCACATGACATGTTTTTTCCTTTTCTTATTTTATATTTGTCTTCATATTTAACTTTATAATATATTTCTTTTCCTTTTCTTATTGTGTATTTAAGTGTTAGTATTTAAGTCAAAAATAAAAAAAATTTAAATATTTATGGAATAATCAAGTCAACAAGCATTTATTAAGCACTCACTATATGCCCAGCACTGTGTTAAACACTGGGAATAGAAAGGAAAGCCACAACAACAAAAACCAATAGCCCCTAACCTCAAGGAGCTCACAATTTAATGATGTGACTTAGTCAAATTTCTTGTCAAGCTTCTGTAGGCTTTTTTCCTTCTACCATTTCTGTTTTATGAAGCAATACAACTTATATTCTTTCATCATCGTCCACTATAAGATTTTGCAGACATTTGCATTATTAGAATGTAAACTCTTTGTGTGTATGTGTTATTTCATTATTTGTGCTTGTATCTGCAGTGCCTACCTTCAGCACATAAAAGGTATTTAAAAATACTTACTTATTGATTGATATTCTTAAATGATGTTGTCCTTGGAAACTCTCTCTCTCTTAGCCTTTCCAAAGAGTCAAATACTGACTGACTAAGGCAGCCCTTGGGTTCCTTTAATTTCCTCAGAATAGTTGTTTATTTACACCTGTGAAATTTTCTATGAAAGCGGTCATTTTTATGTCTATTTCTATTCTTTGACCTATTTCCCCTTTTTTATATTAACAACTTATTTAAATAGGTCAGGTTTCAGTTGCTTCAATTGTACACCATATTTTCTCATTTTTATTCTTTTTTTTCTAGATCAGTATTTTTTATTTTCCTGCTAATAAATGCAGCAATATAATTATACACAAACAATAAAATTGGAAAGAATTCTTTCATTTATAATTAGTGATTTCTTTATTTTTTAAATAATTGGTTTTGGTGGGTTTTCTGTGATGTTAATGATGGACACTGCTGTTTGATTCTCTTGTCAAAGAGACTATTCATAATACATAGTTGTACAGCTTTTGTGTTGTCTATAAGCCTTTGGCTTCTCATTTGATACCCCTGAACCATGTTTTCCAACATATTTGGGGGGCATTATTTCCCATACCCATCTTTGCAATAAAGCCATGGAATACTAAAGTATATGTTGATTTAATTTGGAGGGTCTTGTGGAGTCCTCCATAGAATTTCTCTACCTCTTCATGCTATGCAACAGATGTTGTCACACCAGCTGCAATTATTTTAATTGTGGTCTTTTTGCAAATGCTACCATAAGCACTGCAATTCAAGATGACCAAATGTCCTATGAAATTATATTTCTTGTGTTTGAGCCCACAATAAAACCAACTTTATCAACTCCTTTATTTGTGTCTCCAAGGAGAACCTGTGAGCCATCCTCTGAGTTAGCTGCAGCTTACTTTTGTCTTTTGATTTTATTTTTGGTGAGAATGTCAAGATGGATATGATTCAGTTCCTCCAATAGTATACCCATTTGTTGGGCAATCCAAAAAGATGTTACATTTAGAGTACCCATAGCTAAGGTAACATTTGTAGACAAATTAGAAACTATGATTTTGCAAAGGCACTTTCTGTCACCGTTGCTGCCACCCAATACTTCTGACCACATTTATAGACACAAATTGCCTAAGAGATGCAAAAAAGAGAAATTCCTATTGTGTTTGTTGTTTTTAACAGCATCATCAACAACATTGTTTTTAGGTAGTACAAAACAGTACTTTAAAGGTCTTTCTTAAATAAAGTGTGTACTATTCATAGTTCAAAAGAGTAGACGATTACTTGGAATATTTAAGAGAAATAAATTTGTTTAATGATCCACTGATAGCTAATGTTTTTTCACAGGTATTTATTTTATTTTTAATTTGGACTAAAACAAGCATTTCCATAACAGAATATAATAAAAAAGATGACTGCATATGGAACTACAAATCTATTATGTACAACTTGCTATTTCTTTTAAATATAAAATAAAGTTAGTGTGTACATTTTTTTATTCCTTTTTTCCTTCCCTCCCCCACCCTAGAGATGGCGGCCATTAGACACAAATAGTTTTATATGTATATATATATGTATACATACATACATATATTATATATATATATATATATATACTTCTATTTATCATTTCTTTCTCTAGATGCAGATAGTGTCTTTCTTTATATTTCCTATTAATCAAGGAGATGTTATTATAGCTAGAGATGTTATCACCGTCATGGAGGAAGGTCAAAACAAAGTCCAAATAGAAAAATGTGTTTCCCTAGGTTGTGAGATCTTCAAGATGTTCCTGTTTGTGGGTAACATTAATACCAGAACACTGCTGAAACTGCTAACTGAGATCCATAGTCACTCAAGATTTCCGTCTCACTATCCCACATAAGAAATACCAAGTGTATGAAAAATGCTTATTTATGATATTTAGTTGACTCTGTGTGTGTGTGTGTGTGTGTGTGTGTGTGTGTGTGTGTGTGAGATTCTTAGTCTATTGATGTCACTCCCTACTTAATGAGGCTGGTCCTCTAAGCAAATAAGATACATAGAAAAGAGATTCGTGCTGGTAACTTGGTGGTATAATGGATAGAGAGTTAGACCTGGTGTCAGGAAGACATGAGTTCAAATTCTGCCACAGTCACTTTGAAGCTGTGTGATCTTAGGCAAGTCACTTAATCTCTATTTGCCTCAGTTTCCTCATCTGTAATAGCACCTACCTCCGATGGTGGCTGTGAGGGTCAAATCAGGTAATTGTAAAGCAGAGACCTGGTACATAGGAAATGCTACATAAGTGTTAGTTATTATTAATAGCAGCATTAACCTCTGTCTGCCCCTAAAACCCATATTGATGCACTGCATTATAATTACATTATTATGTTATATATTACTATGTCACTATCACTTTTGGCTGCCCCCAAAAGTCTGTGCAATTTTAAGCCAAACTCAGAATAGTTTCATCTTATTTATTATTTGAACCACATATTACTTTTTCTATTATAGATTACATTATTTGAGCCAAACTCAAAAAGGACTATTCTTAATCAGAAGTAATTATAATTATGATGATGATATTAACTCAAATACAAATAGCGTTTTTCATGGTTATAAAATGCTATTGTCACAGAAATGAAGTTTTGAGGTGACCACTTACCCAAGCCTTGTGATATATGGGAGATTGGAATGTATGAGATCATATTTTGATTCAATGAAAGTGATATCCTAACATGTTTCTAGCTTAGAAATCTATTTCTTCATGTTGAATAACAGTTTCAACTACCCTTAGATTCTTGGCACTGGTCTAAACACTGTAAGAAGAAAATTAGCATGACAGGGTCTCAGTCTTTTCAATCTAACATATATAGTGTTGACCAGAAAAAAAGTGACAGCATATTATACACAAGACTCAACATATGAATAACAATTGTATTACCTATCTAGGGAAAATATCTGAGTGCTACATAAATGTGAGCCAATATTTTGATCCTATCAACATAAGGTTGCTCTGAAATGTTGGTCACATGATTTAGCCAAAGTAATGTGAAGAAAAGGGGCATCTAAGTGGCAGAGTGAATCGAATGCTCGACTTGGAGTAAAAAAGACTCATCTATGTGAGTTCAAATATGGCCTTAGACATTAACCAGCTGTGTGACCCTGGGCAAGTCACTTTACCCTGTTTGCCTTAGTTAAATCATCTATAAAATGAGTTGAAGAAGGAAATGGCAAACCACTTCAGTATCTCTGCCAAGTAAATCCCAAATGGAGTCATGGAGAGATAGAAACAACTGAAAAATGACTCAGCAACAAAAATGTAAAGAAAACTGTCCCTAGAGAAGCCAATACTAGGGGTTGTGACATTTTAGCACCTTGCTCCAATCCAAGTACCATGAGAAACGCCTTGATTCTCCTTAGCAACAGAAATATAAACAAATCATAATTCATTAACTTACTCATTTTTCTTTTCTTTTGAGGACATAATTTAACATTTACGTCTTTATCGATGCCATGTCCATGTGCATAATACATTAGGAAACATGTTAAGAAATTTACTGTTTCCTAAAATACTTAATTTACTCCTGTCCTGCTTAAAGTAACTTATATGTTTCCCAAGAAGAGGCAGACAAAACAATGAATGCTGAAAGCAATAGGTCTTTATTAAGAGGTACATTTTAATACATGTAAGGAAAGCATAAAGCCTAATTTGAGAGAAGTAAGGGTAGTATGAGGAGGGGAGCATGGAAAGAGTGTCCAAAGAAATATCTGGGTTACAGGCACCATGGAAAAAAATGATACACTCATATCCAGTAGTTGTTGAGTCATTTCAAACTCTCTGTGATCCCATTTTAGGGTGTTTTTCTTGGCAAAGATACTGCAATAGTTTGGCATTTCCTTTTCCAGCTGAAGAACTGAGGCAAACAGGGTTAAGTGACATGCCCAGGGTCACACAGCTATTAAGTATCTGAGGCCAGATTTGAACTCAAGAAGATGAGTTTTCCTGATTCCAACCCAGTGCTCTATCCACTGTGCCACGTAGCTGCCCAGCAGCATACCCAGAGGGAGCTAGATACACCTGTGATTCAGTCAGCAGAGAGGAATCTGAGTCTCAGATAACAGGATCTTCAGGCCACAGTAGGAAGGGAATCTATGATCTGATGAGCTGGGTGTTTAACTCAGACTTTCCTCAGTCCTTCTGGTTCAGAGGGGGCAGAGGTGGACCTGGGTCACACAACAGGACAGCTGAAGAATGCCCATGAGAATAAGAGTTTGTGTAGGTAGGGGTGGGTATATCTTATTGGCTGCTCTTCTATGAGACAAGCTCTTCTAGGATTGGCTAAGAAACAAGATGTTTCCAGCATGAAGGATTCTAGACAGGGCAGTTCTAGAAACAAAGAGGGGCAGGGAAAGGATACCAGTTAGGAGAGGGAGTCTTTCTAGAGCAAAGAGGTCTATCCCAAGAAAGGAGAGATACTCCAAAACAGATTTTTTTTTCCATACGACAGTGTTGTAGGGAATAGAGTGCTAGGCCTGGAGTCAGGAAGACATGAGTTCAAATCTGGTCTCAGACACTTACTAGGTGTATGATTCTGGGCAAGTCACTTAACCTTTTGCTTCAATTTCCTCATCAATAAAATGAACCGAAGAAGCAAATGGCAAACCACTCCAATATCTTTGCCAAGAAAACTCTGAAAGGGGTCACGAAGAATTGGACATGACTGAAAAATGACAATCCCACAGTTCTTTTTTTTTTTTAGCCATCGGGGTTAAGTAACTTGCTCACTGTTACACGGCCAGGTGTTTCTGGGTGGGTGCTAAGTGGCTGAGCCTGGGATTCAATCCCCAGGTCGTCCCGACACTGGGGCCGGTGCTCTTACTCGCTGTGCTACCTGGCCACCCCCCATAGTTCTGCTTTGTACATAAAGTAGAGAAATTCTTGACTTTTCCAAGGTCATATTTGTGACAAATGAATGAACTCTGGAGGTGCTATGTTAACTAAATTACATTCTACTTACCAAGTTGTGCTGGTTCTCCATTTAATTTCAAATGCTCTCTGATGTATCATAAGGTACATACAACCTCGAGAATGACTCCAACTGTTTTCTTTCTTTCACTGATGTTATAGGGGCTCCTTTTCTGAAAATGTCTCCAGTATACCCATTAGACAGCGGCACAAAATCATTGCTTATTGGGATCAAGGATCCAGCACTATGTAATTTAGTGGATATCATATTGTTTGCAATGTATAGACATTAACATGCAGAAACATGGCATCGGAAATCAAATGCCAATGTTCAGTAAAATAGTGTTTTATATGTTGGGTAGTAAGAATGTGCTCCTCCATTATGATGCACAGTATGGTTAACCTGTAACATTATGGATCTGTCATTGAATAAAGATGTTTTAATGCTCATGAGTTTAGGACTGAAGCAAGAGCGCCAGGTGTCAGAATAATACAATGTATGTTTTGAAGTCATTCTGAATTTTCAGATGTGGTATCATGACACCCTTAATACACAAGCAGAATGAAAATATTATGGAAGATTATTATTTTACATGGTCAAGAACTACTCAAAATTATATAACGTTTCATTTTCATTTTGAGAAACTTAGGATAAAACAATTTTTTTCTTATCAGACCTTGACAGAGGGGAAAATGTTTTTAAATCAAATATAAATCATGCTAAATGAGTTAGGCTACAAATATACTTGACATATAGAGGTGAAATTGTAAAGCACACTTATCTCGGAACTATAGTGCTGAGCTGAGTGCCACAGGATTTCATCATTTTTTTTTTTTTTTGCTTTTTGGAGTGGGGAAGGTAGGGCAATTGGGGTTAAGTGACTTGCTCAAAGTCGCTTGGCTAGTTTTTGTGTTAAGTGTCTGAGGCTGGTATGATGAACTCTTGTTTTGAAAACCCTCTTTACCATGAAGATGAACATTTTGTCTGTAATTTATAGTTTTAAAGAATTGCCTGGGGCACTCTCTCATGGCCACATAGTGCCAATAGCAAGATTTGAATCCTGGTCTGCTGGATTTCAAGTCTGGCCTCTATCCAACTATGCCAAGCTCCCTGTAATTTATAAGTCCCAAGACAGAAAAAGTGATATTCATGTAACCCCTTTGACACCAATATTCTCTCAGTTCTGTTCTATGACTTCCAATCATGTGATATGCCATAGTTTTGGAAAAATCAAAATTTCAAAGGAAAAATACAAGATGGGAGTAAGTAGCCTGAAGTATATTAACAAAGAGGTCTTGCAAGAGAGAAATGGAATAAAAGATTGCAAGAATGTATTAATAGAAAAGAAAGATGACTAGTCATGTAGCCTGGATGAATGTGAAACTATGTATCATATTAATATCCTTGAGACAAGAAAAGAACCAGAGGAAAATCTCCTTTGGGTTAGAAAAATTTATATGAAGGCATGGATTAGAATTTAAAATATTGGTAGTGGGGTGGCTAGGTGGCACAGTGAGTAAAGTGCTGGCCCCGGAGTCAGGAGGACCTGAGCTAGGTTTTGGCCTCAGACACTTAACACACACACACACACACACACACACACACACACACACACACA
>NW_027185863.1:12368607-12409307 GCF_028583685.1 Petaurus breviceps papuanus
TACTTAACTCCAATTGCCCTCCAAAAGGCAAAAAAAAAAAAAAAATATTGGTGGGGCAAGCATCTGCACCATCATATGGAGAACCCCTACCAGTGAGATCACTGATTCATCTAAGATTCATATCACCGTCATCAATGGTAGTTCCCTGAAAGTTCCCTGAATGTCCTTGTACTAGATGCCAGGTGCATCACATCTAGTATAATGAACACTGCATGCGTATATCCCAGGGTTCAATCTTGAGCCCCCTTTTCTCTCCACATTCTTTCTTTCTTTCTTAAAATTAATTCAATTTAATCTGATTTTCAGTTTCAAATTTTTTTCACCTCCCACCTCCTAAGTTCCCACCCATTTAAAAAGCAAGAAAAACAAAACCTATATGTGTGTCAAAAAACACAAATTCCTGCATTAGCCAGTGTGTGTGTGTGTGTGTGTGTGTGTGTACGTGTACACACATATAAAATCAGTCTTCTGGAACTGTGGCTGCTTCTGTAGTGTTAATCAGAGGCCCTGAGTCTTTCAAAGCTGTTGCCTTTACAGTAAGTATTGTTGTGATTTTGTAACTTGTTCTCTTGGTTCTGCTCACTTTGCATCAGTTTGTAAAAGTTTTGTATTTGCATCTCTGTGTATTCCTTGACACTTCCCTCCAATTCTCCATTAGGATGTAAACCTTGAGGTAAGAAATATTTAAATTTTGTTCCCCTTCCTTCTCCCCCAGCACATGTCACAGATCCTGGAACACAGTAGACATTTAATAAATGCTTGTAGGACTGAATTAGGTACAAATGATCTTGCCACGCAAACTGATTGCAAGAAGTGAGTAGAATAATTAATCCCATTTTGCAGATAGAGAAACCAAAGGAATGAATGTTTGATTCCTACATGGACTCACAGAGGTAGCATATGGCCAAAGTGAAATTAAGCTAGGGCATTTTATGTCACCATCTTGTATTCAAACGATCAAAATCTCTTTATGCCAACAACTTCAACAATATTCAGCATTAGTAATAGGTAACTAGGAATTCTATTATTAAAGATTGACATTTTCAAAAAATGGACCAAAGCAGCAGAAAATAATATTTGTTCAAATGAACATAAGGTCCCCCCTGGAAATTATCATAGTGGAAGAGTCCAACAACCAGTTAACTGTGGCCTACAAGGCCCCCTGTATGAAAAATTACAGGGTTAGGGGCATTCAGCCAATCAAGGAATCTGATTGGATGAACAATCTTAAGTGCTTTATAATTGTATTTTTAGAGGATTGTAGTTTAATGCCATCCAAGGTTCCCTATTTTAAACTGTGTCACAGTTTAAAAGGACTGCCATACAGTCCTCTGTTTCAACCCTCACATTATGTAAATTGGTAAGAGTGTTATCCTGAGAGTTCCTGGTATTTTCAGGCTGTTTTAAAATTCCTTCTGTAAAAATTCCCCATGAGCGCACAACCCCTGGCTTTCCAAAAACAAAACAAAACAAAAACCAAAAAACCGGCAGGCTGCTTTCAATAAGCTTCTCTAGAGCTCAGGCTTTGAATGCGAAGCCTCTGGGGGAAGACCACACCTGGACCTTCCTAATCTGATACATTTCTGTGCTGTGGTGAAAGGCTTGTCTTACAGCAACTCACCTCTTATCTACCCCTGGTTTCTCTTGTTACTTTAGAGTGTCCTCCCCTGTTCTTGAAAGCTGAGTCTGGGCGGCGGATGAAATGTTTGCTAAGTAAGGGGCTTGGTAGAGTGACTGGTAGGTTTGGCCTTACTATTCCTTTGGTGCAGATGACCCAGAGAGGTGAGTTGTCTGGCAATACGGGCTATTCAGTAAGAAATCCAAAGCAAGAACCTGAATGAGAAAAAAAAAAAATCTTGACCTCTTAATCTAGTACTCTTTCGATCACATGTATCATGTTACCTGTCTAAGAGATCATTCTTTCATCCGAGCCATTAAAAAACTTAAACATCTGGAGAGAAAGTTGTTGTTCAGTCATTTCTGACTCTTTGTGATCACATTTGGGGTTTTCTTGGCAAAGATGCTGGAGTGGTTTGGCATTTTCTTCTCTAGTTCATTTTACAGATGAGGAAACTGAGGCAAAGAGGGTTAAGTGACTTGTTCAGGGGCACACAGCTAGGAAGTGCCTGAGGCTGGATTTGAGCTCAGATCTTCCTGACTCCAGGGCCAGCTCCTTAGCTGCCCCCCCCCCCCCAAAGCACTTCGATGATGCTTTTTTCTCCTTTGTCTTGGAGAATTCCCTGAGAGCATATATTTGAGGAAAGGTTGTCTTACAAAGCAAAGCAACAGAATGGGGATCAATCAATTAGGTAACACCGGGAACAGCCTTCTGAATGTCAGATGTTGTGCTAAGGCAGGTTCCCCACCCTTGCCCTAGGGGTTAATTGATGTAGGGGCCCTACCCTTCACCCTGCCCTCCCCAACACACATCAGAACAGGTGCAGAGACCCTCTAGTTTATGTATTCTTTCCTTTGGTGCAGGCTTTTGCTCGGAGGCAGACTCTTTGTAGGCACAGGCTTGCCTAAGGGGACATGACCTTGTGGCTCCTAGCCACATGAAGGGAAGTGAATCTCTCCACCTTAGGTTTCTGAGATGGGTAAGTCATCTTTACACTTCAATGCCAGTAAAAAGAAGGGGACTTTAGGGCCAAGGATCACTCCTTTAATATATGCATAGAGTTCTAGCTTAGTAACCAATTAAAGGAATCATGGCTGATACAAAGCACACACCTGCTCTGAAGTTGGATGGGATGGGAAGTCCCCCGCCCCATGAATCTGTAAGGGGGTACTAGACTAAAAATAAATACAAAGTCATGTTCAGGGCACTAAGCAACAGGAAAAAACAGGAAAGACCTCTTGAAGTAAGTGATACTTGAGTCTGGAAATCAAGGAAACATAGGAGAGATGGGAGAACATTACAAGAGAAGGGAGAGCTTATGCAAAGACAGAGAAATAAGAAATAGAATGTCATATAGTGGGAAATGAAATAGGATAGTTCGGCATGTACATATAGTGTGTGAAGGGGTGATAGGAGAAATAGGGAGCCATGAAAGTAACTTTTCCAAGAAAACCACAAATGAGATCACAAAGAGTTGAAAATCACTCAATGACAGCTTTTACCCCAATTAGGAGATTATTGTGATAGCTCAGAGAAAAGGTGACAAATGCCTGAACTAGAGTGGTGTTCATATGAGTGGAGAAAAAAGGAGAGATGTGAGAAATGTTGAGGAGGTAGAATAAACAAACCTTGGCATCTGACTGGATATTAGAGGAATGAGAGCAAAGAGGTAAGATTAACTTCTGGGTTGTGAACTGGGTGACTGGAGAATGGAAATGACCAAGTAAAAACAGGGAAGGTAGATGGAGGGGTGGGTTTAGTGCAGATGTCAAATTACTAGGCAGCAAATGACCTGCCAAACTCCAAGTGCAGTTCAAACTACATCAAAATGTAATTAGGAAATGTTTAACAGAATAAATAAAAATACAATACAACATAATGTTACTTAGTGGTTTTCTGAGTCAATATGTTTCCATCAGGGATTCATTTCTAGCTTAGTGGAAATGATGAGATCAGGTTTGGACATGGTAAATTTGAGACAGTGATGAGACTTCCAGGGCAGGTAGGTACTGGGTCTAGAGTCAGGAAAACCTGAGTTAAAATGTAGCCTCAGAGCCATAATAGTTGTGTGACCTTGGACAAGTCACTTAACCCATGTCTGCATGAGTTTCCTCATCTGTAAAATGAGCTGGAGATGGAAATGGCAAACCACACCAGTATCTTTGCCAAGAAAACCCCACTAGGGTCATAGGAAGTTGGACATGACTGAAATAATAAACAATAACATGAAACTTTCAGGTGGAGATTTCAAGTAGTCATTTGGTGATGCAGGATAGGAGTTTGGGAGAGAGACTAGGACCATATATAGATATATAGAGGTTTAAGAGTCATTTACATAGACATGATAATTGAATTCATGAAAGCTAAAGAGATCGCCAAGACAGGGTATAGACAGAGGAGAGTGGAGGCCCCAGCAGAGAGGCTGGAGTCAGACCTAACAACAAGAGCTGGATATAGATTGTGGTTTTGCAAATAAAAGTTAATTGGTCAAACAAACAAGAAGAGAATCACAATAGAGCTATGTCTGGAAAGCCCAGGAAGGAGAGATGAGGCATCAAAAGTGTCAAATGCTGCAGAGGGGTCAACAAGGATGAAGACTAAGAAAATCACTGCATTTAACAATATGGAACTCATTGATGACTTTTGTGAGACCAGTTTCAGAGGAATGGTGGGATCAGAAGCCATGTTATAAGGGATTGAAAAGTAAATGGGAGGTCATAAAATGGAAGCAACGAGGATAGAGAAAGCTTTTTCTAGGAACTTAATTGTGAAAGGGAAGAGATCTAGTTTGATTTGATTGAATGAAAGTTTTTCAGAATGAGATATAGAAAGATGCCAGTGGATAATGAGAGAAAATGGAGTAAAACTTATTGTTCCGTTGTTCAGAGATTGAAAATTGGGAAGAGAAAGGGATCATTGTGTATTCTATGAGAGACTCAATAAAATGGTGAAAAGGTACTAGAGGGCCTGGCTTTAGCAAGGAGAGGAGCCAATGCTTCCCTGAAGACTGGGTCAAAGAAGGAGAGGATGCAGAATGGTGTTGATGTGATTTGAGAAAAGAGAACTTACTACAGATGGCTTCAGTTTTGGTAGGGTAAAGTATGAGGCAAGATGGGAAAATGGTGTAGGATGATGTAGGACCAGGGGTGGGGAACCCGTGGCCTCGAGGATACATGTCGCCTCCTTTGGATTCAGTGAAATGGCTCCACTTGAGGACCTAGAAAGTGACATGTGGCCTTGAGGCTGCAGGTTCCACACCTCTGGTGGAGGTGGTTTGAGAAGATGAGAGATTTGGAGCAGCTGTTGAGGGGAGTATAATAAGAATTCAAGCAAGAAAAGTAAAAGGAGTAGTATGCAATCAGTCAACAAGCACTTATTAAATACTTACTATGCCCTACAGTGAGGGCCAAGCGGAGATTGGATAAAATCCCTCTGTAATGGACCCAGAAAGTGTGGTTTGGGGCTTCTGCCAGAGGCATTCAGCAATACATAAGCAATAGAGATGGCTGACGGTGGGAGTAATCTAGGACTGTGGTTTAGAAAGGGATAAATGGTGATGAGACAATGACTCTGAGGCAAGGGAATCAAGGACAGTGTAAAGGACAGTGTAAAGCTGAACTGGCCAACTAAAGGGTAAAGATTTTGAAGAGAGCTAAGGGAGGCCAGAGCAGGGATGATAGATTGGGAAAATGGGGAGGGAGAAAAGTACCTGGAGGTTATAATAAGGTTGGAAAAAAGATTTAGAAAGGATAAAGCAGAGAAAGAAATGGAGGTAGAGGAGGTTATAGTCAAATAGAAATTAGAGTTATGGAAATCCTTTGGTATGATAATGGGGTGAAGGGTATGACCTTGTGAGTGACTGGCTAAAGTCATGGGAATGGAAACTGATGAGCTGGGAAGCAAGGGGATGTCAACATGTACATTGAAGTCCCCAAGTTTAAGGACAGGGGTTGGAGTGGAGAGAAAGGCTGATCTAGGTTCTGAACTCCTTGAGGAAGGAGAGGGAATAAACTGGGGAGTTGAAAAAGAGCAGCTGGCAGGATCTGTCTGGGCAGGGTGGCATATCTGGTCAGAGTGAACCACAAAAGAGGGAGGTGCTAAGGGTAGAGTCTGGAAGTGTGATGAATAAGAAGCATGACCCTAATTCCTCTTAGTCTAGTGAGACAGGGGGCATAAGAGAAGGTACATCTTGGGCTGGAAAGGATGGCAAGGGCTGCCATGTCTTCTTGGGATGTCCAGGTTTCTGTATTCTGAGAAGAATAGATCTAAGGGCAATTTGGGAACTCCAGGAGCCACAATGGAAAGAAAGGGAAGAGTGGGACTGGGCTGACATGAATGGATATGAGAGAATGAATTACACAATTGAGAAAATGAGAACTTATTACATAGTTTCAATTTTCAGTGGTAAAGTATGATGTAAGAAGGGAAGAGGGCATGGTGTAGGTGACTTGAGAAGATGAGAGAAGAAGAGGGAAGGAAACTTACCTAGGTAGCCCTTCACTCCAAGTGGCAGATATTCTGAATGAACCATAGCTCCTAAGTTGGCCTATCCTTCCCAGGAGCAATGATGCAATTGAGTAGATCACCATTCATTAAGTACTACGTGGAAGGCTGAGTAGGGTGGGGTATGCACTGGGCCAGCAGGACAAATGTCAAGATGCCCATGCAGGTTCTGGCTGGAGGATAGATGGGGCAGAATTCAATTCTGGGGCATGGCTGATGATAGAGAGTTGAAATGTGGTTTATTTACTCATATAATACTTATATTTTCTGTCCCAGGGCCAGAATCAGGAAGCTGAGATATTAAGTGTTCTCAGAGACTCAGATTAAAAAATAAGCCCAATTCCTTGATACTTTGATGGCCAAATTTGGAACAAATGGTCTATGGTTTATAATTGTATGCCTTTTATTGTCCAAGTCTTTCAAAACAGTTTACAAAGTTTTATTTTGTTAGTAGTATAGTTATCCCTTCAACATCATGGGGATTAGCGGCATGGTGTCCCTTTGATCTGGAAAATCCACATAAAATTTTCTGGTCTTCCCTTTGTGCCAGAGAAGTCTGAATTATTATGATAGTAAATGATAAAGTATGTTGATATTATATAATACTACACGTATGTTTTATGCATTTCTGAGTTTCTAATTTTTTTCTTTGCTGTCTGTTGGCATGTCATCTGCAGCTTCCACAAAACTCACCAAAAATTCCCATTTAAATTCTTATGCCAACACTTGATATATTGAAACCATGATGGAGAAAGTTGTGATGCGGAAAGGATAACTATAGATCGTTTGTCCCTATAAGGTTTGAAAGATTGACTAAGAATGAATGGGCAGCTAGGGGGTGGGCCTAGAGTCAGGAAGACTCATCTTCTTGAGTTGAAATCTGGCCTCAGACACTACTGTGTGACCTTGGGCAAGTCACTTAACCCTGTTTGTCTGAGTTTTCTTATCTGTAAGATGAGCTGGAGAAGGAAATGGCAAACTATTCCAGTATCTTTGCCAAGAAAATTCTAAGTGGGGTCACAGAATCATACATGATTGAAATGACTGAACAACAAAAGCAAATGAAGAACAAGTCAAACAGGCATTGCTGAATCACTCACGGTCCTTCTATAATAGCTAGCATTTATATGTCATTTTATGGTTTATAAAGCACTTTATGTGCATTATCTCATTTGATTCCTGCAACCACCTTGAAATAGTTGATGCTATTCTGAAACCCAGTTTACAGATGAGGAAACTAAGACCGAGAGGTTAAGTGACTTGCCTAGAGCCACACAGCTAGTATTTGAGGCAGGATTTGAACTCAGGTTTTCCAGGTCTAGTACTGCACCACTTAAGGAAATCATGTTTAACTGAAATTGGCATACAGTCCCAAATCCTTAATTGTGCCACACGTTTCAGTTTTCTCCACCATCAAAACATTCTCCAAAGCTGTTAGCAAGCAGACAAATGGGTGGATGGATTTGAATTTCCCCTTTTGTCTGTTACTACCCATCTGTTGGTGAAAGTTGTAAAGTTGCTGTGAGTGCCTGGATGATTCTCAGACTTGAAAAGCCGCTGTCCCCTGCTCTAGTACTGGCCATAGCGTGCAGACACAGAGTTTGGAAACACACTGAAGTTCATCAACATATATTCAATGATCCTGTTTGCTTCTGTCAGTTGACTCCCTTTGGTTGCTTGGTGGGCTCAGGACATCTCTTCCCCTTGCTCTTGCAAGCCCTGACCCCAAAGATATATGAAGCAGAACCAGGAGTCCTGGAAAAGTTTTCAAGGAGGTCTAGATTGTGGATATATGTGCCTGGGTATTGGAGACAGTCAAGGGAAAAAAAAAGGACTGTGAGGTGGTTGCAGTCTAATTCTAAAGCACAGAAGGGTGTGCTCTCTGAAGTCATTGATAGGCAGGCTGTCTGGTTTTAAAGTCTTATCTTCAGGGTAGCAGAGCTTAAATGTGTCAAAGGCCTCTTTCCGCAGACACTGATTGTATCTCTGCAATGTTCCCCAGAGATTCATGTCCATGCAGAAGGCAGCAGTGGGCATTCCATCAATTTTTTTGGTCTTCTAATATTTTAAATATTTGCTAGATCTGTTGATTACCTAAATTCTTTTCTTCAAAATGCCTCCACTGGTCCCCAACTTTTACTGGTGATACTGACAAGCTAAGATAACAAAGGGCCTGTGGGCCCCTTAGCCCTTCATGAATGAAGCAGGATGGGGAAAGATTCTGGGGTCTCCTGCTGGCAAAGGACTGATCATGGCAAGCTGGCAGTTAGTGATTTTTGGTTTAAGGGGGATGAGAGGGAGGTGCTTCCCATAAGACTGTTCAGACAGGGAATATGGATGGCCCTGAGCATCTAGTTTAAATATCCTTAGAGGTGGTTAGGGTTTGACATAGTGGTACCCTGTGGACTCTACCATTCCTGGGCTGGACACTTGGCCTATTCTTTGGGAAATTTGACTGGCCGTGTTTGTGAAGCCTATAGCCTTCTAGGGAGAATAAAATAAGGAAAGAGAAGAGGATAAGTGGTATGTGATTTACTGTCAGGTGTGGAGAGAAATCAGCTAAAGTGAAAGGTGAATCTTGCCTGTCAGATCTTAGAGAAAAAGAAAACAGCTCTGAGAGGATACTTTTGATGTTCACAGATGGTTTATGCTGCAGGCCCTTTCTCTTTTCCAGATTAATCATAGGATCATAGCTCTAAAGCTGGAAGGTATCTTAGAGACCATCATGATCAACCCCCTCCTTTTATAGATGAGGAAACAGAGGTGTAAGAAGCAGGAGGGACTTTCCCAGGGTCATACATCTAGTCAGTGTCTGAAGTAGGATTTTAATTTCTCCCCCACTTAATAGTATTTTATTTTTTGCAATTACATGTAAAAATTCACTTTTATAAGATTTTGAATTCCAAATTTTTTTCTCCCTCCCCTTCTCCCTCTGCAAGATGGCAAGCAATTTGATATAGGCTATACATGGAGATTCATAGTAAACACATTTCTACTTTCATCATATTATGGAAGAGGAATTAGAACAAAAGGGAAATACCAAGAGAAAGAAAAAAAGAGAGAAAATAATCTGCTTCAATCTGCATTCAGATTCCATAGTTCTTTCTCTGGATATGGATAACATTTTCCATATTGAGTCTTTTGGAATTGTCTTAGATCGCTGTATTATTGAGAAGAGCCAAGTCTATCAAAGTTGATTATCACACAATATTGCTGTCACTGTGTCTGATGTTCTCCTGGTTCTACTCACTTCTCTCAGAATCACTTCATATAAGTCTTTCCAGGTTTTTCATAGTTTCTTATAGCACAATAATATTCAATTACATTCATATACTACAACTTGGTCAGTCATTTCCCAATTGATGGGCATCCCCTCAATTTCCAGTTCTAGGTAGGATTTTAATTAATGCCATAGTGTTGAACCTAGGTTAGAGATCTAGCTTTTCTACTGACCAGCCGTGTAACCTTAGGCAAACCACTCTCTGAAACTCAGTTTCTTCATTTGGAAAATGGGAGAAAAACACTTTCACTGATTGCCTCACTATACTGCTGTGAGAATCAAATAAGACAACTCCTTTAAAACACTAATACTTTATGTCAGTCTTAAAACATTTTCTGTGAGTGCTGGAGCCTGATTCAGGAAGAGCTGCTTAAGAATACCATTCTGGATATTTGTTAGCTATGTGACCCTGAGCATCAACTCCTTCATCTGTAAAATGGGAATGATAATATCCCCCATCTCATGGTGCTAAATGAGATAATGTATGGAAATCCCTTTGTAAACCTTCAGGGATTACATCCATGCCACCATTATAATGATAATTGATTTCACAAAAATCCTATCAGATAAGAAAGTATGAGTGTCTCCATTTTATTAGGTGAGAATAATAAAGCTTTTAAGAGTGAAGTGAGGAGTCCAAGCTACACAGTTACTAAGATGCACTCCCTGCAAAGCTGTCCTAATGATAAATTCCATTTTGGGCATGGGGGATATGAGGTGACAGAGACATTAAAATGGAAATGTTCAATAGGACTGGAACTTGGGCCAGAAAATTCTTGGGAATCACGTGTGTAGAGGTAAACTTGGGCCAGCACAATAACTAATAACTAAAATCAGTTTGTGTTTATCTAGAAAAGCATTGGATTTTGGAGGAATGAAAACAGGAACCAAGAAATGTGGGGTGGTCAAATGGGAAAAAAAAACCCAAACTTGGTCTTGTTACCAGAAAACCAAAGTTCTAAACCTGGTTCTGATGTTTTCTGTCTTTGTGGCCCTGGCTCAGTCAGGTAATTTTTCCATGTCTCATTTTTCTTGTCTGCAAAATGAGGTCAATACTTGCTTCACCTGCTCGTAAGAATATAAATAAAAATAGCTTATATAAAATTGATGTGTGTATGTTTTTGCGTGTGTGTGTGTGTGTGTGTGTGTGTGTGTGTGAGTGAGTGAGTGAAGAAAATGGTTTAGGGTTAGGAGTAAGGTCTATGTAGGGTGGCAAAAGGGACAGTCCTGGGCAAAGAGGTCTCTCTCTGGGTGGACAACTAAAAAAGGTCACTTTGGGATTGGGTCTGGAGGAACATCTCAGAGTCCCAACAACCCCTCATTACTCATTTACTATCATTTTGACAATTTTTCTTATTTCTTATGGTCACTACTGCAGTTGGGTGCGACTAGCACCTCTGGTGTTAGGGTTTGCTGAGCCCCTTTCAGGGTCACTCATTCACCTTTGTTGCCCATTGGTCACCCATATCTCACTTGTGACCCCAAGAAGCTATCATATGTGCAGCAACCACACCCTGGTAATACCATTTTAGCAGATGGGCTATCACAGGCTGAGGGTAACTGATAGGCCTCAGACCTGCCAGTCAGGGGGATGGCTACCCCAAGCAGGAGAAGATTTCCGTTGGCAGAATGGGTAGATGGGAATAATTTGTTCCAAAGGCCATGGAAACAACTGAAGTGGGCACTTGAAGTGATTAGAGTGTGGCCAGATATCTGAGATGCCAAGGTCACCTACTGCATTCTGTCCAGTCCCCCTGACTTCTATCTTGCCACTGGACTTAGATGCCTCTGGAAGAGAGAGTGTGAGGCTAACGATTCTGTGCAACTCTGCTTCACTTAAATCTAGTTCACGTTCAAGTCAAGCCGTCACCCTTGATGTCATTGCTACTCTTCAGAAACAAAGGACAGAAAACAACACCCCTAGAGCAGACCCTCATGGGCTTTTACATAGCTTCCCTGGCTCAAAGTTCTCCCCCATTCTTTAAACAGTTACCAAAGTGATTTTACTAAAGCATAGGTCTTCACTCAGTAAATTTCAGTGGCTCCCTATTACCTTCAGGTCTAGGGTCACATAGTGACTGCTTCGTTTTTGTGGTGCTCTTCACCACCTGGACCCTTTCTGTCTTTTTCCCTATTATCCCCCCCTTTTCCCTGTCACCTCTTGCCCCTTCTTTATAGTCTAGCTACACTGTCCTACTAACCGTTCCTCCCACAGAACTCTGTATCTCCCATTTCTTTGTCTTTGCCTTAGCTGTATCTAATGCCTAGAACACTCTCCCTCCTTACCTTCACTTTGAATTCCCGGTTTCCTTCCATGATTCAGCTCAAAAGTCATTATCTGCAAGAGGTCTTTCCCATTTCCATTTCCCTCCATGTCCCCTCCCATCCAGTTGCTAGTGCCTGTACCTCTGGGAGTACCTTCCATCTACCCTGTATTTCTCTTGCATGGACATAGTTCTATAGAGTACATTTGTCTTCCACATGAGACTCTAAGATCCTTGAAGGCAGGCACAGTATTTTTGCCTTTCTTTGTACCTCTAGTGGCTTAACACAGTGCCAGGTACACAGTAAGCACTAAATAAATACTTTTTTTTTTTTGCTCTTTGGAGGGAGGAAGTCAGGGCAATTGGGGTTAAGTGACTTGCCCAAAGTCACACAGCTAGTAAGTGTTAAGTGTCTGAGGCCAGATTTGAACTCAGGTCCTCCTGATTCCAGGGCTGGTGCTTTATACACTGTGACACCTAGCCACCCCTAAATAAATACTTATTGATTGGTTGTTTGAAGAAAGAAACAAATTCTGCCTGCTTTAACTACTTTCTTCCTGTAGAGGAAAGGACGGGAGGGCATCAGCCATCAAATCCTCTTCCAGAAAACCTAGTGATAGTGTACTGTTTGTAGGATACAATGCCATGGGAGAAGCTGGAAGCATTTCCCATAAGATCAGGGGTGAAACAAGGGTGTCCACTATCACCCCTCTTATTCAATCTGGTACTAGAAATGTTAGCAGTAGCAATTAGAGAAGAAAAAGAAATCAAAGGAATCAAGTTAGGCAAAGAAGAGACCAAGCTATCACTCTTTGCAGATGATATGATGATATACTTAGAGAATCCTAGAGAATCAAGTAAAAAACTGCTTGAGACAATAAATAAATTTGGCAAAGTTGCAGGATATAAAATAAACCCACATAAATCCTCGGCATTCCTATATATTTCCAATGAAACTCAACAGCAAGAAGTAGAAAGAGAAATCCCATTTAAAGTCACTGTAGACATTATAAAATATTTGGGAATCTACCTGCCAAAACAAACCCAGGACCTGTATGATCATAACTACAAAACACTTTTCACACAAATAAAGTCAGATCTAACTAATTGGAAAAATATCAATTGCACATGGCTGGGTCAAGCTAATATAATAAAAATGACAATTTTACCTAAATTAAATTATATATTTAGTGCCATACAAATTAATTTACCAAAAAACTACTTTATAGAGTTAGAAAAAATAGTAACAAAATTCATCTGGAAGAATAAACGGTCCAGAATATCAAGGGAATTAATGAAAAAAAAAATGCTAGGGAAGGTGGACTAGCTTTACCAGATTTCAATCTGTACTATAAAGCAGCAGTCATCAAAACTACTTGGTACTGGCTTAGGAATAGAGGAGTGGATCAATGGAATAGACTAGGCACACGAGATTCAGAAGTCAACGACTACAGTCATGTATTGTTTGATAAACCCCCAGACCCTGGTTTTTGGGATAAGAACTCACTATTTGACAAAAACTGCTGGGAAAACTGGAATATAGTATGGCAGAAACTGGACATAGACCATTATCTAACACCATATACCAAAATCAAGTCTAAATGGGTTCATGATCTAGGTATAAAGGTTGATACTGTAAGCAGTCTGCTAAAACAAGGAATAGTTTACCTATCAGACTTGTGGAGAGGGAATGACTTTATGATGAAACAGGAATTAGAGAACATTATAAAATGTAAAATGGATAATTTTGACTATATGAAATTGAAAAGTTTCTGTACAAATAAAGCCAATGTAACTAAGATTAAGAGGGAGGTGGGAAATTGGGAAAGAATCTTTACAACCTATGTCTCTGACAAAGGACTCATCTCTAAAATATACAGAGAACTGAGTCAAATTTATAAGAATACAAGTCATTCCCCAATTGATAAATGGTCAAAGGATATGAACAGGCAGTTTTCAGAGAAAGAAATTAAAGCTATCTATAAGCACATGAAGAAATGCTCTAATTCACTATTGATTAGAGAAATGCAAATCAAAACAACTCTGAGGTACCACATCTCACCAGTCAGATTGGCTAAGATGACAAAACAGGAAAATGACAAATGCTGGAGAGGATGTGGGCAAGTTGGAACACTAATGCATTGTTGGTGGAGTTGTGAACTGATCCAGCCTTTCTGGAGAGCAATCTGGAACTATGCCCAAAGGGCTATAAATACTTTCATACCCTTTGATCCAGCAATACCACTTCTAGGGTTATATCCCAAAGAGATCATAGAAATGGGAGAAAGACCCATATGTACAAAAATGTTTATAGCAGCTCTTTTTGTTGTGGCAAAGAATTGGAAATTAAGGGGGTGTCCATCAATTGGGGAATGGCTGAACAAGTTGTGGTATATGCATGTTATGGAATATTATTGCGCTATAAGAAACGGGGAGCAGGCGGTCTTCATATTTACCTGGAGAGGCTTAAAAGAACTGATGCTGAGTGAGAAGAGTAGAACCAGGAGGAATTTGTACACAATTACAGACACAACGTATGTGTGATGACCAACTTTGATAGACTGGACTCATCTCAACAATGCAGGGATATAAGTCAATCCCAAAAGACTCATGATGGAGAGAAAAACGTGCATCCAGAGAAAGAACTAGAAAGAACTAAATTCATATCCAGGTGGAAGCAAAATACCTGATCTTTTTCGTTCTCTTATTTGATTTTATGTCCTCTTTACCATTTTTCATTCCAGCCGGTACAATCCATCCTTATAACCTGACCATTGTATAATGTGAAAGTATTTACAGATCCTATACTTGATTATAAGCCGCCATGGGGGGGGGAGGGGAGGGAGGGGGACAAAATGTGAAATTCAAGGAATTGTGGAATTGAATCCTGTAAACTAAAAGGAAACAAACAAATTAATAAATTAAAGGAAAAAAAACGGATACAATGCCATGCTTCAATTACTTTTAGCAATATTCAAGTGCAAAAATTCCCAAACCTCAAATAAATTTAGACTCTCCCTTGGAGCTCGTAAAAGGATCGGTGGGGTCAGTGCACCTACTTGGTTGAAATTCCCGAAGTAGTTGTCATTGAGCAGATGTATTAGACCCCCAAAGAGGAAGAGGTGAAAGAGGAATATTCTAGTATAGTTCCCATGGCCTCTGTGTTTGCTGGGAACTTGGGATGGTGTCCAGGAGACTTGATGGTATCATGGATCCTATTAAATTTAGATGTTTGTTTTTTGTAGTTCATCAGATAGGATGCACATGAGAATTAAACCAACATGAAAGCCCACTCCTGGACAATGGAGTCATCACCTGGTGTATAGTGTGCGCGCGCATGTGCGCATGTGTGTGCGTGTGTGCACATGTGTATGTGTGCATGTGTGTGTGTGCATGTGTGTGCGTGTGTTTCAATGTGCAGGCATACAAGGAGATTGGTAGAGGAGGAGATAGGAAAAGAAGAATTAAAAAAAAAAACCTCCTAGTGATTGCAAACTCTTCCCCAGGTCCAGTGACTCAGCCTGGACTCAGACTCAGAAAAATCCAGGTTCTTGTCACAGAATTATAGATTTAGAGCTGGCAGGGATTCCTCTCCTTATCATCATCATCATCATTTTCGCCGCCACCACCACCATCATGATCATCATCATGACAACAAAATGTCTTTATAACACCTGTGCTAAATGCTTTATCAGCTTTATCTCTTTTGTTTCTTACAATAATTCTTTGAGGTAAGTGCTATTTTTATTCCCCTTTTACAGATGAGGAAATAGAGGCAAACAGAGCTTCAGTCACTTGTTTAAAGTCTCAGTAATAAGTGGCAGAACCAGGAGCTGAACCCAAGTATAGGATAATGGAACACAGATCTAGTACTGGAAAGGATCTCTGAGATAATTTCCTCCAACTCCCTAATTTTACAGATGAAGAAACAGAGGCCCAGGAATGTTGTGACTTGCCCAAGGTCACATAGGTGGCAAGTGTCAGAGAATATTTTAAACCAAAACTTCAGACTCCAGAGTTAATGCTTACCCATTATCCATTGTATGAACACTGCTTCCTCCCAAGACCGATCTTGCTGAGTGACTAAAATCATTTAAACTAACTCAGCCAAGTCAATCAGCCAGGAAACATTCATTAAGCGCTTACTGTGTGTCAGGGACTATACTAAGCACTAGGGGTACAAAGGAGGACCAAACCACAATATTTGAAGATATATTCTAGTGGGGAAGAAGACACAAATGCCTATGTACATAAAAGGTTTATCATCTTAGCTGATTTCAGAGGGAACACTCCAGCAGTGTGGGGAATTTGGAAAGGCCTTTTCAAGAAGGCAGGATTTGAGCTGAATCTTGAATGAGCCAGATGGGGGGAGGTAGAGTGTACCAGCTACTACAACTGAACACAATTGGGAGATGAAATGTCTCATGGCAGGATAAGCAAGAAGACTGGTATCTCCTCATAACCTCAGCTACAAACTGGGAAGTCACTTCTCATTGCCCATCCACACTGAGTTGTTGCTTGGACAGTGCTTTTGCCAAATCATAATGTATTAAAGAAACATGAGTTATTATTACTATTATCAAATGTTTATGGAGAGTGGCAGTTATGCATGGCATAGCTTTTCTGACTTGGCTGATTTTCCGAGGGTGAAGAAGATATTTTGTGGCCTTTTGAAGGAGTTTGCTTTCCAACTCAATCCTTATCCAGCTTATTTCCATGGCATTCTGTGTTATAGGTATGGAGTTCCAGTAGAATTCATGTTTTTTGAGGGCATGGTCTTTTTTTTTTTGTCTCAGTGTCTGGGCAGTAGTAGGTGGTTGACAAATGTTTATTCAGTTCCATGAGAACATTTTAATATTAACACTATTTTCCCTCTAAAATATTCAGCATGATTTTATGTTTGTACCAAAAATACTTATGCAAAGAAACTTTTTGGTATGAAGATGAGCTTGATTTCTGCTCCCCCTAAGTTCCCAAACTTTCCCAAATCCTTTTTTTCCCCCAATTATATTCCATTTCCCTAGACCCCCTAAACCATCCTAAATTAGTTTTAGTACTATCCTTCAAGGCCAAAATGCTCTATGGCCAGAGTAATTTGGGAAACACGGATCTAAGCTGAAGGGGAAAGAGTAAGAGAGGAAAACACACATAGTCTAACAAAGAAAACCGGGAGATGCCCATATATAATTAAATAGGTAGGCATACATACACGCTTAAGCACTTAATTACTTGGTTTTGAGGTAATGAGACTGTATACACAACCCCATGAGAGTCAGTTTCATTACTATGCACATCTTGTACAGTATAATCAATCAGTCAACAAGTAATTATTGAATGCCTACAATAGGGGTGGCCAAGTCATGACCTTACGACCTCCTGAAGCTACTGAGAGCTTCATGTGTGGCCCTGAAAGTATGAGAAACCAGGAAGCGGTGGGGGGAGGGGAATGCTATTCAGATGGACATTGATGCTGTGTTTTGAGAGATCCATGTTATGATTATAATAACCTATAGATACTTGAGGGTGTTTAACCAAACCTGCAACAGAGGGAAACATTTTTATAACAAAGGTAACCTGTTTGTTTTTGTTTTCACTTATTGTGTCCTTAGACTAATGACCCAAATGAATTCTGGATGAGTCCTCTGGTCAGCTTGACCAGTCTTATAGTATTATATGTCACTGTACCAGTTTCTATAGAGAATATAAGAGAGGTATAAGAATTAGGAAGAGAGGGGTGGCCAGGTGGTGCAGTGAGTAAGAGCGCCGGCCCCAGCCTCGGGAGACCTGGGAAAGGTTCCGGCCTCAGATACTCAGCACCCACACAAAAATAACTGGCTGTGTAACATTGAGCAAGTTACTTAACCCCGATTGCTTAAAAAAAAAATTAGGAAGAAAAAAACTCATAGGCAACAATCAGAGAGTAACACAAGACAGATTAGAGTAAGAGTTGTTCTGGTAATTATTTAACAATTGGCTCTCTGAAAAAAATGTACATAGGATACATTTAAAATTTAATCTGTATTATCAATATTTCCTCTATTATTCTATTACTTTAAGTCGGGACAATCAACAAAACAATTTGCATCAAGCCCTGATTTGTGGTAATCTATCAAGCCCCAGTTGACAAGATTTGAATGAGGACACTAAAAATTTAATAATTGGTTCTTAAGACCCATTAGAGCTGGCTCCAGCACACCCCTGGATTAGAGGATTACCCAGTGTGTTGCTAGCAATAATTCAGTTAATTTAATTAAGCATACATTTATTGTATCTACCACGTACAAGGAATTCTGCTAGATAATGGGTGTGCAAAAAATGAAAAATGGCATAGTCTTGCCTTCAAGAAGCTTAACATCTAGTGGCAAAGATAAAACATAGATATGTATAGTGGTGCCACCTTCAGAAATTGGAAAGGACTGAGAGGTGAGGAGAAAGATAATGAATTCAGTTTGGGACATTTGGGGTTTGGGGTACCAGTAGGTATTTGAGTATGCAGGGCTAGAGATCTGGAAGAGAGTGGTGCTAAATAAATAGATTTGGGAATCATCTGTATAAAGGTAATAATTAAAGTGAGATTACTGAGGGAGAATACAGATAGCAAGAGGAGAAGGAAGCTGAGGCCAAAGGTTTGAGGGACACCCATGCTTTAGCAGATGGAGGGATAGGGACCCAGCAAAGGAGATTGAGTAGGAGTGCTAAGACAGGTAAGAGGACAGAGGAGTAACCCAAGAGTTGAGAGGGAGAAAGAATGCAGAATAAGGAAGTGAATGGCATAGCCTGTCAAGGAAGACGAGGGGAGCTGCCTCATTTTCTGAGAATGGAGCAAAGTAAGAGAATATGATTTTGGAAACGGAGAGATTTTGAGGTTGTATAGGATGTACAACATGTACAAGAGATTATATAGGATGAACAATGATGGAGGTCAGGACTGAATGCCTCAGTCTTCTCGTTAAGGTAGAAGGCAAGGTCATCTACTGAGGGAGGGAGATGTAGAGTGGAGTTATAGGATTGGGAAAAGAAGAAAGGGTTTAAAACAACCATTGAGAAGAGTGCTAGAAGGGCAATCAGAGATGAATATAGGGATGCTCTGCAGCAATGAGGATCCAGCTGGGATTGAATAGCCTGAATTTCTGGAGGACCCAGTCAGCACAATTTCATCGTTTCTTCCAGTCAGGCTACTCGGTAGTAGAAAGAAAGAAGACAGATGCTAAGGGTAACCCATGACTGAAACTTAGCAGTCTGGGAACAGAAAAAAAGACAGGGATTCAAGTTTTATCACAGTGCCTTAGGGTCAGTGTTGTAAGGGAGAAAAGTGAAATCGGAGCAGGCGTGATGAGCTCAGAGAAGAGGAACGGATGGAAGGCTTGGAGACAGAGAGCAGAGTGATTAGATTCATGAGCAATGAGGCAATGAGAGAGTTAGGAAGGCAGGAGGAAATTCTGGTGTGAGGGGAAAAACAAGATAAAACAAATGTAATAAAGGTTCAGAGAAAGAGGCTTGCCAAATGTCAAATGGCCAGTTACTTGTCAGGAGCAGGACCTGTGCCAATGTCTCTCATGTCTTACAATCAACACTATAGTTCCTCAGAAGGACCTTGAGAGTGTCCTTTTATCATTTCTTCTGACCTCTGTGTGTGTGCTTGCCTTGTGCAAGTTCTCTGTAAAATAGTCTTTTAGGTAAATGTTTGGCTTTCAGGTTATGTGGTCAGCCTATTGCAGTGGCGCTCTCTGCAGTGGAGGGTGAATGTTTAGCAGTTCAGCTCAAGAGAGGACCTCCCTGTCTGGTGCCTTATCTTGCCAGGTGATCTTCAGAATCTTCCTGAGACGATTCATATGGAAGTGATGTAGTTTCCTGGCGTATCACTGGTAAACTCTCCAGTTTTCACAGGCGTACATCAAAGAGGTCAGCACCACAGCTCTGCAGATCTTCAGTTTATTATGCAGCCTAATACTTCTTCTCTCCCACACTATCATCATCATCATCATCTTCTCCTTCTCTTCCTTCTCCTTCTTCTTTTCTTCTTCCTCCTTCTCCTCCTCCTCCTTCTTCTTCTACTATAAAGGTAATCTAATTCAACTGCCATATTTCACTACTATTACTACTACTACTGTTACTACTACTACCACTACTACTACTATCTTCACTACTACTACTATTACTATCTTCACTACTACTACTACTACTACTACTACTACTACTACTACTACTACTACTACTACTATTACTGCTGCTGCTGCTGCTAAAAATGAGGAAACTGAAGTCCACATTACTCCTTTGCACACAGGACATCAGTGACTGATGCTCTGTCACCTCTAAGATAAACTATAATCACTGCTATTTGACATTTAAAGTCCACAAGCTGAGTCCAAGCTCTACGTCTAGATTAATTTTGCACGATTCCTCTTCATGCGCTCTAAGTTTCAGCCATGTTGGACTACTTGCTGCACTCCCCACATGACAATCCATCTCTTGCCTCTGGGACATTGCACATACTACCCCCATGACCGGAGTTCTTATTTTTCCTACCTCTGAATCTTGGAATTCCTGGCTCTCTTCAAGTCCCATCTCCTACTAAAGACTTAACTTATCCATCCTGTTTTCAGCTCTTTTATCTCACTTGCTCTACAATTCTTTTGTATTTAAAGAGTTGGCCCAGGAGTCAGGAAGACCTGAGTTCCAGATTAATCTCTTATACATACTGACTATGTGACCCTGGGCAAGTCACTTAAGTTGTCAAATCAACAAGTATTTATTAAACTCTTCCTATGTGTAAAACACTATGTTAAGTTCTGGGAATACAAAGACAGGTAAAACTAAAGCAAGTTCTCAAGAAGCTCATAGAATAATTAGGGAGACTATGTAGAAACAAACTATATACAGGATAAATTGGAGATAATCTCAGATGAAAGGTATTAAGATGAAGGAGGATTTAATCTTCTAGTGCTAGGCAAGTTTCTCCTTTCTAATTCTTTATGACATGGGACAACTTTCGGGGAGGGATGAGGTAGCGGCAGTTAATCATACAGTGGAAAATGTATTCTCAAACCAACCATCGATACAAAATCATTTTAAAAATTCATCTGTTTGGTCAAAACCAAAAAACAAATATTTTGCTTTGATTCACTGGGATGCACATTGTTTTTTTTTTTTTTAAAGCAATCGGGGTTAAGTAACTTACTCAAGGTTACACAGCCAGTCATTTCTGGGTGTGGTGCTGAGTGTCTAAGCCCAGATTCGATCCCCAGGTCATCCCAACACTGGAGCCGGTGCTCTTACTCGCTGAGCCACCTGGCCACCCCAATGCATGTTGTTTCACTTCAGTACGGGGTGTCCCTAAAGTCTGGACACATAGGAAATCTCATTAACTTTGCATATTTTCAAGAAATGAAATGAATGAAATTTGCAACAACATTTTATTTAATTAGCATAAATAAGATTTAATAAGACACAGGAGACACATAGGAAATTTAATTAATTAATTTAATCTCATTAATATGGAAAATAATCCCCAGTAGCTAATGAAAGCTTTTATTCCATATGAAATTGTTATGGCTAAAATTTATTCATTCTAGAATAAAGGAAAAGTCCTTTTTCTTTTCAAGAAAGTTTTTTTTTCCTTGATGAAAAGCCCTTTTAAAAAATTGTCTTTATATCTCTACCATCTAGAATAGTACCCAGCACATCCAAGATGCTTAAAATGCTTGTAGAGTCCTGTAAAATGATATGGTTTCCAGTGCTTTGCGGAAGCTTGCTAGCACCAGTTTCCCAAATATCAGGAGATGGCATCAGGGAACTATATCAGGAAAAGTAGTCTATAAATATCCATTATGAGTATTCATTAATTTTGAGTTCCTGTCCTGCCATTAACATTCTTGCTGTGTAATCTTAGGGGTATGCTGTGTCATATCCTGGTGCCTACATTTCTGCATAGCTGAACTGAGAATAATACACTAACCTGCCACGTTAGTTGGTCACGAGAAAGAGTTAATGAAAATGATTGCAATGTAATGTATGAAACGTGAATTACTAGAGAAATGCCTAGTTATAGTCATTGGCCTATGTAATTTGCAGTATTATTAGGGACTATTGGTGACTTTTTTTTATAACATTACTCTAGGGGGTCCAAATGTCGAATGAAAGAAATGCCAGATTGTGGGCACATTGGTTAAAACATGCAGAAGCTATATGTGATTTAGAGAATAATAAATCAAAATAGAGATTTCAGCATTGTGAATATTAGCAATTCAGAAATGCACATTATCATATTTGTTGGCATATTCCCCTCATGTTCTCTTTTTATTCCTATCCCCCGGTATTGAGGACGGGATATGAAAATTTTGGTCTAAGGATTGCTTTAGTTGTGAACAATGTCAGGGGCCATTCTGATCAACGTAGTTGAAAAACTACGCTTGCTTATAATAAGAGTACTCAAAGGTATTACAGTGCTTAACTGCTTTGTCCATTAAAGCTTCAAATCTTCTTTGTGATTGGGGGTGGGAGTGAGGCAGGAATTAACGTTCTGGTTGCAACAGCTGTGTTCTATAGAATCACCTTGATCAAATGAGGTATTAATGAGATGTAATGTGTAAACAGCCTTCCATACTTGAAAGTATTCTCTGAAAGTATGGCCTTTTCTTTTTGGCAGTGGGAGGCAGGAAGGCCTATAACTTTGTTTTTATTTATATTTCTTTTAGTACAGAAGATCCAAGAAAAAAAAAACAGTTGGACAGGATTCATAATCCCTCAGTTCAAATGTTCCCTGGGTCAGCTTCCTAGCCAAGGATCTTGAGCAAAAAATGGGACAGATGGTATTCTAATTAGCTTTGCCTCTTTGCCCACCTTTGTACAAGATAGAAAAAGCAGGGTAAGATACCCCTTTCTGATGGGTGGCAAGGATGGTCCTGTGCTAGGGATATACTGAGTCTTTCAGTGCTATCAGAGAACTGGGAGCTGGTTCTTGGTTCCTAGGCTTTGGGCACTAGCAGGTAGCACCAGAGTCTGATGGTTTAAGAGGAACCAGTGTAGTTATGAATCACTGAGCAAATAGGTGCAATCACTGCCCACACATACTACTGGGCATTAATGTCTGATCTTCATGAACACTAAATGGGACAAAAAAGAGAAAGAAAAGAGGAAACCAAGAGAACATCCCAGGAGATGGCTTTCAAAAATTTTTCAACAAGGAAAAATTTTATTTAAACCACAGAAGTTAGAAGAACTCTGACCTCATCTACCAACTGTTGTGCTCTCAACTACCTCTACTTTCTTTAAATACTTAACACCAAGTGCATCAAGGCAAAGGGACCAGATAGATCTGGCTGTAGCAAATAAAACATTTTCAACAAACACAGATTTCTATGAACATCAAGCCAGATCCTTCCCTGCCTTCTCCCAATTTTAACTTACCATACTGTTTATGATGAGAATGGGTTATTTGAAAACTATAGAAAAAATATTCCTAGAGTGGAGAGAGCATTGTCATTTATGTGTCCCCAGATCATAAGATTGAGTTAGATGCAGGTTAGAATATCATTAGAAGGGACCATAGACCCCACTGAGTTCATCCCCTCATTTTGTTGATGAGGAAACTGAGGAACTGAGAGCCTAAGTGCTTTGCTCAGGGTTGCATAGGTTGTGTTTGAGGTAAGATTTGAACCTAGGAATTACTAACTTCAAGTTCAGCTCCCTCTTGCTACATCATGCCACTATCACTTATCTGTCTTTTTACTGCAGGTATTCCTGGCTTCACCTGACATCTCTCTCTAGAATAATATAACCTCCAACATACCTTCACCCCATCCCAGTAGAACATCAGAAAGAAGTGCATTTCATGCAGGCTATCCCAAGTTCCAAGGAGAGGAATGAGTTGGTAGCTACAGCTTTCCATTTTGTTCCAATGAAATGTTGTTAACGATATTGCTACAGTTGTTGCATCATTTCAATAGTGTCTGACTCTGTGACCCCATTTGAGGTTTTCTTGACAAAGATACTGGATTGGTTTGTCATTTCCTTCTCCAGCTCATTTTACACCTGGGGAATCTGAGGCAAACAGGGTTAAATCACTTGCCCATAGTAAGTATCTAAAGCCACTGATCAGTGAAGATGGATCTTCCTAATTCCTAGCTCAATTTTCTATCTACTGTGTCACCTAGGTGCCCTTCTGCTAAGTGTAAGTGTGTGGCAAACAAATATTCATGCAATTTTCACCATATGGCAAACACTTAAAAGTACAGAAATGCATAAAGTTATCACTAAATTAATATTATTAAAGACTAGAAATTATCAGCAATATGACATGTAGAGGTCATACCTTTGCAAGTTCAGTTAATGAGGAACTGACCTCTATTCTTTACAACATTTCACAGAATCAGAACAGAGGATATCTCAGAGTTGGCAGGGAATTCAGTAGAAATTTTGTCCAACACATCCTGGAAAAGTGATCCCCTCTACATCAGACTCAACAACTGGTCATACTGCCTTTGCCTAAGGAGCTCTAGTGAAGGGAAACTCACTACATACAAAGGCAGCCCATCACTTTTTGGAAAATTCTCATTGTTAGGGAATTTTTTTCCTTTCGTGAAACCTCAATCTGTGTCTCTGAAGCTCTGCTCATTGTCCCTGGTACTTCCCTAAAGGGACCAGAAAGAACAAGATTTTTATGTATGGACCATTCAAATACTTAAAGATGTCCTCTGCCACTAGATCTTCTCTTTCCCAAGCTAAACATCTGCAGTTGCTTCAAACCAGCTTTACATGGCATCCTCTCAGGGCCCTTTACCATCCTAATCACCCTCCTTTGGATGCTCTCCAGCTTACAAATGCTCTTTTGAAAATGTGACTCAAGAACCAAACACAATACCCCAGATGTGGTTTTGACCAGGGCAGAATATACTGGGACTATCACCTCTCATCATGAAAGCCTTGCTGGCTAATGTCAACAGTAGCTGAAATGTTGACTTTAGTCGTGTGTGTGTATATTGTGAAAATGTTTAATCGTGCTTTCAGGCAAGACTATATTTACATTATGGAGAGATATGCAACATGAGATTTACCTGCATTAGAATATTAGAATCGGGATGGTTCCCACTAAAATAATCAATCACTTAGAAGGGGAGTAGTTCCTTATTTTTCTGTGTACGAATACACATTTCCTGGAAAGTAGTTTTGAAGTAACTTAATAAATGCTTGTTGATGGACAGTCAATGGAATTCTTTTTGAAGGCTGTTTTTTTTTTTCCTTCTGGGCTTCTCATTTGTGGGGAGGGGCAGTAAAAAATGTGTTCTGTCTCTAGTTTATTCATTCAATAGTCACCCAAGTAAGCCATCATCTTTCAAATTCTCTAACAAATATCTTGGTTTAGTTCATGAGAAATAGGTTCTTTTGAATATATGAAAACAAATGATCAACAGAAAAGACTATCCCAGTCACTTTAATACAATTATTCTTAGCACATTTGCTAATTGAAACAATTCAGCTAGAGAAACTGGTATAAATGAGGAATGTTCACAGAGTTTAGACCTCTCTTCAGCCAAAAAGGAATTACAGGGAAAGTATAATTAATTTCTCCTCCCCAGGGGTTTGTGGCTCACTTTAAATCTTTTCTTGTGTTGACCACTGATGTGTAGTCGAGCATGGGGATATTGAGTCAATGCTAAGAGCATCATACTGTTCAGCGGATTTTTTAAAAGATAAAATATGCCTCAATTGTGAAGAGCCATCCTTTGAAAATGAAGGGGTAATAAGAGAAAGAGATGTGAGCCTCTTCCTCAGCAAGGGTACCATGTGGCTTCTGTCCTCACTCTCAGAAGGGGGTGCTGTTACCTCATTCGACTCCTGAGAAGGAAGTCTATAAATTATCAACATGACTTCAAACCTGGGGGGAAAAGGGAGGAACTTTCAGTTATTTTGTTCTTCTTACTCATTTGTAACTTTTGATGCTCAAAAATAAGATGGGTAATCTTTACGTTATCGTATGGATCTGGTGTTATTCCGAGGCCCTGTAGAACTGGCAAAAGAATTCCAATTCTCTCATTCCTCTATAGTTGGTGAGAATGGAAAAGTTTTCAGGGAATGAGTAAAGGGGCTCAGTGATGTCATTTAAAGCTTGAACATTGTCAGGAGTCTGGATTTATTAAAATGTCTTTGCTATTTCTAACTCTTTAAGTTGAGGGAACTCCTCCCCCCTTGTCAGTATTTGTCCCTCCTTCTTTAAAAATTCAAGTGCCTTTCTAAGTAAAATTAGACTCTAATTGTTCTATGTACTTGCCTCATTTAGGTTCTTATATTGCATATGTTGCTTGATATCTATGAAGTCTTTTTTGCCTGTTTTATTATAAAAGTTTGGAAATCAGGGGCTGCAGTTTTGTTGACAATAAGAACTCAAGTTAAAGAGGAAGTTTGTTTCAAAGCAAAGAAAATTCACAATCGCTTGAAGTTAGTACAAATGAATTTTCTCAGTCTGATCAAAGCAAGCCATTTCATTTTCATGAATATTAATTTACATGGAAATTGAGATCCTGCATTTGTGAGTGTGTTTGAGATGGAAGGACATGAGTTTATGCTAAGATTTGGTTTGTTTAGGCTTCTCAACGAGTAGTATTCCACTAACTGTGCTCACCATTTATTTACAAAAGATAGATTTGTCATTAGTCTGTCTCAGGCTACCTTATAGTCCATTATTAGTGGAGTTGTTTCCTCTGGCATCCTTTTTTTTTTAGTAGATATGCTTTTAAAAAACATTTTTGGTGTAGCAGACAGCTAGGAATATCTGGGTTCACTTCCAGTATATACTTCTGTCATATACTAGTTGGGTTATCTTGGACAAGTAACTTAACCACTCAACCTCTAAGCAGTTCTCCAAGACAAGAAATTGCAGAAAGGTGACAACTTGTGTTGGTAGATGGAGTTTTCTCAGATGGGAATTCCCTACACCGATGAAATTACAAACCTAGTCCTTATCCTACATTTTTAAACTCATCAGAATGTTTGCCAGAAACTAGTCCTAAAAAAAAGATTTGTGGGATTTCAGGACTGTGATATCACCAATATGGGGAACTCTTATTATGGATCTCCACCAAAGCAAACCAGCAACTCACCCATGATTTATAGTTTTACCTCTTTGAAGGGAGGGAGAGTTTAATTTTTATATTTGTATTGCTAGGACCGAATAGTTCCAGGTATGTAGTAGGCACTTAACAAACTCTTTTTGCTGAATTGATTGGAGTTTCCTGTGGGCATTGACCACAGGAATATATGACCACATATATAACCCAGGGTTATATGGTTAATAGATGTCAGGGGTTGGACTTGACTTCTTGACACCCAAACTGGCTTACTATTCAAATATTGTCTCTCATGCATCCATAGTGAAGTCTCAAATTATTTTTCTAAAATTTTATTTTATTTTCAGTTCCAAATTCTCTCCCTTCCTTCACCCTCACCCATTGAGAAGACAAGATATACACTAGTCATTACATGTATGAAGTCATATGAAACATGTATTTCTGCATTTCCATGTTCTTTTAAAAAAGTAAAAGAAAAAAAATATGTTTCAATCTGTACTCTGAGCCCATCAGTTCTCTATCTGGAGGTGGATAGAATTTTTCATGAAGAGTCCTCTGTAATTGTGGTAGAGCATTGTATTGATCAGAGTTACTAAGTTTTTCACAGTTGATTATCTTTATAATATTGCTTACTGTGTAAATTGTTTCCTGATTCTGCTTACTTTACTTTGCATCAGTATACATGTTTTCCCATATTTTTCTTTATATGTCCTTCATTTCTTATACCACAATAGTATCATCCCATTCATATACAACCATAATTTATTCAGTCATTCCCCAATTGATATACATCCCCTCAGTTTCCAATTCTTTGGCACCACAAAAAGAGCTGCTATAAATATTTTTGTTCATATGGATATTTCCCCTTTTCTTTTCATCTTTTTCTTTGAAAATAAACTGAGGGGTGGTATTTCTGGTTCAAAGCATATGCATTGTTTTGTACCTTTGAGGGGCATAGTTCCCAGTTGCTTTCCAGAATGGTCAGACTCTTTCGCAGCTCTACCAACAGAACACTGGTGTGCCTACTTTCTCTCATCCCCTCCAGCATTTTTTCTTTTCTGCTATCTTAGCCAATCTGATGGATATGAAATGGTACCTCAGAGTTGTTTTAATTTATATTTCTCTAATTACTAAAGACAAATCATTTTTTCATATGTTTATTGATAACTCTGATTTCCTCTTCTGAAAACTGCCTGATCACATCCCATAACCATTTATCAATTAGGGAATAGTTCTTATTCTTAAAATTTTGGCATATACATAGTTCCCTATGTATTTGAGAAATGAGAACTTTATCAAAGATACTTGTGGCAAATATTTTTCCTAGTTTCCTACTTTTCTTCCAATTTTGGTACCTTTTAAAATTTAATGTAATCCAAATTATACATTTTGATCTGCCATGAACATCTATATCTCATGTTTGGCCATGAGCTCTTTATCCATAGATGGGACTTCTTCCATGTCCCACTAACTTGCTCATGATATTACTCTTTATGTCTAAATCATGCACCCATTTTAAATTTGTCTTTGTAAGAAGTGTGAGATCTTGGTCTATGCTTACCTTCTGCTTAGCTACTTTCAGTTTTTCCTGCAGCTTTTTTTTTTGTTTTGGTCAAATAGTGAGTTCTTACCCCAATAACTGGGATCTATGATGGGAATTGATTTTGGGTTTCTTAAATCTAAACTAGCAGTGCAAAAGTGCTGGAAACACTTTGAATATGAATGTGGACATAAACAATGTATCTCTTATGTGGAAAATATCCCACCTAAGTTCAGAGATGCTCACTGTGAAAAGACTGACTACCCAGTGCTAGATTTTTTAGCCACCATAATTCAGGGAGATCTTCTACTAAGACATGGCAGAGGTCGTAATTTGTATCATTGGAAGGAGTGTCCACACAGGGAAAAATCACAGACTCTACAAATAACAACAACAATAGTAATAACTAGCACCTATGTTGCCCTTTATATTAGCAAAGTATTTTTATCTTCACAACAACCCTGAGAGATAGGTACTATTATTATCCCCCCCCCCTTTTTTTTTAAAGCAATCGGGGTTAAGTAACTTGCTCAAGGTTACACGGCCAGGTGTTTCTGGGTGGGTGCTAAGTGTCTGAGCCCGGGATTCGATCTCCAGGTCGTCCCAACACTGGAGCCGGTGCTCTTACTCGCTGAGCCACCTGGCTACCCCTAAGCAATTGGGGTTAAGTAACTTGCTCAAGTTTACACGGCCAGGTGTTTCTGGGAGGGTGCTAAGTGTCTGAGCCCAGGATTCGATCTCCAGGTCGTCCCGACACTGGAGCCGGTGCTCTTACTCGCTGTGCTACCTGGCCCACCCCCATATTATCCCTTTTTACAGAAGATGAAACTAAGGCCAAAGAAAGGTAAGTGACTCACTCAGAGGTGCACAGCTAGCAATTGTCTGAGACTGGATTTAAATTCAGGCAGCTAGGAAGAGTGCACACAGCCCTGGACTTTGAGTCAGGAAGCTTTGGGCATCAGAAACATTAGTCGTATGACCCTGGGCAAATCACTTAAATGTTCTCAGCTTCAGTTCCTTTGTAAAATGGGGATAATAATAGTATCTGCTTTCAAGAGTTATGAGAATCAAATGCAATAACATATGTATGTAATAAGCAGCTAGGTGGCACAGTGCATAGAGTGCCAGGCCTGGAGTCAGGTAGACTCACGTTTAGACACTTACTAGCTATGGGACCCTGGGCAAGTAATTTACCCTTGTTTCCCTCAGTTTCCTTATCTGTAAAATGAGCTGGAGAAGGAAATGGCACATTAGTCCAGTATCTTTGCCAAGCAAACCCCAAATGGAATCACAAAAAGTCAGACACAAGCAAACTAACTGAACAACAATACTTTGTAAATATTGTTAATATTATTTTAAGCATTGAAACATTTCTGTTTTAAAAACATTTTATTTATATCTTGTTTTTACAGCATCTACATTTGTCAATGTATTCCATCCCTCCCTTGCCTCCTCCCAGAAAGTCATCCTTTATCACAAAGAATTTTTTTAAGAGAAAACAAAAGTTGAACAAAACTAACATTGAAAATTTCTTGACATTATCTGCAATGCTGGAAATTTATAATCTCTTCACCATTGGAAAGGAGGGAGGTACCTTCTTACTCCTCTTTTTTGGGGACAGACTTAGTCATTATAATTTCACAGCATTCAGCCTCAATTGTTTTATTTTCATCATTCTTTTCATTTACATTGTTGTAGTCATTATGTATGTTGTTTTTCTCTTCTTTTTACTGCATCAGTTCATATAGGTTTTCCCATGCTTCTCTATATTCATTTGATGAATACATTTGATTCATTCATTAGATGAATACAAAGAAACATGGTACTTATACCACAATTTTAGTCACTCACCAAGTCAATGGGCATTTGATTCTAGATCTTTGCTACTATAAAAAATGTTGCTACAAATATAATAAGTGTCTACATGACCTTTCTTTTTATCAGTGGGTTCCTTCTTGGTATGTGCCTAGCAGTAGAATTTCTGGGTCAAAAGGTATGGACATTTTAGTCAATTTGCCTCTTGCTAAATTACTTTCCCGAATAACTGACTGAGATAAGTATTTCATAGTCAAGACAAAGAGAAAACAGAAAACCAAAAGCAATGAATTCTAGACCTTTTGTTGTCACTGGGAGTCTAAAGATTTACTCTGTTACCAACTCTGGTCCTGGCTGATGAGCTTCTTAAAGAACTTAACGTAAGGTTCCTGACTGACAAATAGTTATTTTGCCTCCTATTTCTACTTATTTACCTATACGGGGAATTAATGGAAAAGGAGGGTTTAATTTTGTCTATATATGATTTGCATGTATTTTTTTTTACAATATCCCTCAGGATCAAAAATTTTGGAAGCCTTCAGCAGCTCACTCAGTACTGACTCCTGTACTAATAACAAAGAGTGTCCTAGAATATGCTTTCAGTTAGTATTTGCAAATATAAAAGGTTATTATTGCTTTTGCAATTGTATTTTTTCTCTTAAGGAAACTTCTAAAGAGAGTGTCCCAGCTATTGTTTTGAGAATACTGTGGCTAGATAAAGGCAACAGGAGGGCTGTCACCAATTGCCACAGTCTTTCCAAAGACTACTACTAGGCTGCCTACAGAATGGGGGCAGTCACCAGGGTAAGAGAATGATAGAATCTGAGGGCTGCAAGGGATCCTTAAGATGATATTGCAGATGGCAGGCAGCATGGTAGGTCAGTGGAAAGAGAAGAGTTTCTTTACTCAGAGAACCTAGCATCAAAAGCTACCCCTGCTAACTACTACCTGTGTGATCTGGGGCAAATTACTTTACCTCATTGGACCTCAATTTCCTCATCTATAAAAATGAGTGAGGGAGAGGACTAGATGTTTTCTGAGATCTCTTCCTTCTCTATACCTATGGTCCAATCCAACCTCATTATATTTTTAAAAAAATTTTTGGAGGGGGGGAAAGGCAATGCAATTGGGGTTAAGTGACTTGCCCAAGGTCACACAGCTAGTAAGTGTCAAGTGTCTAAGGCTGGATTTGAACTCAGATCCTCCTGACTCCAGGGCCAGTGCTTTGTTCACTGTGCCACCTACTTGCCCCCAACTCCATTATTTTTCAAAGAGGAAAGCTAAGGGCCAGAGAATTGAAATGTTTTGCCTGAATAAATAACAACAACAACAATAGTGCACACACACATCCTTTTATGTGCCAGGCACTGACAGCTTCAAAGGGATCAACAATCTTACTTTAATTAAAGTAATATAGACAGATAAGTAGAAAGAAGTGAATATCCAAGAAAGAATCCAATAGACAGGGCTCCAATTGTCTAAACACCTAATCACCAGACCGGGAAGCACCAACATCTGGGTTCACAAAGTCAGGAGACTCCTTAACAATGGCTGCTCAGAGTCTCATCTCGCCTGATTACAAAGAAACATTCTTACCATGTGTGAGCCCCAAAGCAAAATACCAACCTCCCAGAATATATATAGATTTGACTAATAGGCTCAGAGCCAGAAGGCATTTCAACCCACATTACTCAGTGCCTAATTGTCTCAGTACCAAAAGGTGTGAAAGGCTCCCCCTAAGCAAGCCTCCCTCTAAGCAAGTTTCTCCCCTAAGGCAATATAAATATCCCTGAATATCTAGTTTTCACCTGATCGGCCCTATATGACTCAGGATGTGTCACAGCTGTGAACTGGACCAGAGCTCTAAGCAAGACATCTGCGATTGAAATGCCTGCATACCTTTAGATTTGGAAACACAGTCCCTGTTCCAAGGTGAAAAAGGGACACATGTGGTCACATAGGCTTATTTAATGGACAGGGAAGATCTTATATTCCATTAACCCTACAACCCCATTAGTAAAGAAAAAAAGTTTTGAGTATCACCAATTATCTATTTTTATTAAAATTGTGTACTTGTACTAAAATTATGTACATCATAGAACTTACAGAAAAATTAAAATAAAAAAAGATTAAATGAAGAAATATATTGCAATAAGATATATATTCTATAAAGGGTCATTAAAGAAAGAATGTAAAATGGAGAATAAAAAACATATTTTTTCCCTTTTTTGGAGGGTGGAAGGCAGGGCAATGGGGATTAAGTGACGTGGCCAAGGTTACACGGCTAGTAAGTATTAAGTGTCTGAGGTCAAATTTGAACTCAGGTTGTCCTGACTCCAAGGCCATTGCTCTATTCACTGTGCTATCTAGCCACCCCCTAAATAACATGATTTAAAAGAACTACTGGGTCAAAGGCAAATGATATAAATAGTAGAAAATTTCATCAAAGAATGAAATTAACAAGGCAAGATACTAAAGTCTGTTAGATAAAGCAGTTCTGAGGGGGAAAACTATATCTCCAAACACTTTTAATGACAAAAAGAATAAACTGATAAATTTGTAATGAAATTTTAAAAATCTGAATGATAACAAATCAAAAATCCCCAACCAACAAGTAGAAATTCTGAAAGTTAGATTAGAAATTTATAAAAATTAAAAAGACCACTCAGTTAATAAAACTAGGAGCTGATTTTTTGAAAGCAAATAAGCTAATAAAGTTAGCTTATCTGATTTTTTTTAAAGAGGAAAAACAAATTGTTTCAAAATTTAAAAAGTGAGAAATGAATAATAACCAAATAGGAAATAAATGAAATTATCAGGAATTTTTTTTCTCAATTGTAGGCAAACAAAACTGGTAGCTTATATGAAATAAATGGAATGCTTGGAAAAATGTAAAATACTCAGATTAAAAGCAAAAAAAGAGATTTTTAAAAAAAAGTCCCAATATCAGAAAATGAATTGAAGGAAAATGCTTGTGTCAAAAGAAAATAAAATTATTACTTTTTGTAGATGATATGATGCATACTTTAGAGAACTATAGAGAGTCAACTAAAATTAATTGAAATAACTAATAACTTTGACAAAGATGCTGGATATAAGATAAATTCACATAAATTATTACCATTGCAAATACATAACAAACAAAACCCAGCCAGAAAGTCTAAAAGAAACAATTGCATTTAAAAGAACTATAGAAGCTATGGAATATTTAAGAATGTATCTTCCAAGATCACTCAGGGGCTATATGAATAAAATACTCTTTGCAGAAATAAAGGGATACCTAAATAACTGTAGAAACATTAATTACTCATGGGTAGGGTTGAGCCAATAAAATAAAATGACAATACTACCAAAATTAATTTATTTAATCAGTACTGTGCCAATCAAACTCTCCAAAGAATATTTTATAGATGTAGAAATAATAATGAGATTCATATAAAGGAACAAAAGGTCAAGAATATCAAAGTAATAATGAAAAGAAGTAAGAAGAAAGGTGTTCTATCAGTACCAGATCTCAAACTATAGTACAAGGCAGTAATCATTAAAATGATTCAGTACTGGGGGAGAGAGAGAGAGAGACAGAGACAGAGAGACAGAGAGAGGCAGAGAGAGACAGAGACTGAGAGAGAGACAGAGACAGAGAGACAGACAGACATACAGAGAGAGAGAGGAGAGAGAGAGAGAGAGAGAGAGAGAGAGAGAGAGAGAAAGAGAGAGAGAGAGAGAGAGAGAGAGAGAGAGAGAGAGAGAAGAGAGAGAAGAGAGATCAGTAGAACAGATTAGGCACACAGCAGAAAGAAGCAAACCATAGCATACTGTTTGAAAAACCCTAAGACTGTATTACTGGGGAAAGGACTCACTATTTTTGACAAAACTTCTGGGAGGTGTAGAGGTATTAATATCAAAATAAGCTCCAAATGGATATGTGACAGAGTGAAAAAAAATCACATCATAAACAAAGCAGAAAAACAAGGAAGAAATTACCTTTGACATATACGGATCAGGGAAGAATCAATGATTAAATAAGTCATAGGCTTACATAAAATAAAATAGACAATTTTGGTTATATAAAATCTAAAAGTTTTACACAAACAAATCTAATGCATGCTTCTTGCCCAGAAGGAGCTTTTAATCTGGTTCAGTGTTATCTCAAGGTTACACAGAGGGTCTTGGGGTGCATCTTGCAGGTTCTTTCTGATTTATTTGCTTTAGGGTTATTGGAAAGAGAATGATGGTCCCCTAGAGCAATGGTCTCCAAAGTAGTTTCTAGGACCCATGGTGAGGGTCAAGGAAGGGCAAAGAATAACGCAAGGAGTGTATGATCACCCAATTGTGGAATGGAAGAGGGTTGCCTCCAGTTTGTAACGGCTCAATAAAATGGGTCGTTCAATTTTCAGTGGGAGCATTTATGCCTTGGAAACGATCAAAGCACAAATTGGGACTTGATCTGTCATTTTGTTTATTGTCTAGGTTTAAGGAAGTGAAAAAGAAAACATTAATAGTGGAAAATAAAAGTGTCCTCTGTACATTTTTTCCCCCAAAGAGCTGGTTGGTGGCAAACATTTACCAGAATACCATGGGAGGAGAATGATAGTATAATGAAATCTAAAATTCATCCCATCCATTCCTACTCATTTTTTCCCCTCCCCCCCGAAAAAAACTAACCCCACCTGCCAAATATATACTATGTGTTGGGGGATATTATTCATTGGCTGCCATTCCAGAGCCCAGAGTTTACTCATTGAGGAATTCCTGGGCAGCCACAAAATGATCTGGTCAAGGGAGAAGGAAGGCAGAGAGTTATAGGGGAGGGTCATTCAGGTGATTATGTCAGCTCAGCTGACAGCCTAGATAAAGGTTAAGTTATTCCTACCCATATGCTGACATCAGCACAGCCACCTGAGGACAGTGGTGGTGGAGGGTAAAGTGGGGGAGTATTGAACAATCATGGGAGAATGCAGTAGTATAGTGGTATTGGAGACAAGCCCACAATTAACTATGGAGGAAAAGGTTGGATGACTTCCATCTCACCATCTTCTCATTGATTCATCACACACTTTTTTGGGTTAGGACCTAGAGCAGTGATCTCCAAAGTGTTTGTGTGGCAGGGGGAGGGAATGCCTAGGGTTTTAATAGGGCTTAATCACAGTGTGGTTATAACTTAACCTCTGCCCCTGAGTAGCTATAATGGTTTTCATACTTCTTTTCATCACATACTTTTTTTTTAAAGCAATTGGGGTTAAGTAACTTGCTCAAGGTTACATGGCCAGTTATTTTGTGTGGGTGTTAAGTATCTGAGGCTGGAACTGATCCCAGATCTCCCGACTCTGCGGCCGGCACTCTTACTCACTGTGCCACCTGGCCGCCCCCATCACATACTCTTATTGGTTAAAAAAAAAGTTTTGAACACCTCTCCCTACACACACACCCACACACACATGCATACATCTATCCATCTATATATGTAAATTATAGAATATATCATGTGTAGTATATGCATTATAAAATAGAAATTAAATTAAACAAATTAAAAAGGATGAGATGAAGTATTTTAATTTTATTTATTAGTGGACAAACATTTTTCTTGCACTAAATTATTAATAATTATCATATGACATTTAATAAATAATCATATTTTTGTAAAATAAATGTGATTGAATATGTTTCACTATTTTTGAAAAACCTTTTGTATGTTCTGGGGGATAAGACAAACATAAATAATAATTATTTGTTATTAATTAATTCTGAAGAAGGAAATGGCAAACAACTCCAGTATCCTTGCCAAGAAAACCTCAAATGGGGTCACAAAGAATTGGACATCACTGAAGCAACTTAACAACGACAATTAATAATTTAATTAATGTAATAAATGTAGATAGTCAAGCAAGTGAATTTCATTTTATATACATTTTTAAACTGAAAGATACATAATAACAACAGGTAACAAGTCAGTGAATATAACAGCTTTTCAGAATCAGCTATATTTTTTCATATGTAGACATTCACCATACATAATGCAAAAACAATAGGCAAAAATGAATCATCTTTGGTTTCCACTCAGCAGAAAGTTTTCAATTCTAATTCATTCCTCTTTATTTGGTTCTGCTTAATGGATAGTATCAGAGCATAATTTCCTATTCATGTTTGTATATTTAGGTTATGTTTTTGTCTGAGTGTGAAGAACAGCAAAAAGTCCAGTTCAGCTGTAGTATAGAGAGCAGGAAGGTTAGCTATCAATGTATAATAAGGCTAGGTTGAAAGGTAGGTTGAAGTCAGTTGCAAAGGACTTTAAATACCAAATAGAGTAATTTATATTTGATCCTAGGGTCATTATAGAGAGCTACTGGAATTTATTTAGTAGGGGGGTGTTATGTTCAGACCTCTGCTTTAGGAAAACCACTTTGGCAGTTGATTGGCAGACAGATTGGAGTGGTGAGTGACTTGAAATACATTGACCAGTTAGGAGGCCCTTTCAACAGTCCAGGATAGAGATGATAAAGACTTGAATTAGCATGGTGGCTGTAAGAGTGGAGAGAAGGGAATAGAGGGAAAGATGAATGAGTAGATGGATGGAAAAGCACTAAATAAACATGATATGCCAAGTCAATGTGCAAAGTGTTGGAAATACAAATACAAGAGTGCTGACCGTTCACACCCTTAGCTTCTAATTGAAGAATACAACACAAATAGAGTAGTTGTGGCCAGGGTGGGGTATTTTGATTTGCAAAACTGAAGGGATAGTAAGTGAAGATGTGAAGAAGATTTATACATCCTTTTAAGTAAGTAGTGTTGATTTAATCATGGTTCCAGAACTAGAAGGAGGTGAGGAGTGGAGTATAGTATGCCCGTGAGGTGGCAGGGTAGCAAGTGAATAGATAGCCAAGGAGTTGAGTAGAGCAGGGCTAGAGCCAGTTTTTTTTTTTTGCCTTTTTTTTGGGAAGGCAATTGGGATTAAGTGACTTGCCCAAGGTCACACGGCTAGTTTTTGTGTTAAGTGTCTGAGGCCGTATTTGAACTCAGGTCCTTCTGACTCCAGGGCCGGTGCTCTATGCACTGTGCCACCTAGCCACCCCTAGAGCCAGTTTTGATGTAGTAGGTACTTACCAATTATAGTATGACTTCCCAGATGGAAGTTTTGGAGATGAAGAGGTTAACTCCTATGGGCCATTGTGTCTGGTGGGGACGGTAAGGGGACAGATAATAAGATGATCAAGGGAATAGATAAGTGTTATGGAGGTAAAAATTCTAAGATTTGCCACCTGTCCAAAGGGAATTGTTGTTTGGGTGACTAAAAGTGAGGGAATGAAAACAAGAACAGCAGCAAGCGTGACACCAAGGTTGTGAGCTGGATGACTAGGGGGGTGGTAGCACCTTAGACAGAAACAGGGAAGCTTGGAAATGGAGGAGGTTTTGAATGAAAGATAACATAATGAGATCTGCAATGGCAGATCACAGCCTGTCCATGCCTGCTTACCCTGTATGACTCATTCTTTCCTTTTCAAAACGTAAAAGGAGTGAGGTGTTTTTTTTTTCTGTTACTCATAGGTCCCTGCTCTAAAGAACAGTCAACCCTCTAAGGGGTGTCTGCTGTAGCCACAAAATATCTGGGGATAAGAGAGGACATGCTAAATAAAGATAGACTTTTGCCCAGTGGCATTTAGGTTGAAAATCTCCTGAAAAACCAATGTCCAGTTCAGAAAGGGGTGGAAGGAAGGTTAGGAGCTTGCACAGTGCTGACAGCAGGGAGAATGGAAGATTGTTGAGAAATAGTAGGTAAAGGATAGGTATGGTTATCTTGGAACCAGGAGGTAGCATGTAACCCAATGGTATTCTGGTAAATGTCTGAAGCCAACCAGCTCTTTGGGAAAAAAATGAATAGAGGACACGCTTTTATTTTGCATTATTGTTTTCTTCTTCACTACCTTAAGCCTAGACAATCAACAAAACAAAAATCAAGTTCCAATTTGTACTTTGATCATTTCCAAGGTATAAATGCTCACACTGAAAACTGAACATTTTATTGAGCCATTATACCACTGGAGGCAACCCTTGTCTATTTCCCAATCAGGTGATCATATATTCCTTGAGGTTATTCTTTGCCCTTCCTTGACCCTCACCATGGGCCATAAAAGCTACTTCGAGACCATTGCTCTAGGGGACCATCATTCTCTTTCCAAAAACCCTAAAGCAAATAAATCAGAAAGAACCTGCAAGATGTACCCCAAGACCCTCTGTGTAACCTTGAGATAACGCTGAACCAGATTAAAAGCTACTTCTGGGCAAGGACCATGCCTTATTATCTCCACAGGTCCTTGTAATACCCAGCACAATGGTGGACACATAACAGATCTTCAGGAAATACCTGTTGTTTGACTGATACTTGTTTCTTCCTCAAAGATCAGCAGGAAGGAATGTTGAGCTTCCAAATAATGAGTTAACTAGTTCCATGTGTATGCAATTTGGGGAATGAAGTCTTTTCAGGATCTCAAAGTTGATACTGAAAATAAATGTTAGTTGACACACACATAATCACATATAATTTTAAGTTTACACTGAGAATAATAGCTATTTGCTATATATGAAATACTTTATCTTTAAGCTTAAAATAAGAATTATACAGACTAACATACATAAGTGCCAAATATTTGTAAGGTAGTAATAATTTCAGAGATAATTATATATATGTATATATAAAACTCTTAAGGTGCTAAAACAAAAGTCATTGCTCAGAAAATAAGTGTCTCATGCACAATCATCTCTTAGAAATGAATTTCCTAAAGCACAGTCCAGATCATGTCCCCCCCCCCACCTCCACACACTCAGTAAACTCCAGTGGTTGCCTCCACTCCAGGATCAAATAAAAAATGGTCTACTTGGCATTCAAAGCCCTTCATAACCTAGCCCCCTCCCACCTTTCCAGTCTTTTTATACGCTACTATTCAACACATACTTTTTGATCCACTGACACTGGACTCCTGGCTCTTCCATGAACAAGATACTCCATCTTTAGGCTCATTTTTCATCTCTTTGGCAAAGTTTTCTCTGTCTGTGCTCATGCCTGGAATGCTCTCCTTCCTCAGTTCTTATTGTCGACTTCCCTTGTTTCCTTTAAGTCCCATCTAAAATCCCATCTTTTAGTGGAAGCTGCCACAAACCTCTCTTTTTTCTAGTTATTTACTATTTACCCTTAATATAATTTGTTTTGTAAATACTTGTTTATCTCTCCCCATAGATGGTAGGCTCCTTGAGTTCAGGGTATGTCTTTTGCTTCCTTCTGTATTCCCAGGGCTTAGCACAGAGTCTGGAACAAAGTAGAAGCCCAATAAATACTTATTGAATCATTGATTGATAAAATCATCGGAACATAGAGCTGGAAGAACTTCAGAGGTCATCTTGTGAATTTCTACCCAAATCCCTTCTATAATATTCTAAGCAAGGGGTTATGCAGCCTTTGTTTAAAAACTTCTAATAATGGAAAATATACCATCCTCCAAGGAAATTCTTTCTGGACAGCTCCAAGTGTTTCAATGTCTTCCCTTATGTTTGCTAAAAAAAAAAAATCTCCCTATAACTTCCACCCATCGTTCCACTTTCTGTCTTTTGGGGCCAAGCAGAGTGGGTCTTGAAGGAAATGTCAAACCAACTCCAGTATCTTTGCCAAGAAAACCCCAGATGTGGTCAGGAAGAGTCAGACATGACTGAAAAACAACTGACCAACAGTAAGAGCAGGTCTATTCTCATTTTCAGGTGATAATAGCCTTTAAAATATTTGAAAATAGAAATTGGATAACCTTTCTATGACATAGATGTCCTTTTTTTAAAGATATATTCCAACCTGGTCCATTCAATGGTCCCTTCTAAAATATGTCATCCCAAAGTGATCATCACAATACTCTAGGTATGATTTGACTAATTGCTAGCTAGCATTCATATAGTACTTTAAGGTTTGCAAAACACTTTACAAATATTAATTCATTCTATCCTCACAACAACTCTAGGAGGCAGGAGCTATTGTTATATCCATTTTACTGATGAGGAAACAGAGGCAGACAGAGGTTAAATGACTTGCTCAAGGTCATATAGCTAGTAAGTGTTTGAAGCAATTCTGAACTCAGGTCCTCTTAAATCCAGGTCCAATGCTCCGTCCATGGTTACATCTATTAGAGCAGAATACCTAGGTACTATCACTTAATTTATTATTTATTGTTGTTCAGTCATTTCAGTTGTCTCTGACTTTTCATGATCCCATTTGAGTTTTTCTTGCCAAAGATACTTGGAGTGCATTGCCATTTTCTTCTCCAGCTCATTTTAGAGATGAGAAAACAGAGACAAACAGAATTAAGTCTTGCCTGGGGTCACACAACTAGTAAGTGTCTGAGGCTGGATTTGAACTCAGGAAGATGAGTCTTCCTAACTTCAGGCCTGGCACTCTATCCACTGTACCACCTAGTTGTTCCACAATCACTTAATACTTTCTATTAAAACAGCCAAATTTTCTTCCTTCCTTCCTTCCTTCCTTCCTTCCTTCCTTCCTTCCTTCCTTCCTTCCTTCCTTCCTTCCTTCCTTCCTTCCTTCCTTCCTTCCTTCCTTCCTTCCTCCCTCCCTTCCTCCCTCCCT
>NW_027185863.1:12409407-12440562 GCF_028583685.1 Petaurus breviceps papuanus
CTTCCTCCCTCCCTTCCTCTCTCCCTCCCTCCCTTCCTTCCTTCCTTTCCTTTCCCTTCCTTTTTTTTTGGTGTGTAACATCATATTGTTGGTACTTATGGCATCTCAGTTCGCAAGGACTTTAAAAAATGAACTATTTTTTATCCATATTCCCCCTAACTTAAGATGCTTGTTGTTTTACAATTCAGTTCAACATCCCAACATGTGGCAATCTTTTGACACAGTGACTGTCGTTTTCTGATCTTCCTACCTTTGGATCCTCCACAAATACGAACGCGCATTCTCAAATCTTGTGTATAGAATTAAACAAACAAATCACTCTTAAAGACCTTCTATAATAGTGCTAAATATTAAAGAGATGCTAACTTTGACTTAGAGTGCCAAGCTTGGAGTCAGGAAGACTCATCTTCCTCAGTTCAAATACAGCCTTAGACACTTATTGGCTGTGTGATTCTGTGCTAGCCACTTAACAACCTGTTTGCCTCAGTTGTTTCCTCTCTAAAATAAGCTGGAGAAGGAACTGACAAACCACTCCAGTATTTGTGCCCCCAAACCCTTCAAATGTGGTCATGTAGAATCAGACATTACAACAACTCATCAACAATAACTGTGAATATTTGGATGAAATTTGCCTGAGAAAAAAGTAGTACTATATAATCAAACAATTGGTTAAAGAAATCTTTGCCTCACCCAGAATTTAGTCGTCCAGTCACAGACTCATTCTTCAGAGCTGGAAGGGAGCATTTCATCTAAATAACTTATCTCGCAAAAAAGGTCTAGAAAGATTGCGATCTGCTCCTTGTCCCATGGCTAGTGGATAGCAGAATAGGGACAAGAAACCAAGTCTGCTGATTTAATTCCATTGTTCTTACCATGTGACACACCACAATTCATTTTTGTGAGTGTGCCAAACAGCAACAGCAACAACAACACCTCAGTTCAGACTATTCTGGTGTGCCCCTGAACCGGTAAGAATATCACTGTCTTTATCTGCACCAATTAAAGGAGCGGCGCATACATTATATGCCATATATGCTATACACACAAATGAATGGTAGTGATTGAAAAAGGAGGGAAACCAAGAAGACTTCTGCGCCCGAGGAGTATGGCTATTGCTTACACACTCCAAATGCATTCCTGGGTCCCAACTGAGTGCTCAAAGTGTTGGTTTTCATTCCTTCTTTCTTAGTAACCCATTTATTTCACACATAATTTTACTGAAGTGCCATTAAAAGTATCCTTTAAGTCTCATGGTTAAGAAGTGGGTCATTCATCATTTCTATGTAAAAAAAAAAAAAACAATACCTTAAAAAAAACAATACCTTGTTGGGCACCAAGGGAAAAAAAAGATAGGGGGGTTGGGGATAGAGGATAACAAGACATGTCTACATAATGCTTTAAGATTTTTTTATTGTGGTTCAGTCATTTTTCAGTCATGTCTGACCCCATTTAAGGTTTTCTTGGCAAAGATATTGGAGTGGTTTGCTATTTCCTTTTCCAACTTATTTTACAGATGAGGAAACTGAGGCAAACAGGGCTAAGGGCCTTGTCCAGGGTTACACAGTTATTAAGTGTCTGAGGTCAGATTTGAACTCAGGAAGATGAGTCTTCCTGACTTCAGCCCCCGCCCTCTATCTACTTTGCCACCTCACAGCCCATGCTTTAAGATTTACAAAGTTTTTCTCACAACAGCCCTGTGAGATCAATGGTGTAAGGATTTTTTCTTCCAGATTAGACATGGGATTTCATTTGTTGTTGAAACCCCTTCCATCAGTACAGATAGTGCAACTCACCAGCAACTTACAGTCTAAGAGAGTTGCCTAGTTTACTGAGAAGTTAAATGATATGACCCACTCAGTAGCATGTCAGAGAAATAATAATTCATGCTTATGCTGTCTGTGAGGTCCTCCAAGACCAGGCTTCTGTCTAGTCTGCTATGTTGGCTCCCAGTGTAAACATTATAATTTCAATTTTACAGGTGGGGAAACTGAGGCTCAAAGAACGTAAGTGTTTTTATCTATCACAGTTCATCTACTAAATTCCAGAGCTAGAAAGAAAATCTAGAGTCAGTGTGGTGTAGCAGATGGGACGTGGTACTTGCAGTCAGAAAGGCATGAATTCCAATCCTCCCTCAGACATGTACTAATGGAGTGAAACTGGACACATTCTTCCACCCCTCTTTGCCTCAGAGGGCATCCTCTGTTATAGTCTATTAGATTCTCCTCTGTTAATCAAGGGCATTGGACTCAGTGCCCTTTGAGGCACCTTTGACATCTAAGTCTATATTCCTATGCCGGTTCTGTCTATTATATTACAGCACAAAAGAGAGAGAGGATGTTTGGTAACAGTAAGATTTGTTCTGATGATGTATTTCTCATCTAACAATTTCATAGTCCTTTACAAGCATTATCCTATTCATCTCTACTGAATATGTATAGACAGAAACAAATTCATTATATGCTTATTCTGAAAGAAAGGGTTTCTAGTTTCTTTAACCTCCAAAGGATATTATTTTTATTTGAACTATTTATAGAATGGACTATTTATAGAATAGACTATCTATGGAATAGCTATTTGGCCTATTTATAAAATAGTCATGTATAGAATGCAGAGTAGTCATTGAGCTCTGAATAGCTCAAGGTGCTTTAAAAAACTATAAGTAAATGGGCACAAATCTTCATCACTCTCAAGTTAAAACCAGAGGCAAAGGTGGCACCAAAAATGGAAATAAGGGAACCTTGAAGAAAGGTCCTGTCAAGGTGTGGAGTCTACTGTCTCTGAACTTGGTAATGACTAGAGGAAGGAAAGAAAAGATTTTTTTTAGTAAGATCTCTGAAACTGAAAGAAGCAAAGGAAGGAAAAAAAGCAAAAAAAAAAAAAAAAGCACAATCCTAGGCTAGACAATCCAAAGCAAATGATGTGTACAAACATAAATTTAATAAGTTGGACTTAATTTAGGCCCATTTTGGATGAGTCCTGGAATACACAGTTTGCTTTTACACTCTCTTTGTTCCTGGATTTGCGAAAGAGAAATAAATTAGTTTATTTCTGGGCCTGACTGTTCCACAGATTTCTCCCTTCCCTGTGAGGCTGAATTTGTTCTCTGATTTTCCGTATAAGTTGGATTATACGATGTTATAAAACTCTACATGAGACTTGGCAGCAACTCGTTTTCAAATTCTACCAGACATTCTAGTGGAGCATAAACAGTTAGTGACAATTGGGAATTCCACACTATAGAAAACAGGAGATGGGGGCCTCCTCGGCCAAGGATTTAAAATTATAGGATCATTGACCTTAAATGATTTACGTAGCCTGGGAATTCTACAGCTAAGCAGGGCTTGGAAAACCATGAAAGCAAATGACAAGTAGGGAGGATTGAACCCTTCTTCTGGTTTTCCTGCTGATTTCCAGTGTGGTTTCAATCAAAGTACAGGTAGCAGCTTGAAGAATGACAGCTCATCGGCGCTGTATGCCTTTGTATAATGAGATTATACTTCACGACAGCGGTGAATTTGACTTTCACATTATGGGATATGAAGCATGCATTGCAATATGAACAAGGAAGAAACAAATGAAAAAGATGGGAAAAGTCGGGGTCTTTTATATTAATTTTCCCAAGGAATCAGCATCTTTGGAAGACAAAAAAAAAATCGAACTGGAAATTAAAAAAATACAAGTACTAATTCCCCATAAACATTGTTGTCCATTGTGGTGGGGGCGGGGGGGGGAGGAATAAGCTAAAAAAAAATCATGAAAATCTCAGATAACTATTTTCCTTGCACAAGACTTATTCTTATAATATTACTGCATTTCAAAAAATACAATTTTAGAAAAAAAATGAACTATAGCTTTTTGCAGTGATAGGCGACAGGTCAGAAAAGCATTTCAGAATAATTTTACACCTTTTAACCTTAAAAAATACTTTGCTGACAATTGAGAAAAGGCCTTAAAAGAAGCTCTGATAGGCATTCTCACAGCAGGGTTGCCATGTCCCATCACATAGCAGAGGGTTTCTGCATAATGTATCCTGTAATAAGAAGTGTACTGCAAATCACAAAGGTTGAGTAGCAGTTTTAAGAAAGTAATCCTTGGCATGAACTGCCATTAGTCATGACACTGAAAGTTTGTTATATAAAACTCTTTAGAAGACATCAAAAAGGTAAACTGCTTAAAATTTTGATTTGAGCCGGTAAAATAACTACTTTGTCATCAGAATTTGTCTGCATTTAAATATATATTTAGTATTCTCTGTTTTTCATTTTTGTACATGCTTGGACAGTCTCATTAAATGAAAACTCTACACAGCTTAGTTAAATGAATGGCACTTTCCCTCCGTCTATTGCTGAAAAATGGTAATTGTTAGAAAACTGGTGTAACAATTACCGGTGATAATTATGAATGCTAATACGATGGTTGATAACTCCACGTTTTTCCCAGTTGTGAATCCTATTGAAAATTCAGTAGAAATTCAACAATATTGCAGTATAACAAAGAGAAAAACCATCTATCATGAAAGGGCTCACTCTAATTCATCTCTTCATGCCTGTTGAAATGGGAGCCAGTGATGAGGCAGGCAAAACTCAGTCTCCCCTCTCTGCAGATGATAATTGGGAGTGGCCTTTATGTTAATTTTACCAAAAATATTACTTAAGGAAAAAGAATTCAGAGGCTCATTTCCCAGCAAGCTCATTTTCTGAGCTCAGAGTGCAATCAGTGATGTCTTAGTGGTTCTGAGGATTGCTGTTAAGCTCTCCTTTCGTTAAGAATGAAAATGTTTCAAAATGGGCTCTGTTCCTTTCTTATGTGAAGTAGGTTTAATTAAACTGGAGCAAATTTTAAGGCTCAAGTCTTTGATTTAACTTGCCATCAAAATATATTGCATATATTTATATAAGAGAGAGGCTAGGGTATCACATTTTGTGGGTTTTTTTTTTTTTTGTTTTTTTATAGCCTGGAAAGTCCTGCAAGAGGATGCAAAGATAAAAGTTCAGGCTCCTCCCTAATTACCCTAGCCCCCTGTGCTCCCCCTCCCTCCACCAACACATTCCCAGTTCAGATAATTTTTATTAAGAATTGTTGGGGATGTGTTCCAAATTTTCTTCATTCTTGCTCTGTGTATTCCTCTCAATGCCCTGCTTTTTGCAAACATAATGTTTCATCCTAATGGCTTTTCAGCAGAGATTTTTCCTCTCTTCCCTTCAAAGCACCCCCTCATCCTCTCCAAAGTATTTGTTAAACAAGAGAGCAGCTTTAAGCATGCGTGCAGAGCCTGACTGCTGAAGGACCATTGCCAGAGTTTGGCTAACAGCATTCTATTAGCCTGTGCTCTCAGGAATTAAAAGCTTTTCTTTCTTTTGTGATTAATTCATTTTTTGGATGGGTCTGCCATGAAACTCAAGGAATAAGAGTTGAAGTGTGTGTGCTTATGGTCGTGGTGGTAGAAGAAAATGTGTTTGTAGAAGGGAAAACATAATTTTTTAATATGTGCTTTTAGGGAATGTTGTTTCTGGTTTTAGATTATTCTGTATATCTAACTTTCCTTTCGGTTCAGGGATGTGTTTTGAGGGAGCTTGCTACTAAGAGATCAAAATAGTCTGATGTGCCTGAGGCTTTATATTAATAAAAAAATCAACTCAACATTAAACACCTACTGTGTGCCAGGCACTATACTAAACATTGGGGATAGAAAGACTGGTAAAAAATAGCCTTTGTCCTCAAGGAACTTACTGTTTAATCAGGGAAACAACATGTAAACAACTAAGCCCAAAGTTAAATTGGAGATAATCAATAGAGGAGAATGCTGTTTATTCTTCAATTGAACAAGCTAATTTGACATGATGTTTCATGGATTCTTGCTTCAGCATGTATAATAGAAAAAGGTTAGACAATAAGACTCTTTCCTCTTATTTATGTCTCACTCCTTACCATCACACATACACACTGGGCATGTTTGTGACTGGGTGTATTGTGAAACTGGTAAGCTACTTGTTTACTTTTTTTTTCTGGGCAAATTTAAAAATAAAATAAAATCACTTATGACACATAGAGAAGTAAACACACTAACAAAGTTTTCTGCATTATATATTGATTGGTTAGTTTGAGGAAATATAAAACTAGGTGCTGAAAGGCAGTGACATTGCAGCTAGAGAGCTAGCCTGAGTCTCTTAGGCTACTATAAATTATAAATAAAGTACATATCTGTCTCAGTGAAGGGACTTTCTTTATTAGGAGTTCTCTACACTAAAAAAGTCATGGGTCTATTCATCTAAAAGAATAGGTGTTATGCCAGTTATATGGGGAATTAGAGTTAATTTCAAACAAACTCATTTGTAGAGGGGGAGGAAATCCTTGAGTATTTTGATTATATAAAAAAGTTTCAATTTTCTCCTCTGAACAAAATTTCTTCTTGTAGAGACTATGGACTAGGGCCTCCAATTTTCCATTCAAGGCAAATTCTTGTTTTCAGCTAACTCTCAATAGAGGAGCTACTTATATAATTCCATTTCCTGGACAAATAGCACTGGAATATTCCAATCAATTACTTTATATATGCATCTTCTTAAGTTTCTTCATCAGCTTCTTTAGTTGATGCAGTCTCTTCCACAGCTCCCAAAATCATGCTTAAATACCAACTTCAGGCAAGTAATCAGCTTCATTTCTCAGACATTTCTTATAAACTTCTAAATTGGGGTTAATGAGAGCCAGTGGCTTCTTTCCAATGTTAGTATTTTCTTGATGGTCTTCATTATTCAACATATTTCAAATCTATCCTCTTTTCCTTCTTCTTGAACTTGTTTCATATTTATGTCATGGTTTCCTGGGACTGAGATGCTAACTAAATTGCCAGTGTCATGAAAATATCTGGTACTATGGATGTAATAATAATAACCTTAAGCTATCAAAACGATATAAAATGCTTCAAATCACTAATAACTAGAGAAATATAAATTAAAGCAATTCTGAGATTCAGCCTCACACCCACCAGGTTGACAAAGATAACAAAAGGAGAAAATGACGAATGTTGGAGGAGATATGGGAAATTGTTCCAGCATTTGTATTGTTCCAGCCATTTTGGAAAATTATGTGGAATTACTCCCCAAAGTTATTGAGATGCGTATCTGTGATAGTAATGGCAATACAGTATCATACATTTGTTTCACTGGATTATACATATTTGCTATGAGGGTCTACTTTTTTACTGTTCAATTTTTGGGGACAGAAGATACAAGAGATAAAATGCATGTAATATCAATGCTAAAATAGATAAACATTTGAATAAATAAAAATACCAAGAAGTAATATATAACACTTTAAAATTTGCTAAGTAGTTTACATATATTATTTCATTTCATCCTTATAACAATCTTTCAAGGAAAGGGCTATAATCCTTGCTTTCTAAGGACTGAGGCAAGGGGAAGTTATGTGATTTGCCCAGGGTCACTTAACTAATTATATTCTGGACTCCAAATCCAGTGTTCTTCATTATACCCCCAAGGAACATTGTTTGGTGAGTCAAAGGTAGCCTGTCTAGGTGTAGAGTTGAGAAAGTTTGGGTGTGCAGCCTGCAAAGGAATGAAATATGACTGGCTTTGGAGTCTTCAAATAAAGATTCTGGGAGAAGCCATCTGATTCAAAGGCCATAGGGGTTGAGGATACTTCCAATGTGTGAATTCCAAGAAAAGTTTACTTCCAAAGTGTGGCATACAGGGGTTACTAGGTGGCGAAGTGAATAGAGCACTGGCCCTGGTGTCAGCAGGACCTGATTTCAAATCCAACCTCACACACTTAACCCTTCTAGCCGTGTGACCTTGGGCAAGTCACTTAACCCCAATTGCCCTCTCTTTCCCCCTCCAAAAAAACCAAACAAACCCAAAGTGTGGCATACAGATTAAGTGGTTAAAGGAAGGAAAACAACTAGCAAATTAGTGAACTATTTTTCTGTTTTCACTCTTATTACTAGAGCTAATTACACAGTCATATGGTAGCATGTGGAAGAATTGACTTCTAAATGCATGACTTTTGAAATTCAGTAATTCTTATGAAATTCTAACAACCTCATTTACCATAGGCTTACCTCTATGATCAAGGTTGAACTTCTTATATAATAATCTCTGGAAACAGAAATGTAGACAAGAGCACAATGCTTGAATTGGCTAATTGTTCTCCCCTGCCACGGGCAGGGGACTAATAGATCTTCCTGCCTCCAGACTTTCTCTTCTCCAATTTATCCTGCACAACTACAATAGGTAGGTATCTCTAAAATATAGCTTGCATCATGCTACCTTCCAGCCAAAAATACTTTAGTGTTTCCTTACTAATTACAAAATAAGGTCCAAACTCTTTGGCCTGGCATTCATGGGTCTCAATAGGATGGCTTTAATTTACCTTTCCAACATTAGCTCCAATTATTTTCCTACATACATTGTAAAACGATGTCATGTACATTCCCAGCTTTCATGCCCTGGGTATCCCCCAAACTTATCCTTAATCTTCTCTCTGTGTTCTCTTCCTTCCTGATCACATCTATTCTTTGTATTCAGTATCTACTCACCTATAGGTAGATGATTTTCCAATTTATATACCCATCTTTTCTGCTCAACTTTAGTCCCCCCGTTTCAAAAGCCTACTAGATATATCCTGGTGATATTTCAAAGTTAACATTTCTAAAATTGAACCCATCCCTTCTCCCTAAAACCTGTCTCTCTTGTGAGGTCCCCGCTAATGAGACCATTATCTTCTCGGCCACTTACCTTCCAAACCTTGAAGACATTTTTTACTTTATTTTCTCCCCCCACATCTAGTTAGTTACCAATCCCTCTAAATTAGAACAGCTTTACTCTTCCTTTCCTTTCCCACAGCCTATCTTGGACTCCTGTTTCCTCCCGATGGAATCATTGTAAATAACTAACGGTCCTGCCTCCAGTTTCTGTCCTGCACGGTTCATCTTTCATACCCTTTCCAAAAAATTAACAATTATTCCTGATCAGACACACATATCCAAATCTGTTGTTCTTCTGGGCTGGGCCTGACTCAGGCCAGTGCCCTGATAGTTTAGGTTAGACAGTGGAGTAGAATGAGACCTTCATAGGTCATCCACCAGTTGAAAAAGGAAGATTTACTTAGCCACAGCAGGAGAAGGATATTCACCAAGGATAGGCATCGGGAACTCTCTGAGTTGATGCCGTTGAGCAACACTCCCTTTCAGGTGTTAGCCATCATGTTCCACCAATCAGACATCAGACCTTTTCCTTACTTCACTTTGCTATTCAGCTGTTCAGTCATGTCTGACTGTTCATGACCCCATTTGGGGTTTTCTTGGCAAAGATACCGGAGAGATTTGCCATTTCCTTCAGCAGCTCATTTTACAGATGAGGAAACTGAGGCTAACAGGGTCAAGTGACTTGCCCGGGGTCACACAGTTCATAGTGTCTGCGACTGAATTTGAACCCATGAATATGACTTTACCTGATTCCAAGCCCAGCACTCTACGCACTGCACCATCTACTTTCATATCATTGCTCAAATGTCCCCTTCTCCCCAATCACACAGCTACCACCCTGGTACAGACCCTCATTTCCTCACCCCTAGCTACTGCAAAAGCCTTCTGGTTGTTCTCTTTGGGTCCAATTGTTTCCTGTTCTGATCCACCCTTTAGTATGATGCCAAAATTATTTTTCCTAAAGTATAATTCTGACTATGTTACTCCTTCTACTCAAAATCTCCAAAGACTCCCCATTACTTCCAGGATAAAATACAAAATCTTCTGATATTTACAACCTGGCCCTTTCCTACCTTTCCAGTTTTCTTATATTTACCCCCCCATTTGCATACAATTTAGTCATATTGATGATCTTGCTATTGCTCTATATGCTTTTCATCAGCTGTCCAGAAATCCTGGAATGGTCTCCCTCTTTACCTATGACGTCCTTCAAGACTCAATTCAAATCCTCCCTTCTTCAAGAGGCCTTTCCTAAAACTCCCTCCTTACTCCCCTCTTACATACTGCTAGGATGCATCTGAGATACTTCCTTTCCTGGCCATCATTCCCAAATATGTCTGTCTTTGAAGGCAAGGACTATTATTATATCCTCAGAATCTTGTACTGTGCCTGGAACTCACATTGTAAAAATTCTTTTTTTTCCATTTGTTCATTCATTCATATATTTACACACATGATCCTTCAATCCTGGAAGATACTCCCTGCATATCTCTGCCTGTTGAAATCCTCATTCTTTTGCCAACTACCTCCATTGAAGCCTTCTCTGATCCTCCTAGGTAGGAGGGACATTGTTAGTGTCAAGGAGGTCAGGTTCTTTCTGAACACATTTATCTTCCTTCAAGAGAAATGCACCTCTTGTAAGATAGAAAACCAGACCACTGATAGTTCATACCAATGCGAATTTCAACCCCTCTCTTAGAGTGGAATCCTGTTGAGGAAAGGAACACTTTTCATTTTGGACTTTTATCCCTAGTAGTCTACCACAGGGCTTGGCAAAAAAGAGGCATTTAATTAATGCAAATAGTATGAACAGAACAGAATGGAACAGAATACAGAATATATAGACTATAGACTATAGAATAGAATGAAAGGAATTCCTCTTTCACTGGCCTTTCATTTCATTCTAAATAATCTTGTCATCACACATCACATTTTTTTTTGCAGAAAATATTTTATTTTTAATTTGATTTATTTTTTTTATTACATTTTAAATTCTGAACCATTTCTCTCCCTCCCCACCCTGTACTAGATAGAGGAGGTTACAATTTGGGATGGATAGATAGATAGATAGATAGATAGATAGATAGATAGATAGATAGATAGATAAATAGATAGATAGCTACAGGTATAGATATTCATGAGACCATTTTTGGTTGTCTTGAATATGTGTGTATACATACACATACAAATTATGTATATATATCTATAGATTTATATATAAATGTATATATATGTATATGTATATATATGAATATGTAACACCAGCACACATTACATTCTAGGTTGTTTATGTACCTGTTGATTTGGAGCTAAGTCTCTTAGTTTTTCTTCATATTACTTACCTTTATATATGTTTATGTCTTGTCTCCCCCCACTAACTACAAGCTCTCCAAATAACTACAAGGGAAAAGGTAATCACAATTCTTTATATCTTCCTCATAGTGTCTAGCATGATGCTATGATCGCATTATTTTATAAATATTTTTAATGCATTAATGACAAAGTCATATTATTTTATAAATATTTTTAATGCATTAATGACAAAGTCATAACCATGGTACACAATTGTCATTTTCTGGTACCACAATATGAAACGAGATTCTTATGCAGAATTTTCTGAGAGAAGTCAGTGACTTGCTCATGGTCCCTTCACAGAACTATGGATAGAAAGCAGGTTTCTTCAATATGTCATTCATTGGTCATCACTACTTCTACTTTTAGGTTATCAGTTTTCCCCCCAGTTGTGTGTGTTACATGCAATTTTTGGACATCTCTATCTTGAATTCAAAGGGACCTAGCTCTAAGGAAAATTATATTTTGCAATCTATTTTAGTGATATTTAAAAGATCAACACACATGAAATGAACTCTGCTGCAGCAGCATGAAGTGGATTGTTGGAAGATGCCCTTTTGTTCAGATTCAAAATATTTTTGTGACCCCAGAGAATCAATAGCAGGAATGATAGGAGAGAAGTTGTATTTGTCTCTTTACTTCTCTTAAGGATGGCCACGGTGATAGGAAACTTGTTTTCTTCCACTAAAATCAAGAACAATTCCAAGAATATATTGTAGCTAGAAATAGAAGAAATTAATCAGGGACATCTGGTTTCTGGTTAAATGGGGGCAATTATACTCACCTTGATGAGGTGGGTAGTTAAAGCACCACATCAGTGATTTGTGTACATCCATCCTCATAAAGTTCCCCCCTACACTAACCTGGTAGAATGCATAACTGAGACAATTATCAATTATTAGCATAATAAATCATGGTCCTTTCTCCTACATTATCCAGAGAACTGAAGAAAAAACTGAAATGTTTTTGCCTGAATTGTTTGCATATTTATTTGAGTTCTCAAGTTTTGTCAAGACTTACAAATATCAGATCTCAGATCTTATGCAATCATCCTGCTGGTCCTTCAAACTAATTTTAACTCTGATTTTATGTTACCAGACATAAACACTCCTTCCTTTGCTTCCATGATGCAGCTGTCTCTTGCTTTTCCTCTTACTTATCTGATGACTTCTTCTCTATCTCCTTTCTAACCTGGAAGTGCTCTTGTCTTGTCTTGCCTTGTCTCCTCTCTTCTCCTCTGTTTTCTCATTTCATCTCCTCTCTCTCTCTCTCTCTCTCTCTCTCTCTCTCTCTCTCTCTCTCTCCCTCCCTCTCTCCCTCTCTCTGTGTCTCTGTCTCGCTCTGTCTCTCTCTCTTTCTCTGTCTCTCTCTCTCCAACCATGCATTGCCAGCTGCTTTCCACAGGCTTTCAACATAACCAAAATGGAACTTATTCTCTTTTTGGTTAAACCTACTCTGCTTCCAAACTTGGCTCTTTCTGTTGAGTGGAACACCATCCATCCCAACACCCAAATCTGTAATCTTTGAGGCATCCTTGACTTTTCCCTCTCCCCCATAACAGTCATGTGCTAAATTTTATCAACTCTACTTCCATATCATCTCCTCTCTCCATTCGAACGTCTCCATCCCATTTCATTTTTATCACTTTTTGCCTGGGCTATTATAATAGTTTCCCAATCCATTCTCCCTGCTTCAGAATCTCTCTTCTCTAATACATTCTCCACATTGTTGCAACATAATCCTCTTAAGGCACAGGTCTGACCATATTGCTCCCCTATTCAAAAACCTTTAATGGCTCCCTATTGCCTACAGAAGTGGTTCCCATTTAGTAACATACAAACCCCTTGGGGGTTTATGGCAATGGTCTAAGGGGTTCATGCTAAAAAAAACCTTTAGTCATTCATGGTATCTTAAGTAGAATATTATGGGTAGTATATTAAATTTCTAGGGCAAGGGGTGCAAAGCACATTCTAGTTGTTGTGCTTTTGAAGGAGATTCACTGAACAAAAATGTTGTAAACCGCTGGCCAACAGGATAAAATGTAAACTTAGACTAATACTTAAGGAACTCCACATTTTGACGAGCTTTTTAACCTTACCTCTTACCACTTTACCCCCACAAACCCTATGTTCCTTTCCCTAAATATTACTAGTAGGTATTCTTCAAACTTGACCCTCTACCTCTTGCCTTCTCATTCTCAATCCTGCCCCTCATGCCAGGGCAGCTCAGATTTATTGTCTTCCTTCAGGGCTCAACTCATGAGCCATCTTCAGGGGTGTGCTGGAGTCAGATCAAACCAGTTTTTGAGAGCCAATTGTTAAATTTTCAGTGTGAGCCTTTACACCCTGGAAATAAACAAAAGCTACAAATTCTAACTTGATTTACGACTTTATTGATTGTCCAGACTTAAGAAAGTGATGGAAAAATGTCAATTCAGATTAAACCTAAAAGTATGTTGTGCATAATTTTTCAGAGACCCATTTAAACACTGAAGACTCTACTGAGACCTCCAACCCTGAGTACTTTCCTCTTCTTCAATTTCAAATATCTCTCATATGTTTATTATAATATTTATATATTGTATATGTTTTAATTATGATACTATTTTAGTATTTTCTGTACATATTATACCACCCCCATTAGAGTATCAGCTCCTCAAGGGCAGGCACTCCTACTGTGTGTCTGTCTTTGTTTCCCTAGGGACACAGTAGGCATTTAATAAGTGTTTATTAATTCAATGAGGACAGAGACTGTTTCATTTGTCTGGGGTTTAATAAATGTGTGTTGAATTCAATTGGAAGGTAAGCAGTTTTAAACAAAATTGACAGTGAGTGTCAGTCTCACCTCAAGATACTACCTGTGTGACCCTGGATGAATCACTGAACTTTCTTTAGTCTCAGATGCCACATCTGTCAATTGAAGATACTAATACCTGGACTAATACTTCACTGAGCTATTTCAAAGAGATAAAGTATGTAGTGTACTTTACAAGCTTTAAAATGATATAAAAACACCAGCCAACATTATAATTTGAGACCCTTCCATATATCTTTTTCACTTAAGCCTTTAAGATTTGTTGCTATGCCAAGATGTGGGGTTGAGTAAAGTGTTGGTTGGTTGGTGTACCACCAATGCAATATTCACAGTGCCCACAATCACTATAAATATACCTGCATGGTGCTTAATTGCAAAGTGTAACAGACTCTCCATATACAAGAAAGAAGCAAAACATTTATTTGGACACCAGAAAACTAAATCCCAACACCAGGAAACTAAATCCATCATAGAAACATAGAAGTTAATACACCATAATGTAGCAGAGAGCTACAGCATCCTTTAGCCTTCCCACAAACCAACACAAGACCAATATTTGCTCACAAACCTTTCTGTCTCCCTTGGAAGTGTACTCTCCTCGCAACCATCTAGCTTTCTCTGACTCCCAGCTTTCTGTGGGCTCTGCTCCACCCTTCCACAGACTCCTCCTTTCACAGGCTCCATGTGATTACATTCAGTCTATTGGGGGCAGAGTATATTTTCAAAGCAGGGAAGGTCTTCAAATTACCATTACCATTACAGTTTGGTCTGTTGGTTTATAAAGTTTCTTTGGCAGAGGACTAAGATTCCGGCATAAAATAATTGGGAGTCAGTGTCCTATTCCAATTATCTACTGAAGATAGCAAGATGGCTCACCAGAAGACAGTAAGATATGGAGACAGAGAATATATCTCCTTAGATCAGATAAAGTCAAACCTCGCTCTTAATTTGACTGAAGGGGAAAAAATGATAGGAAGTATAAGTATGAAGGAGTCTTCTGGAAGAAGTGCCATTGGATTACAACTGGATGTCCTTATTGAGTTTGCTTTCTTGGCCAACCCCAGGTGAACAGCATCTGTCCTGAGCTGCTTCAGGCCTTATAGCTATTACCAGTTTAACACATCCTCTCCTATAATTTTTATATGTGGAGTAGAAGTGAAAGTGGGATTCTTGTACTAGTTGGGGAAGGTAGAGTCTGTGTGAGTGGCAGGGCCAGGGGTGGTTGGGATGTTAGAGATGGAGAAGGGGATGATGGAAGGGGAGGATGGTCGCTGGAAGCAGCCCCAACATAACATTGTGAGCTTTGGGTGACAGCACCGCAGGCACCTGATTTGGCTGTCTTGGGGAAATGGAACAGTACACACCTGGCAGTGAGCAAATGACTGACACAAGGCACAAGTACTTTTATGTCAAGACTTGATCACGTCATTCATTTGAAATCATATTCTAATCAATGCTATTTAGACACATCACTCACTGCTATTGAGGAATGTGTCAGCACCTTTACACTTGATGACTGGGGCTAATTATTGGTAAGAAAATGTCACCCCTTTTTCATGTTACTGAATAAAAGAATTTTCCATTTTTTCACCCGAAATCCACATAAGCTTTGTGTTGTGAGAAGGAGGCTGATGGCTAGCGTTGAAGAGCGACTTTCATGCTACGGCAAACTCAGAGCTAAGAAACGTTTACACACAAAAGGTAGTTTACTCCGCCAGTAATTTTCTGTACAGCGCTCCCTGGCTGAGGATGTACTGCTAAATGAGCTTGCTCTCAGGCACAGACCTCTTTCCTGGTGTACGTGTGTGTATGTGTGCGCACACACATTTCAGAGACAGATGACAGAGATCACTTAGATATGGTTATGAAGGATATGTGACAATGATCTTATGATCCGGCTTTGTACCCCTCGAAGATGGCTCTGACAACAAAAGCTAGCTTCTAAGCATTGGGCACATTTGCAATGAGGGAGAGAAGTCTTTCACTGGGGTAGGTCAATCTATTCCCCTGCCTCTAAGCAGCCCTTTTTCCAAATGGAAGGAGCAAGAAAAAGAAATAAAACTTCCCATAGTTTAGAAAGCTTTCTGAACATGTTATCTCAAAAAGTAGTACAAAATGGAAATATACGTTTTTCTTTTTTTTAATAGTATTTTATTTTTCCCAATTACGTGTCAAGACAACTTTTAGCAATCATTTTAAAGAAGATTTTGAGTTCCAAATTTTTCTCCTTCCCTCCCTTCTTTTCCTCCTCTTTTCTGAAAACGTTAGGCAATTTGATACATGTGCTACCATGTAAATCAGGAAATATTTTGTAGTAATTTATTTCATATTATTATAAAAAGGACTTACATAAATTCATGGTTGATAGATTTAGAACCAGTGATTAAACCAGGAGATTATGACTGTTCAAGGTTAATTCCTTCTTTTTCCAAACTAAAGTCAAGGAAGGCTATTGTTATTTTTTTTGCCACAAATCATCTTTTGGTACCATTGGCTGTCAAAGACCAAATACTGGAGTCAGACTTTTGCTTTGACCCCATATGCCATTTGTTTTTGTTTTCATTTATTTACTCATTCAAAAACTTTCTTTAAATGACTTTGTATAGGATATTTCTCCAGGCACAATTACATTTAAACTATATACCCCTCACCATCTGCACAATCATCCATAATAAATATCACACCAATTAAACATCTCTCAGTTTTAGGTCACTATAGTTGTGTCCTCTTCAGAGACAGAAATCCACTGGTCAGTGTCTACCCTTAGAACAATCTTTCATATACTTGAAATTAGTGCCAGTTTGAAGGCCTCTAAACACTCAACTTCGCCACCACATCAGTGCCGGCACAACTTGATGGATTTAACAACTGATTAGACTGATTCCCCAAACAGTTGCTTCTAAACTATGTGATTTAAATCAAGTCCTTTTGCCTCTATAGTCCACATTTCTTTCATCTATAAAATGAGATGGTTGGATTAGATTACCTTAAGGTCTTTGTCCATCTCTAAATCTATCATCTAATTAATGGATTTACCTAATACAATCAATATTAAGTCAACAAGTATTTTTGAGACCCTAGTATGTGTCTTGTGCAATGTTAGGTGCTTTAGGGTACAAAGCAATCTCAACAATCCCTGCCCACTAGAAGTTTGCAATCTAATTAGGGAGACAAGTCATTCTCAGGAAATAATGAATGAAATATTAATATGCAAAAATGGATATACATTATATATATTCAATGTAATGAATCATATGCTCCTAAATGTTTATCAAATGTGTACACCTTAAATGGCTACATAGATGTGGGTTATTGTCATCATATTATCATCACACAGGTACCCATAAAGAGAAAAGACACTGTATTTAGGTCAGGTCTAGTATGTATTTATTTTAGTTGGAGATAGCAGAAAAAAAAAAGATAGCCCCAAACAGATCAAATATATAAGGATAGAATAAAATATATAAATTGTATATTTATTGTACAAATTGTATATTTACAAAGATGTAAAATGAAATCTTCCTTTGGTCACTATTTCTCTAATATTCTAAGTATATTTTGGGGAACCCTTCAAAGTAAACTTTTCTCTGGGTAAAGAATTCAGAATGATATTGAGTGAAAACTGTTTCTTCTGTCCAACCTGTTAAAGCTTTTGGTACCCATTACCAAGCTGCAGGAACTCTGAGATTTTAAAGGAAATTCTAGAAACTCCTTTTAGGATTTTATGGTTCAAAAGCCAATCCCAGAAATATTGTAATAACCTAGTGCTTTTCAGTGATCTATTCAACTGTGTTCCTTTCTCCCCAAAATGATGTAACTTAAACCCATCCCCAGGTTTATTTTTAGTAAAATTTTCAAGTAAAACAAAAAAGCAAAATCATGAAGTCAATAAAAACTTCAATAAAATATTTTTTGCTTCTTTTTTACTTAAAACTTCAATAATTCTATTTTAAGAAAAAGAAAAAAAATAGTGCAAAACCTATGATGTAGAAAATCCCTCTGATACAGTCAGCACCATATATTAAAGAATCAGAGAATCCCAGAGTTGAAAAGGAGGTCCCATCAGAAGACAACTAGTTCAACCTCTGCCCAGGTCCATAAATCCCACCTATCATAGTCTCAATAAATAATCATATGGCCCCTCACTTCAAGATTTTCAACAAATGTGAACTCACTATTTCCTGAAACAAGCCTTCTCTTCATTTTTGGTCAGCAACATTTCATTCGCATAGAATTCAATTCAGTGAGCATTTATTAAATGTTTACTGTGTGCAATGTTTACATAATTACATAAATGTTTACACTGTGCTAGTCATTGGGCCATATAGTTGAGTAAAAGGGCAAAGAGTCCAAAAGGCTTCTGAAGATGTGTTTGAAAAGCTGGAGTGGGAGTTGCAGAGTTGGGTATAATGATGGTTGTGCTGAAACCTGCTTGAACAATCTCTCAAGAACTGATTGTTAAATTTTCAGGGTGAGCATTTACACTTTGGAAATTGGCAATAACTACAAATCAAGGTTTAACTTACTGTTTGGTTGATCATAGGTTGCTCAGTCTGGCTGTCACGTCTGGCTGTCTACTGACCCCAGGGACTTTCGTCCATGAGATTTCCTTGACAAAGATATTGAAGTGGTTTTCCATTTCCTTCTCCAGTGTGTCCCCATTTCACAGATGAGGATCTGAGGCAAATAGGGTTTAAGTGACTTGATCCAGGTCACATACTCATTAAATATCTGAGGCCAGATTTGAACTCAGATCTTTTTGGCTCCAAGTCTGGTGCTCTATCTATCCATTGAACCACCTAGCTGCCTCTAGCTGTCGATAATATCTACTTAAGAAATTTGTGGAAGAAATATTAATAATATTAATTCAACTTGAAAGTTTATTGTATATGCTCTCCTCGCCACCCCCTCTCCCCCCACTGAGAGACAATTGTTAAATGCATAGTAGTACAACACTGAATATAACTGAGTATGAACTGGCAGGAAATAATACAGGTAGTGTAAATGGTTCACTGGAATCATTCTATTGCCAGTCAAAAGCATATAACACTCTCAGTTTGGGGATAAAATCCATGTGGCAAAACCGTGGGAGAGTATGGGCAAAAGTCACCCAGGATGGGCATGCATAGATAAACTGTGATCTGAACCATTGGAGGGAGATGGAACACCCACATGGATTAGATCATAGATCCATTTGGGGAATCATGTATGAAATAAAGAATGGAGAATCAGCTATTCTATTATTTCTGCTCTTGGTTTACTGACTCAGGAGACTCAAGAGATCAATGGGTATGTGTGTATGTGTTTATACATAACATATATATATATATGTATTAAAATTTAGAACATTAGGTGAATAGAAAACAAATAAATAAAAACAGCCAATTCAATTTTGAATTGAAATTCAATTTTGCCTGGAACAGCTTTATAACTGGGTCAATAGTATATTTTTAGCCCGAATTTTCTGGATAGCTACTCCGATTCTTCTGTTTCTGGGCATGCATAAGCAGAAGCTTATTGAATATGGTCTCTTCTCACCTCCCCACATACATTATTCTCTCTCTCTCTCTCTCTCTCTCTCTCTCTCTCTCTCTCTCTCTCTTTCTCTCTCTCTTTTTGCTACAATTTTCCATTTCATCCTTTTGTTCTGCATTGCAATTCTTGGAGAGTTGGGTGGGTGGAGTAAGAATAGAGGTGAGAATCAATAAAAGGGAATTTTCCCTTCAAAAACCTTTAAAAATAAGCATCAAAGTCTATAATATGAACACCTAGGAAATTTTGCATGAATCCTTCCATGAAATTATTTCTTCTACCTTACCTGGAGGTAATTCTGATGAGAATATTAGAAGATGCCATTGATTTTAGAGAAACAATAGTTGGACAATTACATTTCAATTTTTATTGGTGAAAAACTGAGGCAGAAGACATTAGAAAGATGAACTAGTAAGAGAGTTAGGAATAGAATCTGGTATCCCAGATCTCCATCTGTTCCTCAATACAACATACCCTTCAACCTCTCACTTAGCAGCCTGTAAAGTAGAAGTGAAATCTTAGAGTTTGTTTCTGTAGCTGTTTACTTAATACAAGTTAGCCCATTCAAAGTTAGATCTATTTTATTAAATGAGACTATCAGAAATGGTTTGACTTGTATTATAACTGCTTGAAAATTCTTTATGTTTTTTTTTCTCCAAATAACACAGTAGATACACTTCGGAAAAAAATCAGAGCTTTGCTTCAGTTTCAGCCTACCTTGTTCCCTTGTACACTGAAACACTGATTTGAAAGAAACCCATACATAATTAATAAGAATCAGATCTATTTTCTTTAACTTCTGCTGCTTGTTTTTATTGTTCTCTTTTCTCTTCTTTTTTTTCTTATTTTGAATATTTTAACTTATTTTCCCATCTGTTGGAAAATAATCAGGAGAACTAAAAATCTGATAGATATCTTTGTAGATAGATACCCAGTGGGAGAAAAAATTAACAACATTTCTCAGTGTACTATTTCACTAGTTTTAGGGGGTATATATTTTCTGTTTCCAGGAAACATTTTAAACTAATCATAAGTATGTATATAAAGCAAACATTTGCCTAAAATATGTATTTGTCTGTTCTTTCAAGTTTAGAATAATGAAAAAAATTATTTTGGTGAAGTAATTTCCTTTTTAAAGATAAAGTGTTAATGATAACATAGCTCCACATCTTTTGGGAAAAATGAGTTTAGATAGAGAGTAATGAAATGCTCTGATAATTCATATCCAAAAATTCAAAAAACAAAGAACCAGTTATTTTATAAATGTGCTAAAATACATGCCTGGAAAATATGCAATCATTTTTTATTCTCCCAAATAAAATAATTCTGTTACCTTAGACCTCATGGCACAAAATAGTTACAGTAGTTATAGCTTTTTATGCTAAAATGTATTTCAAATTAATTTAGGGTTTTTTAAAGAATATATAAATTGCATTAGAATTCTGGTTTTTAATTCTTTTTTGTTTATAAATTTATTAAAGCTCATGGTAGATCCTTGATTCTCTCCATTTCCTGCCCCCCCCCCAAAGGGAAATGTGAAAGAGAGCCCATCAGACATGCATTGCCTCCTACATAAGACATCTGGGTGAAATCAGGTTATTTCTTTTGTAACTCAATTTCTCTTTAAATTATACCTGAATGCAGACTAACATTATGCTGTTTTATCAGCCACACAAAGCCCACTTAAATGAAACCGAGCTTGCTTAGCAGTTAAAGTGTGTGTGTGAAGATCTATACTGTAGCGCTCTTAATTTTTTTTTTTTAACCATTCATGATCAGAAGATGCATGTGAATCATCTGTTGTACACAAGAGATGCAGCCAGGACATAGCTTTTCTCAGAAATTATCATTCAGCTAAAGAATCATTTGCTATGACGACTCACTAAGTTTTAAGTAGAAATGACTTCTAGTTGTCAGAAAGATTTTTTTGGGGGGAGGGATGGTGAGGGGGGCTAAATATGGACCCTTCAATGTCTGACCAAGTCTTACTAGAATAAGCCTTTTGTTGTCTTGAAAACTTGGACTAAGTGAAATATAGGGAGATTTGCTTAGCTTTTCATTGGCATTGTGCTCTCTGAAAAAGCCTTTTTTATTAGTCCCTCCACAAGTTGGGGTAGAAATATGACCTCCTTTTAAAAAGCTGAAATGGCACAGATTAAAAACACACTGAATAATCACTTCCCACTTGTCCAAATCATTATTCCCAAGCATATTTTCCTCAGCACTTTCTGAGAAATGCTTTTTATTGCTGTAAGAAAACCGATGAGTATTTCTATTTCCTATATTCAGGGATGTAAGGAAGACAACATCTCCTGAAGAGTGAATTAGAAACAAGGGGATCCTGTCAGAGTAAGTTGGGATTCTGAAGACAGGTCTTCCTCTTTGGGAGGTAATTAAAAAGAGAGGCCCCCTCTACCAATTCTGGCTTGATACTTATGAGTGACTTTTTAATATTTTCTTGAAAATTTGCATCAAAAATGGAATTAATCAGCTGAACCAATTGATAGCCTCAGCTGGAGACCATTGTACTGTGTTACTTTGTAACAACAGGTCCCTGATCAAGTGCTATTTATTTCCCCGTAACCTGAAATGATCTCTGTGCCCGGCAGGTTTGCTTCAGAGTAAAAATGTTCATTTCCACTAGAATTCCAACAGCCAGGAGCCAAGAAAGCGTTGACCTTCCAATATTAGAAACCATGTTACTTTTACTACACAGAGTATCTTTTGCTTTAGAAAAAAAAAACCCACATAGGCACAGAAAGATTCTCCCTTTCACTTGCTCTCACTTAATTCTGTAACAGAACCCATTGTTTTTCATTTGTAAAACATAAAAGAGTTAACTAATGGATTGCTGTGGAGGTGTGACTAGAATGATGTCAGAATATTTGCGGGCAGAAGAATGTCAGCTCTCCCCTGGCCAGGAGTAGGATCTGCCACTTCTGTGCTTTTTAACTCTCCCCCCCCACCACCCCATTCTTTTTGTCCGGTTCCCACAGACAGAGAGTGGCGCTGGAGGTCAGAGTGGACGGAAACAAAAGAGGACCCCCTGCTGCCAGGGCCATCGTGCTGAGCTGTCACTACCACTAATTCATGACTCCACCTTTAATCTCACAGATCCATTAGAGGTTAAAAAGAGACCCATTTTACAGCTGACAAGATTGAAGGGGAGCAGAACTTAATGGGGAGGGGGAGAGCAAAGCACCCTAAAGTTTATATGATTAAAACCACCTGCAAAAAAATAGATGTTTGCTGAATATTTTTCACCTCTATTTAAAAAACAATCTCCCCTAAACAGTGTGATATGTATTGGAGGAGACCGAATAATAAATAGGCAATTCAGGAGATAGGTTCATATTGTGTTGCTGGTGAAGGAAAGAAAGAAATCAAAAGAAGCAAAATCCAAGGCAGTGAAAGAGTAAGAGTTCAGCTCTTCAGAGGAGGATGGCAATGTTTTAAGCAGCTCCTCGTGGCATCTGGAAATGTTTTGTGGTTCAGAGGTGCATTGCATTTGGGATGCACTATAAGTGGAGACTAATAACTTTATGAGATTACTGGTGTCAAAATGAAAGCCAATTAAAACTTCATTAACAATATCAGGCCAATAAGTGCCACATAGACTCGCCACATTGGCAGTGGGTAGAATAGCATAATAAGTGGAGACATAACATATTTCTCTTAAGGAGATTAAATTTGTTGTGGGTTTTCCCCAGGGACTCCTCATTTGTCTGTTGTAAAACTAGTGAATGAATGAACTCAACAGCCTTTTGAAAGGATGAGGGATGCTACACCTTCCAATATAATTCCACTCATTTTTTTTTAATCAGTAAGGGAATCACTCTCTGTAAGAAGCGATCATTAAAGTATTTTTGTATGATTGTTTATGCAACTTGGAAGAAGCATTTTTATAATGAATTCCTTTAAAAGTATAATTTGAAAAAAGAATGAAAGTCACTGTTTCATCTTTCCTTTCTATTTTTCTCCTTTCCTTTTTTTTCTTCCCTGTCTCCTTTCTTCAGATCTAATAGTGGAGCACAAAAAATGTGTGAATGCTTTGATTCTTGGGTTTATTTGGCTTTTTTTTAAAGAAAGTGGTTGTATTTTGAAAATTGACATTACTCTAGATGTTTGTCTCCATTGAAAAAGATACTATCATTAGTTGTGAATTATTCCTACGCCCCTGGGATGTGACCACCAATAAGTATGATTCACCATTTTTGAAGTTCAAAATGAAAAGACGGGTGAATAATTAAATCTTTCCATTTTATATATTGGCATAGAACTCAGTTTACTTTTTAGCCTCCTTTGGGAAAGAAGCATTTAAAAAAAATTTTTTTGAAGTCTAACTGGATTGTAAGTATGTAACTCACTGTCACAGCTCCTGTTTTAAAGAGGAGATGAACACTTTTGTACAAGAATGTTATTTATTTCTGACAATCTAGAGCAGGCTGCAGAAGAAGTATGACATAGTAATTTGAGTGCTAGACTTCGACTCAGAAAGATATGGGTTCAAATCCTGTCTCTGAAGCTTACTGTGTGACCCTGGGCAAGTTACTTAAACTTTATATTCCTCATTCCACTCCCTAGATTTATTCAAGTCATAGAACACTTTGGTGGAAGGAGTTCTATGTACTGACCAAAATAAAACAAAAGAAAATAAAATCACAGATTCTTGGTCTATTTCCTATAATATAAGGGAAAGGAGGACTAAGGATTTTACATTGAGCACTGTAATGCCAATGCCCCCTCTACTATTGTCACTGTTCACCCCAAGAAATAAAAGCTCCCTTCTTTCCTTTTGTTCACAGTTCTCTTCCACCAAGTTCTTCCTATAGGAAATGGTCACGGTTCCTCTTTAATAATCTGACATGTTTATCACAATGCCTAGTGCATAGAAGGCACATGTTTGCTGAATTGCATATATAGATCTTTCTTTCTCACTCTCTCTCTTTGTGTATATATATATGTGTGTATATACATATACACACACATACACATATATACATACATACATATATACACATAGAGACCAATTGATGGATATAGATATATACATCTATATCCATATTTATATAAATCATCTATATTTTATACAAATATAGATATATCCCCCCCACCATCAATACATATACAGATCTCTGTCCGTAATGAAATGCCATTGGGTAGAAAAATAGAAATATCTGTAGGTATTTAGGTAGGAAGGTAAGTAGGCACAGAAAATACCACACACTATGTACATGTTACAGATGAATGGTGCCAGAAAAGAAGGCAAAGATAAAATAGTAAGAAATTAATGATTTGGACAAAAGCCTTGGGATGAACCGCTTATGCCCCCATGAGATTTTGAGGGTCTCTGCTGAGCCTGGGCTTTACGTTGGGCTAGATTTCTCATGCAGCTGCTTTGTCCAGAAGCAAGGTTCCCTGGCCTGACACAGAGGGCGTGGGATGTGGTACCTTCTGCAGCCCACTTCCCCCCCCCCTTTTGAAATCAATAAAATCCTTAGTGGTTGCTTGGGGCAGCATAGTTTTAGGGGTGAATGCCCAGGGCTTGGATTCGGTGATCTGGAGACTGAAGATCAAAGAAACCACATGCTGTCCTTTGCTTCCCAGCATCCCAGCAGAGGAGCATTCTGGGTAAGTGGTTGTGACCCCTTTCCATCCTACCTCTCCTCTCTCTGTATTATTGCCAGTTCAGACCTACAGGTTTAAAAATTAGGAAGCAAAGGAATGACTGAAAAACAATACTGTTTGGGGCAGTTAAGTATTGGAAAAATCCTGCCTTGAGTACAGGAAATGTTGGGGAATCTTTGATTTTTTTTAAAATTGGATGATTATTGGATGATTATTCAGCAGCATAAGACTGCTTGATAGGCAGGATAACACAGTGGGGTGAGCAAAAGACATGAGGAGACTGTGGCTTCTATTGCTAGCTGGAGTGGCATTGGTCACTACCCAGGGAAGCAAATCATTTCTGTTCCTCAGTTACTGTACCTGTAAAATGGGACTAAACAATACCAGCTTAGGTCACAAAAGTGCCCAAGTGGGAAGAATTCAAATGATTACTTGAAATAACTAAGCATTTAAGAATCGCACACTGTTCTAACCCACTCATCATTCTGCTCTCACATCTCCCTAGTGTGCAAAATATTTACTTTGAGGTTGATAATTTCCATCAAAGTGAAAAAAAAATAATGTTTTTTTGGTCAAAAACCCAACAACCTAATATAGTAAAATAATAAAATGTTATTACAGCCATTTTCGGCAACTCCATTGCTAAAGGTTTTTTCCCCTTCCCTTTAGAAAAATAACTTAATTTTTCTTTGCTTTAGGACTCCCCTTCCCCATCCATGGTGAAATAAAAAGACTTTTAATCTTCTTTTTGTGTTTGAAGAGAAAAAGCATTTGTGAAATCAAAATCTTTATGTAAAAATGACACAATCTTTCAACCCAACTGATGCATCTTACCATATGCTGGATATATGTTGTTACAGACTTATTCAGGAAAGACCTCTGGTATCACATAGAGATAGAAGAATTTTCATACCCAGAGCCAGCTGTAGAAGTAGAACTGCCTTTGTGTGTCCACAAGCCCAAACCTGGAAGCAAAGTGAATGCCTATCAGTTGAGGAAAGGCTGAACAAATTGTTCTGTTAATGTAATAGAACACTATTGCTTGATAAGCAAAAATATGCTGGTTAAATGTTTAACAATTAGTTCTCCTCCCCACCCCATCCCCAAATGTATGCTAGATGCAATTTTAAAATTTAATATTTATTTTTATGACACATTTTTAAGTTTAACCTGCATTACTAACATTTTCCCCATCAGCTTCTCAAGTCTAGTCAATCAACCCATGATTATTCAGCAGAATAGGACTGCTTGATTGGCAGGATAACACAGTGGTGTGAGCAAAAGACATGAGAAGACTGTGGCATCTATTGCCCTGATTTTTAGCATTTTCTGATTTCTGATCAATCAGTCAATAAACATTTCTCAAATGCCGAATATGTTCCAGAACCTTTACTAAGCGCTGGGGATTCAGAAAGAGGCAAAAGTCCCTGACCTCAAGGAGCATGCAATCTTGTAAAGGTCACACTGAAAATGTAACAATCATCTCTTATGAGCCAGTTTGAGCTGACTTCAGGACCCTGATTCAGAGAAGAGTGGGCACACTTGTAGAGACTGGTGCAGAGTAAAATCAACAGAATCAGGAAAAAAACAACACAGTGATGTCAAAGAAATAACACTCAAAACAAGCTGAATTCTCAATACTTGTAATGACCAGTCTTGATTGAGAGAACAGGTCATTAAATACACCTCCTTTCTCTCAACACAGATGTGGTGGTGGTGACTTGTGGTACAGAATGTTACACACACTGCTTGGTGTAATTATTGTATGATTTTATTTCTCTTTATTCCAAGGAAAGGCGTAATGGAGGAAAGTAATTTTTTTTTTCAGAAATAACTGTTGCATACAAAAAAAGTCAGTGGTAAAATGTTTAATAAGAAGGAGTAAGTTGCTTACAGCCTGTTTGAATGATACATGGGGCTCTAATGTCTCCAAGAAGGAGAGTAATATCACCTCATTGCTTTTTATCTATTATCATTTTTTCCTGACCTGGTTGTGATTTCAAGGATTCAGGGAAGAGTTCCATCTTCTTCAAAGTCTCTCCACTGCCTGCTTTTCCCTGATGCCTGAAAATTCTTTGAGCAGGGGCAAAACCTTTTATTCTACCATTAGGCCCCTAATATGTATACAATACACACACACACGTGAGAGACTTGGGGAGGTAAATGTCATATTTAAGAGTCTATGGGGCACCTTGTAAGAATAAGTGAGTTTTCTGATTTTTGAGAGAGAATCTGTGATGATATTCTGAAGAAAATTTTTTAGTGGAATTGAGAGATTTTAACTGTCACCCTAAAGTAAACTCAAACTATTACTTTATGAGCATAGGTGAACAGTCATTTGAAATTTCTGAGGAGAATTAAGTAACTAGTGTTAGAGGAATTAAAGTTAATTACATTTAAAATGTTTTATTACGAACTAGAAAATCAGCAAATATGAACATTCTATATTCAAAGAGTAACAGAAAAAATGCATATGAAACTGTCAGGCTATTATATAGTTTGTTTTTAAGAGACATACATTAAATTTAATGTAGTACTATGAAAGAAAGGAAATAGGAAGGAAGGAAGAGAAAGGAAAGAGAGGAAGAAAGGAAAGAGAAGGAAAGAAAGAAAGAAGAAAGGAAGGAAGGAAGGAAGGAAAGGAAGGAAGGAAGAAATATAGAAAGAAAGGAAAGAAGGAAGAAGGAAGGAACAAAGGAAGAAAGGAAGGAAGAAAGAAAGAAAAGGAAGAAATAAAGATGGTGCTGTTTACTGATACTAGACCAGGGGTATGAAAATAGATGTTTAACAATTGGATCTCTAGAAAATATATGCATGATACACTTTTAAATTTAATCTGAATTGTTATTTTCTCTGTCAGTTTCTAAAGTCTATACAATTAATAAAACAACAAATCAAAGTCGGATTTGTAGCCATTAGCAATTTCAGAGATCAAAATATTCACACTGAAAAATTAACAATCAGTTCTCATCAGCCCCTATGAGATGACTTCTGCCAATTCCTGTATCAAACCTTTCCCTGGGAATCAGTTTGGACTACAGTAGTGCAAATCATAGAGCAAAAATTCATTGGGCACCTGGAGGGGTGAAGACTGAATGCCACAGAAGGAGAAATGAGGTTGAAGTGGCTCCTGGAAAGCAAATTTTGGGCTCTTAATTATCTAACCCTACCAGTGTCCTAGAAAGGCCGAGAGGAACAGGAGGTAAAATGCAGTTATTTGCTTTTTACTTTAGCAAAACATTTTCATATTCATGACCTCATATCTTTGGACAAAGGTCTGGAGAGGTTGGCAAGGCAGATATTATTCTCATTTTATAAGGGGAGACTGAGGCTCAGCAAAATTAAATTACAGACCATTGGTTAGTGGCAAGGCTGGACCTAGAGTATAGAGTGCTATCTCAACCCCAGGTAGGAAATGTAGATAGAGTCCTGGATTTGGAATCGGCGAGATCTTGACAAACTGACTCCAGTTTTTCACTATAACTCTCTCATGTGCCATACATTCCCTTTCCTCATACATAACATCCCATACACTGTTAAAATCATCATTCCATGTAGTTGGATCAGAGTTGCAGCCCGAAACCCTTAGGGGAAATTCATCCATCCGGGAGAGACCTGGAGTTTTCACTTGAGCCCTCAGGGTCCTTGACTCTCTCTCTCTCCTTTCTTCCTAGCCTAACTGTGGTCATCATTTCCACTATTAGCTCTGGCCAGGGACGATGTGACCTGGCTTTAGTCTCTCTTTGAGAAAACAGGTGAGGAACATAGTATTGCTCTTCGAGGCTGGTTCTCAAGATGCTCTGAATCATATTGCTTTGTTTTTTAAACATTCTCCCCCACAAGTGTCCAAAGTTTGAACACAATAGAAAGCTAAGGATTTGAAGCCTGTAATTTGTTTCTTATCCTGCTCCTGGTACAGTGCCTGCGCACAGTAGGCACTTTGCAAATGTCGAATTGACTTGAAGGGAACTGACCTTTAAGTGTGTGAGGGGCCCTCACTATTGAGAGGAACCCTATGGTGAATCCCTTTGTCAAGCGAAAAAATCCTTTTGTAGTGGGAACAATTGCCCCTAATGTATCTGTTTTGTAAGTTTGGGTTTTCTTATATTGGATTTTCTTAAAGTAGGGCACAGGCATATAGAGGCTCCAGAAGGGGGAAGGGATTTTCAGGGCTGATATTTTTATTGGTTGGGTCCTTGTATCCATCACAAATGCTGACTGAATACAAAAATCTCTGGTTTTTAAAGAAAAGAAAGTGCTTATACCTGCTTCCTTTCCTCAGCTTTTATATGCTAAAAGCTTAGCCCACATAAGTAGTAAAGCCAAAATCAACTAAAATCATAGTTCTAGTAATGTTGCAGTGATCATTTTTGCCCTGTGTATTATATTTTTTCCTTCCCTATGATAATTAGATTACTTGCTATTTATACAATGTCAGAGATGCACACAGAACTTTGCAGCTGATAAAACAGATCGGAGGCAAACATTAACCCAGGGGTGGGGAACCTGGGGCCTTAAGGCCACATGTGAACTTCTAGGTCCTTAAGTGTGTCCTCTTGACTGAATCCAAATTCTTTCATTAGCCCAAAGGCATTGCCTATCCTGGAGGACTTGCTGCCTAGAAGTTCCAAAACAGGCCCTTTAAAGATAATGGGATATCTGGGATAAATACATATACTAAATATGTGCAATAAATGAAAATAGGGGCAGCTAGGTGGCTCAGTGAATAGAGCACCAGCCCTGGAGTCAGGAGGACCTGAGTTCAAATCTGTCCTCAGACACTTGATCACACTTAATAGCCGTGTGACCTTGGGCAAGTCACTTAACCCCGATTGCCCTTCCTTCCCCCTCCACAAAGCAAAAAAAATAAAAATAAAAAAAATAAATGAAGATAATGGGATATGTGGAAGTGAGGCCTCAGGAAGGGCAGAGTAGAATTATAAAGAAGATGTGAAGGGGTAGAGATTACCCTGAGTTCTTGGAGTTGCCAATGCTCTTATGACTTTAATATGTCCCTCTAAGATTATGGAATCTCCTTGTTCCTGTTTGCTGAACCACACATCGGAAAAAATACCATTTTCATTCAATATTTCCTAGGTTTGGGGATTCTGTAAAACCTCAGATTTCTCCTTGGGAGATGTTCTTGCTATTTTGGAAAAGGTTAATTGTTGAAGAAGATATTTTTTTTATTCTTGGTGTCCGTTTGGCCATGCTTGGCATTTTTCTGCGGCCTTCTGGTTTATGATGCAACATCACTCCCCACAGTAATCTAGTTTCCCAAAGAATATAGCACTTAATTCCCAACGGAAGATTATGAAGGATTGTGAGTATAGGTTGTTGCTTTCCCTCCTTCAAATGTATAATTTAATGATAATTTTAGAGTCATGTAGTGAGAATGAGAGATAATTGGTGGATAATTCATATGTTCCATTTGCATCTATGCAAGAGGTCTAGGGAAAGACACCGTTTTTCCCTAGCGTGGCTACAGGATGGCAATTTTTTTTTTTACCCCAAAGGCTTCCAAATCTCTCAAAGCTCATCTACTAAGTAATAGAGGTGTTGTGATCCTTGTTGATGGACAGACTACGGAATGGTTAGATGAGAACAATTTGTTCCAAGGGCCATGAAGGTGACCGAAGCAAGTGCTGTGGAGTGCTTAGGATTTGGTGAGACATTGAGGATGCCAAGGTTATCCAATATATCCTGAGCCATTACCAGCTGTCTTGCCTTATTTTGTCCCTGGACTTCAATGACTCTGGAAGAGAGAGTGAAGCTCATGTTTTTGTGTAACTCTGTCTTACTTAAATAAAATTCACACCCAAGTCAAGATGTCACCCTGCGATGTCATTAGTCCTCTTTGAAAATGAAGGACAAATAGCAATAACAATAATACTCATGTTGATGAATTTACAGAACCATCATGTATTGAAGGAAGAGGTCTTCAGGTAGGACTGAAATCATTACAGAAAAATAATTTGCTGTGTGATGAGAGAGACAGAGACAGACAGAGACAGAGAGATAGAGAGAGAGAGACAGACAGAGACAGAGAGAGAGAGAGGAAGAGAGACACAGAGAGAGAGAGAGACAGACACACAGAGACAGAGAGA
>NW_027185863.1:12450562-12543998 GCF_028583685.1 Petaurus breviceps papuanus
TCTCTGTCTCTCTCTTCCCCACCCCTCTCTCAGTGTACAAGCTACGCTGGGTGAATAGGACCTATAATGCCTGGAGATATTTGAGATCAAACATATGGTCCATTGAATATGCATGTAAGCAGGGAGGGAGGGGGGAGCCATGAGTGACATTAGGTAAGCAGGGAGTTCACAGGGGCTAGGAGGGGATGCTTCTTTGAAAATATTGGTAGTTGTGATGTTTTAAACTCTGTCCCGAGGCTTTCAATTTTAGCTTCACCTCTAAAGGGGTTCACAAACCACAAAATTAAGACTAATTATCATTGTGGAAAATCTACCATGAAGTTAAAAATTGAAATGTATTGGTACCAGGAAGAATGAAGCTCCTCTCATATGTATATCCATATATTCACATATACGTGGATACACACATGTGTGCATACACAGACATGCACGTGCGTGCATATATATGCATATATGAGTATACACATATGTAACATATATACACACATATATGAGTTTGGGTTTTATTTGATTGAGCTATAAAATCTCAAGTAATTCTTCAACAGATACTTCAGTTTATTGACTTTTCTATCATTACTACCACAACAGGAAACACTGTCTAATTCCCATTTGTTTTCTATGCTGGGTTGGTTGTGGGGGGTGGAAATCATAGTCACTATCAGTGAAAAGAAGACTATGAAGTAATGAATCTGACTTACTTATGAGAATCTGGATCACTGCGAAAGCAGAGAAGGTAAAAGAGGAAAGAGTCAAGGGCAAAAGAATGGGGAAATGAGGGAGGAAAGAAAAGAAAAACAGTTTTGGAAATGGAAGAAAGTTGTGGAGAAAGGGGTGGTGCATATTGAAAAGAATTTCAAAGAAGCAGGAATGAGAGAGTGTTTCTGAGACTCTTTCCCTGGTGCCCTGGTGCAGGGTGCAGAAAAAGAGGGGAGGAGAGGGAAGTGGAGGGGAGGAGAGGGGAAGTGGGGAAGAGAGGGGAGGGAAGGGGACAGCCAGAAAGAATGGCTAAAATTTAGAGGTTTGTGTTCGTCCATTAGTTCTTCTCATTCCTCATTCTGCAAAATAAGAATAAAAAGCAATTAACTGGTTAACTATCTTAAAAGCAATTTTTCTCAAGGAAGGAGAAGGGGGTGGGGGGAAGTCCAATACTATATTTGAAATGTACCTTTTTCTAGTTTCTTAGGAACTTTTAAGAAGTTCTAGAGTCTTTCTGAATATGGAATTTGTTGGAGGTACTTTTGCCTCCTAACATATGCACAGGAAATAATAGCATGCTGCAGATTTCTTCAGATATGGAGAGAGCACCCACCTACTAATCCTATTAACAAGAGTGGGAATGGAAAAGAGGCAAGATATTTCATTTCTATAGTGCCTGAAAGCCTGGAAAAGTGAATTAAAATCAACCTAGCACACATAATAATCCAAATCTTGTGCTGGTTTCATTTTTGTGGGGGCTTACACATACACCTACACATGATATATACATATGTAGTATAGATATACGTGTGTGTAGATCTATCTGTCTATCTGTCTCTATCTATCTATCTATCTATCTATCTATCTATCTATCTATCTATCTATCTATCTATCTATCTATCTACATCTGAAGGAACCTGCTCTGATTCTTCTTGATTCCTCTTCAAGTGAGATAATCTCTTGTTAAAAAACATCTTGATGGGAAGCTTGTGAACCTCCTGCTGGTTTCAAGAAACTGGAATGAATTGCCTCTACTCCCAAAGGCTGCCCTCAGCCCCTAAGTCACATGGAGAAGCAGAGCTGCAGCAGGGTCCAGAAAGGTTCATTTTTCCCAAACAGTGATGCCAGGGCAGTGGCAAAAATGGAAAGAAATGTGTATTTTGTTTAGGCTACACTGAGGTCACTGCTCACAGTAGCTAACTTCTTGATGTTTTTCTAAGTTCTGCTTATATTTCTGAGGCACACCCATATGTCCACAGGTAGGCAGATGAGTGGTGCAGAGTTATAAATGAATGAAAGAATGAATGAACATTTCTTAAGCACTTCATAGGCTAAGGGGACAGATACAGGTTTGCATTTCTGTTGTGTTGTTTTCAGCAGTTATAATGCCCTTTCACATTTGAGCACTGTTGATGTTGAGCAGCCAGATCTGAGACAGTGTGGCAGCATTCCCAGATTCCTATCTGAAGAACAGATCGTTGGACTTGGAGTCCAAAACTCCAATTTGGATTTAAGTCTGCCCTAACAATAATTAGTGGGCAAGTCTTTTGAGACTTGAGATTCTCCATGGGTAAATAGGAGTAATACTAACTCTAACTAATAATACTAACTCTATCTGATAGGGTTGAAGAACAATCAACAAATATTCATTTGGCACTTGCTAGGTTCCAGTCATTGTACTCGATGTTAGGTATACAAATACAAAGAATTAAATGATCCTTACCTTCAAGGATCTTGCATTCAAATGAACATAGATGTGTGTTTGTGTATGTATACATACAAAGCTGTGTGTCTGTATCTATGTATGTATGTGTATATGTATATACATTTATAAATATACATCAACACACAGCCTTGTAATTATTAATTACCTGTATAAACATTAAATTTTTATGTAAATACATGTTATTATTATTAGTCCAAGGATAGGGTCATTATTTTTTTCTATTGACATATTTTAGGTTGGATTCTTTTTTTGTATAATCCACTAATCTCACAGATCCACCAAAGAATGTCATTCCTCATTATCCCATGCAACCCAGACCACTCTAATCCTTGACCAAATAATTGCAGTCAAATCCACAAGTAAATTAATTTTATTGGATGTTGGACAGCAGCAGGATGAGTTTATTACCTATAATTACTGACAGAACTTTTTCTCCCATGAATGCAGTTTCTTAAACTCGAAACAATCTACAGATATTTTTATAAATATATATATATATATACATTTAAAGATATCCTTTAATAATCTGACTTTTATAGAGGACTAATCTAAGTACATTCTTCTTCTCTAACATCATAGCAGATCACATTCATATATTTATATGATCATTATCATCAACACTCATTTTTTAAGCATTTCCCATGAGTCAAATGATAAATTGATGACAAACTAGGCACCGTGCTGAGCACTGGAGACACCAAGAAAGGCAAAAGCACAGCTCCTGCCCTCAAGGAGACGATATTATAATAATGAGGAAATTGAGGCTAGCAAAAGTTAAATGATTTCACCAGAGTCAATGGCTAATGTAATAATATATGTGCTAGTATTTTTTTGTAAAAATATAATATAAGTTTATTCTTACAACAACTCGGAGAGCTAGGTGCTATTATAACCCCATTATACAGATGAAGAAATTGAGGTAAGTCTGAGAGAGCCTGAGACAGAGTCTGTAATGTAATGCCAAGGAAAGGCAACTTCCCAAGGTTCAAAATACCAGCATAGGTGCTCTCCATTTTATTCAGTGACCAACCAAGAACAGAGAAGGACTCTCTTTTCACATCAACAAGTCCATCCCACAGGTGGGATTAACAAGCTCTGGGTTTTAACACAATCAGTTTGAAAACCAAGCCAATACAGGGGAATCTTTAATTGCCATTACTATCACAGAGTCTGAGTCTGAGTCACAGAAACTGAATCAGAGAGGTTAAGTGCCTTGCCTAGGGTCACATAGCTAGTATCTAAGGCTACATTCGGAATCAGGTCTTCCTGACTCCAGGTCCAGCACTCTGGACTCCACTATGCCACTAAGGTGCTAATATATGTCTAATTTATCTGACCAACCTAGAGCACCTCTAAAAAAAGGCTCCACAGGGCTCAGCTCATGCCTTAAAGGGACAGGTAGAACATACAATCTAATAGACCTCTCTGCCCTCCTCAGCCCTCCAGGGCTGCTAATGCTTTTTTTTTTTTTTTAAGATTTTTTGCAGATATGTTCTGTGGGTCTCAGATTGTATAAGAAGCATGGACCATGACTGTGGGCTCTGGCTGTCCCTGGAACATTGTGCTGTGGATGGCGTCTTCTTTAGGGAAATGCTTCGAGTAAAGGTCAGACGGGAGACCCACCCAGGTTGCGTCCTGGTCTGTTCTCTCTCCAAGAAGTCACTTCCACTAGGATGTTTTTCTTTGCTTCCTCTTCTACCCCTGCAGGCATTTTCAGCCTCCTCTCACATGACTCATGACCTCAGCTTGAGAGACAACTGCTCTCACCGTGGCTGCTTCCCATTTTGTCCTTTCCCTTGCTGCAGTCAAACTGCAAAGGGCTACGCATGACCTGACTCTGTGATGTCAAAGCCTGGCAGGGGGGCTGCCCTGATTTGCTCTACCTAGAGATGGCATTAGGTAGAATCCCACTTAAAATCAGATCACATAATGAGAATCTGTGCTATTTCGAAAGATTTCAAAGAAGTCTCCATGTAGACTTATTCCACACTTCACTTTCAAGAAATAAGAAAGTGTTCCTCATATGGATGAATAAATGAATGAATAATAATAATCATAGTTAGCTTTATATAGCACTTTAAGATTTGCAAAACACTGGGGTGGCTAGGTGGCACAGTGAATAGAGTACCCTGCCCTGGAGTTAGGAGGACCTGAGTTCAAATGCGGCCTCAGACACTTAACACACACACACACACACACACACACACACAAACACACACACACACCTAGCTGTGTGGCCTTGGGCGTGTCACTTAACACCAATTTCCCTCAAAAAAAACAAACAAAAAAAAGATTTGCAAAACACTGCAAACAAGTTATCTCATTTGAACCTGAGAATAATCCTGTGAGGTAAACACTATTATCATCCCCATTTTACAAGTGAAGAAACTAAGAAGTTAAATAACTTGTCCAGAGTCACATAACTAGTAAAAGATAATCACTATTCAACAAGTCAAGTACTGTCCTAAATGTTTCAAATACAAATAGGGAAGTGGAGATGATCCTAGCTCTCAAGTAACTCACTTTCTAATGACAGGACCAACATATGAATGACTAAATACATACAAGATCTCTCTCCATATACACACACATATGTGTGTATGTATGTAAATATACCCACACATAAATGTATACAGTGTAAATAGAAAGTAATCTCAGAAGGGACTAATAGATGAGGGTGGGAGATCAGAAAATTCCCCTGCAGCAGTTAGGATTCAAGCTGAGCCTTCTTAAAAAAAGGTTTATTTTATTTTCAGTTCTGAATTCTCTCCCTTCCTCTGCTCCATACATCAAGAAAAATCCATTATAACTATGTATAGTCATGCAATATAATATGTCACATTAGCGAGATTCAAAAAAAAAAAAGAAAAAATGTTTCAATTTGCACTCTGAACCCACCATCTCTCTTAACTGGAGGTAGATAGCATGTTTCATCATGAGTTCTTTGAAATAGTGATTGGTCCTTGAGTTTATCGGAGCTCCTAAGCCTTTCAAAGTTAATTATTTTTACAATATTGCTGTTACTACATATTATTTCATTGAGAACTTCCTGGGTTTTTTGAAACCATCTTCTTTATCATTTTTCTCCTTCTCCTCCTTCTTCTTCTTCTTCTTCTTCTTCTTCTTCTTCTTCTTCTTCTTCTTCTTCTTCTTCTTCTTCTTCTTCTTCTTCTTCTTCTTCCAAATGATTTTCCCAGGGTGACACAGCTAGTAATTGGTTGAGGTCAGGTTTGAACTCAGGTCCTCCTGACTCCAAGACCAGTACTCAATCTATTGTGCCACCTAGTTGGCCCTCTTCATAATTTCTTACAGTACAATAGCATTTGATCACATTCATATACCAAACTTGTTCAGCCATTCCCAATTGATTAAAATCTTCTTAGTTTCCGATTCTTTGCCACAACAAAAAAAGCTGCTATAAATATTTTTGTATGTAGGGTCCTTTTTGTCTTTTTTGGGCCATCTTTGGGGCAGAAAATAAGTAGTAGCACGGCTGAGTCATAGGTTAGTAGCTTTTAGGGCATAGTTCAAAATTGCTTTCCAGAATGGTTGTATCAGTTCACAGTTCTATGAACAGTGTATTAGTTTACCTATTTTCCCATAGCACACCCAAAATTTAGGATTTTCCTTTTTTGGAGGATGTAAGGGAACTTAGGAATTAGAAGCAGGGAGAGAGAACATTCCAGGAATGGAGGGTAAGGTCAATGATAGTCATTGCAAATGCAGGGAGTCAGGAAATGAAGTGTCATATGTGAAGACCAATAAGTAAACTCAAATGATGTCAATCAGAGAGTGAGTTTTAGTGTAAGAGGGCTGGAAAAGCAGGAATGGGATCAGGTTGTGAAGGGCTTTAAATTTAAAACCTGAAATCCAGAAAAATTGAGTCCAAGATCACATAGATGGCAAGTTCAAGAGCCAGAAAATTCTGTGGTTATTTGGAACCATGTACTAAAATAATTTTATTGATACTGTTGTTCAGGACAGAGTCAAGATGTCAGAGTAGAAACAGGACTTCTGCGGGACTCCGGCTTTCACCTCCCCCAATTCATGTAAAAGGAGACTCTGAACAAACTTTGGAACTACAGAACCCACAAAATGACACAGAGAAGCCAACCTCCCACGGAGGACAGTCCAGCAGGTCAGCATGAATCTGCCAGTGCAGTGCTCTGGGAGCCGACCCAGGGTGGGCCTGACCAACCACCTTCTAGAGGGACTCCAGATCACCAGCAGCTGTGGCAGTTTCCAGAATTATTGACACATAGATGCAAAGGACAAAGTGAAAGGTCAGTGCAGTGTGGACTTTGGGATCCAGAAGTTGGGAGTGCATTGGCCTCTTCCCCTGGGGCAAGAAGCCGCTGAGGCACTGCAGCATGCAGCCATGAAGCACCCCATGTGGCAGCTTCAGCTCCTGGCCTGCAGACTGTAGAGGGACCAAGCGAACAGTATGAGGGGTAATCACTCTTGCTTTAACCTGCTTGGATATGGATTGTGGTCTAGGGTGGAGGTCCGGGGGTGTGTGTCCAGCTTGCCAGAGTGTGTGGAGGCTTCAAAGAGGGCACCCATCTAATACCTCTGGCAGCTAAGAAAACCCCAGCATTTGGTATGAATCTCCCCTGTCTGGTAGCAGAGTCCTACTGTGGCAAAAAAACCAAAAGTCAAGTAACTGAGTGGCAAAATGAGCAGGCAAAAGAAGCAAAACAAGCTTCAAAACTCAAATGGCAGAAGAGGCTCAAAAAGTCAATGAGGAGAAGAATGCCTTAAAAAGTCAAATTTGCCAGATGGAAAAGGAATCTCAAAAGCTCAATGAGGAGAATCATTCCCTCAGAATTAGACTGGAGCAAATGGAAGCTAATGACTTTATGAGAAATCAAGATGCTGTTAAACAGATACTCTTGTTCAGTTCTTTCCAACTCTTCATGACCCCTTTGGGGGCTTTCTTGGCAAAGATATTGGAGTGCTTTGCCATTTCCTTCTCTGGTTCATTTTGCATATGAAGAAACTGAGTCAAACAAGTTGAAATGACTTGCCCAGGATCACACAGCTAGTGAGTATCTGAGGTCATATTTGAATTCATGAAGATGAATCTTCCTGACTCTAGGCCTGACACACTCTGTGCACTATGATGCCACCTAGTCACCCTTTTATTGACATACATAGCCAGCATATCTTTGAGAGGCAGGCTGGTATAGTGGATAGTGAAATAGTCTCTGATTCAGAAAGACCTGAGTTCAAGTTCTACCTCTAATATATACTGGCTATGTTTCTCTGGGTAAATTACTTAACCTCTTCTTGTCTTTACCTGCATTTTTTGAAGGATTTTCCTCACTGGGAGTTACCTAAACCAGTGAAATCATAGGTTGGGTTCCTCTAAAGTAAAATGTATTTTAAATAACACTGAACCCAAGATTCACTTCCTTGTAAAGCACACCAACACTATTAATAACTCTTCTCTGAATACAACCCTACAGCCAGTTGTACACTGAAAGCATTTCTCCAGTCCATTAATGAGCACGTTGTGTTAAAAAAAAAAAAGAATTGAAAGCCTTATTAAAGTGGAAATAGATTGCATCTCTTGCTTCCTCTTGATCTAACAGGCTTGTCTCCCTGTCATAGAAAATTAAATTTGTTTGACAGGACTTAATCTTTGTGATGTCATGCCAGTTGCTATCCAGAACACTGCTCTATTCAATGTGCTTGAAAATTAATTTTATGATGATTTTTTTCCTGATCAGGACTTCTCCATATGCAAGGAATTTGGATCATGGTGGGAACATATATCTATCATTGAGAAAAAAAAATGTCATCCTTAGACAAGATCTCTTTCTCACAATATACTCTTCTTTTTGAAGAGAATTGATCAATATCTTTTCTCACCCTCTAAACAGCAATGAGAACTTGGTTGACGTCCAGTTGAATGTTTTCGTAGCTATAGAAGGAACAAGTAACCAACTGAGGAATAAGAGTTTGGCTCTATCCCTTTCAAAGATGAAATTTGTGGTTGTTTAGTTGTGACCCCCTTTAGGGTTTTCTTGGCAAAGATACTGGAGTGGTTTGCCATTTCCCTCTCCAGCTCATTTTACAGATGAAGAAACTGAGGCAAACAGGGTTAAATGCCTTGCCCAAGGTCACAATGCTAGTAAGTGTCTCAGACTGGATTTGGACTCAGGAAGATGAGTCTTCCTGGCTTCAGGCCCAGTGAATCCATGGTGCTACTGAGTCACCCTAAGTTGAAAGGAGGGCATGGCAATGAGGTACCAACAAGGGGAAGGGGGGGAGTTGTTTCCACTTCTTTGCAGTTCTCTAAAACTGTATACCGCCTTTATATAAAACTGTATACCTGTCTGACCACCCTTATCCCTTGCCTATATCTGACCCTCTCAATTCCCATGGTATCCCTCATTTCCCCACAGTTAGTCTCTCCACATTTGCTATCTCCCCTACTTCTACCTCTTCCCAGAAATGAAGGGATCAGGGATGATGGATCTGAGAGATGGGCTTCCCGCTTCCCTACAACTAACCAAGAAAGGCTATCCTCTATAGCCTATCACATAACCCTCTACCACCACTAAAATAAATTTATCCCAGCTATAAAGATTACTGGTTGCATTTCTGATCCCTGACTTCTTGTTAACCAAATTGTATCATCATGGAACTCAGTATAATAAAAAGAACATTGGACTCACATTCAAAAGACTTGAATTTGAATTCCACTTTTTTTGCTTCCTAGATGTGTGACCCTGCACAAATCTTTTACAATCTCTGAGCCTGGGGTTCCTCATCTGAAAAATGAGGTGATTGGACAAGATGACTGCTAAGATCTCTTTTGACTCTGTTCCTATGATCCCATGAACCTTTTTGCTGTTCTATCCTTCAGCTTTCATGTTTGTAGTTTTATTTCATGTTTACCAGGAAGGAATACTCCATGGATTAGCTCCAAGAATTTGACTCTCTCTTTAAGACAATGTTCTTTTCCACTAGCCCATTGTTGCCGCTGTGAGTTTCTCTCTGTATATATCGTCCTCCTGACGCCAAGACCGGTGCTCTCTTCACTGCACCACCTAGCCGCCCCCACTTTGCAAATCTTAAGATACTGTATAAATGTGGTTGTTCTTGTCACACATTCAACTAAAGGACTCCTTGGGCTTCCAGTTGCAACCTTCAGATCCATCTCCAAGTTAGACCCACCCTGACTTCCAAACCAGGGGAGATATAATCCACAAGAAACTAACGGTCAGAAAAAGAAAAAAAAAACCTTCATGATTGGCTTAGAAAATTGTCTCAACCTTCTGTTCTGCTTTGCCTATGGAGACATGTCCTAGCATTTCAGCAGCAATTGAACTCATGTGACACAGGAGCTATTTAAGAGAAAATCCTTTCAGGTCTCCTCAAAGTGAGGACACATCACTGTACTGATGGATGTGTTCTGTGGGGTGCAGTGGCTGCCCCCTTCTCACCCAGTCATTCCTGCTATAAAGAAAACACTGAACCAAGTGTTATTTTCTCTCCCCCAGAACCTGATGCATTTAACCAACCTGGGGGGGGCACATTTGGAGTGGGTGCTTTTGTATCTCTGGGGAAGGGGATGTGTGCGTGGGGAGGAGGGGGAGCAGACAAAAGTGGCTTGCAAGCCAAGAGGATTCTTTCTCTTGTTGGTGAATGAATTCTTCACCCCATGAGGAGCCATCCCTTTCCATAGGCGGAGATGGGAGGAAAGGATTTCCCCCTCAATACACAAATGAGATTTTGGATCTGCTGTGCCATTGTAGAGACTTCTTGGGACACCCTTGCTACTATCTGAATGATTGAACTCTTTGCTAAAGGAAGCTCTCAGCTTCTGGTGTAGCTTTGGAATTTGCTGGAGGAGTCCCTGTTGAGACTGGAGAAAGTGTCAATTACTTTTGAAAAGCTCACCTGAGTTTCCCAGGGGAAAGTTCTTTGTTTTGTTTTTCTTTTTAGTGTTTGGGTTTGTTTTTGTTTTTATTGTTGGAAGCCTCTGCAGCATTGAAAGACCAGATACACATCTGTCTACTTGAATTTCTCTGGAAATTCAATTTAATTAAATTCAACAAGCATTTATTGATTTCCTACTAAGTGTTAGACATTGATCTGGGTACAGAATATAATGACACAAAAAGAAGCAGGCCTTGCCTTCAAGGAGAATACAGTCTACTGAAGGGAAGCAACATGTTTAATGATGAACAGACATACACATGCATACATATACGTGTATATGTGTGTATGGTATATACACACAAGTGTGTCTGGAATAATTGCAAAGTAATTTGTGTAGAAAGAGGATACTAACCCGCTTTTCTGGGTGCCAGTAAATGCTTTCTGTAGAAGATGGTACCTGAACTGTGTTCTCAATGAAACTAAGAATTTTAAGCCAAGGTGAGATGAAATGCATTCTAACTGACAGGGACACAGCCTATGGAAGAGAGTAGATACCATGTGTCAACTGGTGCACATGGAACAGCAAATAGGCTAATTTGGCTGGAACACAGAAAGTGTGAAAGGAGTAATGCACATTCAGCCTGCAAAGAGGCTGGAATCAGATGATGATGAGCTTTAAATACCAAAGGAGCAGGTAAAGAGGCCATCCTCTACAATATAAGGAACATTGGACCTGGTATCATAACACCTGGATTCAAATTCTACCTCTGACCTTTTCTGTGTGACCTTGCACAGGTCATTTCAACTCCTGGATCTCAGTTTCCTCAACTATAAGATGTAAAGGTTGGACTAGATGCCTTCTAGGTCATGGTCCTTTTAGCGTAAAATAGGGAGCTTCACTCATTAAAATATGATATCCCTGAGAATAAGGATTGTTTCATTTTTTTGTAATTGTATCCTCAGTGCCTAGACCAGTGCCTGGCACATAAGAGGAATTTAATAAATACATGTTGATTAATTAATTCTTGAGCTGGAAAGGAATATAGTCAGACCTCTGAGACTTTAGGGTTATCACTTTGGAAGTTATCTGGAGGATAAAATGGAAAAGGGAAAGAATAGATATAGGGAGATCAATTAGGAAGTTATTACTATAGTCAAAGTGGCTGTGATCAAAGGTTGAACTAGTATGCTGACTAAGTGGAAAGAAAGGGATGGACAGGAGAGCTGTGTTAAAAAAAATACCTATTGATCTCATTGGCATGAGGGAGGAATGAAGATTCAACCATGACTCTGGTATTACAAAACAGTAGTTAAAAAATAGAGATAGAAAATTATTATAAGAGAGAGGATGACTGGAAGGGTAGGTTCCTAGACAAGAATGGAAGAATGGCATCAAGGAAAAAGAAAAAGGACATATATACAAAAGCATTTATAGCAGCTCTTTATGTTGTGGCAAAGAATTGGAAATTGAGGGAATGCTCATCAATAGGGGAATGGCTAAACAAGTTGTGGCATATGATTGTGATGGAATACTATTGTTCTGTAAGAAATGACAAGGAGGGTGGTTTCAGAAAAACACGGCAAGAACTATATGAACTGATGCAAATTGCAGCAAGAAAAAAACAGGAGATCTTTGTGTGCAGTAAGAGCAACGTTGCAAAGATGATCAACTGAAAGACCTGGCTACTCTGATCAATACAATGATCCAAGACAATTCCAAAGGACTCATGATGAAAAAAATATATATTATCCACTTCCAGAGAGAGAGAACCGATGAACACTGAGTACAAATTAAAGCATAATTTTCTCACTTTATTTTTCTTGCTTTTTTAATATATGGAAATATGCTTTGTATGATTTCACATGTAATTGGTATCATATTGCTTGTCTTCTTAGTGGATGGGAGGGAGGAAGAGAATTTGGAACTCAAAATCTAAAAAGCTTTAAAATAAATAATTAATGAATTTAAAAATATTTTTTTAAAAAGACTACTGGAAAGGTAGGAAGTAGCTATGTTACTAAGGGCATTCAACACCTAACACATGATTTTTGTGTGTGGAACCACTGGAGTTTTGGCAACAAATTGTCCATGAGGTGTGGGAAGGAAGGTGATGAATCTTTCTATTTCTAAGCCTGATATTTAAGTATTAATAATAATAATAATAATAATAACCCCTCCCCCAAAGTCTGATCAATCATCAATACCATGAGGTGATATCTACTGGGGACTTCATGTACTTTAAGATGCTACAATAACTGTAGAGAACTTGCAAGAACCCGGAAAGTCTAGAAAATTGGGCTATGGTGCTTCCACTGATTAAGATTGCATCCTAGTCAATGTGATGAAACTGTCCTTAAGAGTCAAAGAAAGAGCTAAGACAGAATAGGGTTGCAGGCTGTCCTTGCTTGTAATGGCCACGATCATTAGTCTCTCAAAGAAGGTAGTAGAATAAGTGATATTTCTTCATGTTCTGTTATCACAAGAAAGTAAGATACAGCAGAACATATTAGAAAGATCAATAAATACTCCACCTACTGGAAATACTACAGTACAGATGACTTTGACCTCAAAAGAAGCCTAGGCACAATCATGTAGCAAATGGAAGGAAGATATGAATACTTTCATTATTTGCCAAGACTATGTTATAGCAAAAATGGAAACAGATCTTGCCAGTTACAAACAAGGTCTAAAACTACTTTTGTCAATGTTACCCTCAGATTTGAATTGTAAGAAAACATAATACTAACTAGTGCAGGGAAATAACCTCATCCCTTAGCCTAGATAAAAGATGAAATAAAATAAAAGACGAAATCAGGGGGCTACTAAAATCCGATGAGAAAAAAGTTAACGAAATTCAGGTGATTGAAATTTGCCATTGAATGCAAATTCTAGAAATTAAACCTAATAGTAAAATGTGTAACAAAAACAATTCTGATGTAATTTTGAAAAGTGAATGGGCATACTTAGATTTGAAATGTGAAAAGTGCTTTATGAGTTTGATGACATGAAATCATCTACCATGGAATTATATCAAAAGAGCTGATGCTCTTTCAAAAAAGAGCTGGTTTCCAGAAAGCTGGTGTTCACTATAACTTTCATGAATGAATGCATTCTCCCATGGTATTTGACAGAAAGTGTGAAAACACTTGAGGAGTTGAATAGTATTTATGGTGGTTGTCACCATGGTAAGAATCATACTGAGAAAGGTGGAGATATCAAATAGTACTGCTAAAGATAGATATCAAACATCACCATGCTAGAAGCAACTTGAGAGACCCATTAAAATCTGCAGAAAAGCACTGGAAAATGGAAGCAGTGTATACTTGGCATGTGTGGTAAAGAAAAAAAAACTTGTACGCTGCATTGTCCAATTAAAGGCAACAAAAAAATACAGAAAAGAATCTTGAAAACAAGTATAGCAGAAATTCTGGATTCTCTTACTGAGTAATTGAAAGCAAAAGTTCAGAGCATTAAGATGATGCAAGAAAATCAAATCCGTGTAAAGAACAAAACAAACAATTCAACATCAAATCTTTACTACTGAGCTAAGAGAAGCAATAAGAGGAAGACAAAGAGATGCAGAAGGAAGGTGAGGAAAAAAAATTCAGTTTCTTATATGGTCCCAAGAAGTCTAACACAATAAAGACCAAGTTAGATCAAAGAAGAAACAGACAGCTTCTGTGCTGTTGATATGATGAATAACAAACCAGTGTGGTCAAGGAAAGTAACGGAGACTCTAACTTCTATGCAAAACTGGAAAGTTATGGGGCTAAGATCCCTAATTATTAGCTCAAACCATCATAGTGGTGTATTACATATAGCATAGTGCTAAAAAAAACGACAGAACTAGCAACATCCCCTAACCTATACTAGTTATATGTTTATGTACTTTTTACAAAAACATTCAAAGCTTTTCTCACTAAAAAACAAAAACAAAACAACGAACCTATAAACGCTTAAAAGTATATATAAATGACTAACGAGTGAAAATAATGTGCCTGAGCAAGGGAGAAAAGAATAACTTATTATCAGTTCTAGATTTACTGAGTAAGCTTTCCAAATGTTTGGGAACATGAAGAATGCTTTCATTGATTATCAGAAAACTTTTTACTCCATTTCAAGCTCATGACTTATTCATGAGCTGCAAATACACTAAATAGAACCTAATATGGTGAGAGAATTGGATGTTATTAAGGAGAGCAATTCTCTGCTTTAAAACATCCAACCAACCAAATAGTATCAGAGAGAATTGATGTAAAATGTGCCTCTTTTTTTCAGGGATAGAGTATAAACCAGCTATGGTTCTGTCTACCTTAAAATCTATTATTATCTATCCTAAATAGAGTTATGTATGACTTCCAAATGAAAGAGGGCAGGAAACCCAAATATCTTATTAACAAGTTGATACATATGGGAGACATCAAGCTGCATTGAAAAATAAATCCTAAGGGGCAGCTAGGTGAGGCAGTGAATAGAGCATCAGCCCTGGAGTCAGGAGGACCTGAGTTCAAATGTGGCCTCGGACACTTGCCACACTATTTCTGTGACCTTGGGCACGTCACTTAACCCCAATTGCCTTACTTTTCCCCCTCCAAAAAAAAGAAAGAAAGAAAAGAAAAAGAAATCCTACAGCTCCTTCATCTTGCAAAATCTTTCTGCAATGATATAAAAATGTTACTTGGATTTTATGAGTGAAAAATTCTTAGTATATATAGTCCAAGGAAAAATAGAAACTAAAGGCATTGAATCAATCCATAGGTCAAACTGAACCAATGGATGTAGCCAATAGTTACAACTATCCTGATCTCTTCCACGCAAGACACATCAGGCATAAAATTATCTAGGAGAAAGCTGTAGATAGAAACAAGTGCCTTAAAGTCAAAGCTCAGTCGAAAGAAGACATTTAGATCAACAAACTCTTATGTAGTACCAATCTTAACGCATATGTTGGTAATTGTAAATAAGTCATGACAAGTTTTAACTTTAACAAAGTATCCTAAGAAAAACCTGTACAATATTAAACACTGCACCATTACTTGAAGGTAGCTATATAAACATTAATGCTTCCTCTCTAAAAAGGAGGGATCTTGAAAGACATTCTTAGAACAAATGACGAATAGGTAAAAAAAAAATTGGTTGTTTTTGGAATAATCTGATGCCACTTTCCTGAGTAATATTAATTAGACTGATAGCATATACCCACCACTGGATTTGTCAAGAACTATTTACCTGTGGATAGAAACAATAAAATGGCTAAGATCCAAGAGTAGAATCAAAATTTCATGTACACAAACTCAAATAAGAAGCATAAATTGAATAACTGAATTATGTGAATTTGTTTATGGACATAAAAGGTTTGGTGAAGGCCATTCTGGACCAGATTACTGATACCAGAAAATAGAGAGGGGGTATTCTTAAAGAGCTTGGAATTAGTGATCAATGCAGATTATTAAAGGAAATATTAAAAACCAGGCAACACATCACAGTGGGTTTAAGTGTTTATAGGTGAGTTGTTTTGTTTTTGTTTTTTAGTGATAAAAGTTTTGAATGCTTTTGTACAAAGTACAACATATAACGAGCATAGGTTAGGAGATGTTGCTAGTTTTGTAATTATTTTTAGCACTATGCTAAAAATTTAGTGCCTACTGCATACCTGGTAAGACATGACTTGATAGATATAACTCTCCATTAGAAGTTCAGCACCTTCCTACAAAAACAGGTATCAAAACAACCTGGAAGACTCAACTAAAATGATACTAGAACAAGAGAATTATAACAAAGCCAACTGTTCCCCCAAATCTCTAAGATCATGCTTGGGTCCATAAAAACTTCAAAACAATGCTTTTTCAAGATTCACGTACTAAATATTTATAATCTCCAAAAAGTACTGAATGTAAAACTTTTCCATATAGTTTAACCTTGTAAAAGATATCAAAATCATGTGAGAACATGCTGAGGTACATATCATTCCCCATCATCTTGCCTGATCCTGGTGTTTCGCAAAGGATGCTTTCAATAAGCCAAAGGAAGAAGAATTTGCATCCTAATACTTTGATTAAACTACAAAAAGCAGCCATTTTATCCACCAACAGTTTACAGAATGTTAAATATAAAAAAAAAATAATAGCAGGATATCTACTTGTCTCAGAACTATTTCTTTCTGAATGCCATTAAACCAAAAGAGAACTATTTTTTTCTGTGATAAAAATAATAGCATTTTGATGTCTGCAAAGCATTGCATTATATAACCTTATTTAATTATCAAAACTATCTCACAAAGGAGGAGCCTGTTATTATCCACATTTTACAAATGAGAAGCAGTAATGCAGTAAAGGCAGTGGATAAAGAACTGCCCTTAGAAGAAGGAAATAAGCATTTATAAAGTGCCTGTTATTTCCTGGTCATTTTACAAATACCACCTCATTTAATCCTCACAATGATTCTGCAAGGTATGTGCGATTATGATCCCCATTTTGCATTTGAGGAAACTGAGGCAAAGAAAAGTTGTGATTTGCCCAAGGTCATTCAACTAATAAGTTTTCAAAGCTAGAATTGAGCTCACATCTTCCAGATCTGGGCCCAGGGCTCTTTTCACTGCATCATCTAGTTGCCTTAGAATTAGGAAAACCTGGGTTCAGATCCTGTAATGTTAACTGTGTGAACCTGGCAAGTAACTTAACCTCTCATTGAATAAGGCAGAACAGTTGAAGTCTGGTAGAGGGTGTTTCCACACTGAGAGTTCCCTTTAATTAATGAAATCAAATACACAATTCAACACCCTTGCCCAACAGCGACAATAAATTCTTTTAATTTGAAAGTAAGCTTCTTGAAGAGGGGGTTGTTTTTTTTTTAATTTCTGTTTCTGTATCCCCAGGATCTAGTACAGCAACTTGCATACTGTACATATTCAATGAATACTTGTTGAATAAAAGAGATTACGTGAATTTCCCAGGGTCATGGAGCTAGTCATTGTCTTATCATTTCTTAAGAGCTCTGTGATGGTCCCTGAAGGTAAACAAAGTTCCCTTATGAAATTATTGTTTAAAAATAATAATATGGCTATGCAGGGAAATTTAACATATAGACCTAATGTTTTCTTTTCTTTTTGCCTTTTTTGGGGGAGGGCAATTGGGGTTAAATGACTTGCCCAAGGTCACATGGCTACTAAGTGTTAAGTGTCTGAGGTCAGATTTGAACTCAGGTTCTCCTGACTCCAGGGCTAGTGCTCTATTCACTGCACCACCTAGCCACCCCGCAAGACCTAATGTTTTCATCAATACTTCCCACACTTGTCATTTATTGGCAATATGTACTCTAACAAACTTAAGATTTTCTTTTAGGTTTATCCTAAATTTTCTCAGTATATAGGCCTTTGACTTGTATAGTTACTATATAGACATAATTTACATTGTGAGCATTCTCATCAACTTTGCCATCATTGTTATTATTCTTAATATTTCACATGTTAAGATAATCTTCACTGAAAATCCTATTTGATCACGTGAAAACTATCAGGTGTAGAGTTTGTCCCATGTGCACTTTTAGTTTTCTTTTCTTCATTTTAATTTTTACCATTTCCTCTTTCTTCCTCTCAGCCACCCAGAGGCACTGCATCTTAATTGGCAGGCATGTTAACAGCAACTGACTATCTGGAGACCTTGACAGCTTGGGCAATCCATGTTTAATTTAACATTTTATCTCTTTGGCAGGAACCCAGTGGTGGGCAGCAAGCCTAGTAGTGTAGCGCATGGGAAGAGAAGATAAGTCAACTCCTGTAACCAGAAGAGAGATACTTGGATCTTCTGTGCCCAAGGCCAGTGACCCAGACTTGGGTCATTTCCATGCCCTGAATTCAATAGGTCAGAACAGCTTCTCTGAGCTCCATTTTGGCCTTTGCTGGGCAGACTGTGGTCACAGATACGGAGGCACATGAGTCCAATCAGTTCCACCTCACTTACTCTTGCAGACTTCCAGCCTGGGGACTGTGGGATGTGTGTGACTCTCCTTCCGCCAATGTGGCAGGAGTAGTGGTAAAGAATCACTGGACATTCACTCATGAAACAATGGTCTGGAAAGAATAATTCTACCAGATACTGAGATGATGGCATTAGCAGCCAGGTATAAACACATCTTCAATTTGTTTTCTTTTTTAAACTACCAAGTCACTTAGAACTAACTTGAAAGAGGGGGTACAATCATGGAGTACACATCGAAGTAAAAAAAAATAAAAACCAATGGAGAGACTTAGCAACAGTCATTGGTTATTTATGGCTACATTCACTGACCTCAAGGTGAATTGACAGATTTTTTTAACTTAATCTTTAGCCAGTTAATTATCATTTATGAAACACCTACTAATTGCAATAATTTGAGATATGGGACAAAATCTTCTACTTCCTAAAAAAAAGAATGTTTCAACTTTCCTTTCCTTTACCACTCAACTCATATACTTCCTGAAATTTAGAACAAATTGTTATTGTGGATGTAGGTAAAATTATTTATTTCAAATTCTATTTTTAGGTTTGAGGAGTTCATGGGACCTTGAGGAGCTTAAAGATAAACTCTGTCTTCCCCTCTATCCTAGACTCCTTTGTTACTGGAACACAGCCATTTCATCTTCACTCTTTGGATGACCACCACAGAGGAGGCCGATAAAAATCCCTGTGATACCAGGTCACTGATCAGCAATTCCAGAAGCCGTATATTACCGGTAGTCTATCCATTCCCTAGTCCTTCTACCCCGACCAACTCAGAAGAGCCATAGAAGTCACGCTGCTTCATAGGTCAGTTGATAATCGCCTCATAAGGCAGAGTAACACTTCCATGACTTGTTCTCCCTCCATTCATTCACTCCTTCAGATTCTTACTGAACCATACACATCTAGGAGCTTGTTTATTGATTGCATAAAGAGGAAGCATAACTGCTTCCTCTTTTCCTTAAAGACCTAGCTTGATCTCTATCATCTCTCACATCTATGATACAGAAAGATGGCACAGTGCATGATTCCTGGCCTTGGAGTAAGGAAGGCCTGAGTTGGACTTCGGCCCCATTCACCTACTTGCTATGTGACTCAGCTTCCTCATTTATAAAATTGGGATAATAATGGCATCTGCTTCATAGGTTTATTGTGAGGACCAAATGAAAAAATATATATGTAAAGTGTTCTGCAAGCCATAAGACTCCATACAAATTGTGGCTATTAGTTATTTACTTTGCGTGATTTATATAAAAAAATTTCATAGCCTCACTGAATTTAAAGGCTTAGGAGTAGAGATCCTCCATATATAATGTTATATGTGTATGAGGAATTCCCTGTCTCCACTCTCTTTCTTTGGTACTTCTTCACTTCCTCTACTTTTACCTCCTCTTCCAATAATATGAAGGGAGAAATAGGATTCAGTAGTTACATTTATCCAATTAATTTTATGCAATTGCAAATTATAGGATATTGTTAGGTCTAGTGCTTTCTATCTTTTATAGAAAGTTGGATAGTGCAGTAGATATAGCCCTGGAGTCAGGAGGACTTGAGTTCAAATCTTGCTTCAAACACTAGCTATGTGACCCTGGGCAGATCATTTAACCTCTGCCTGCTTCAGTTTCCTCATCTGTATAATGGGGATAATAATAGCATCTGCCTCCCAGAAGACAAAGGGAGATTATTTTGTGAAGCATTTTGCAAACATTAGAGCACTATATAAATGCTAGGTAGTGCATAGTCCCATCAAGCAGTTATGAGACTTGGCCACCTTCCCCACAAATGTTGGGAAAGAGGAGAGAATAATCAAAGATCCTCAGTAGTATGTAATGGACATACCCAGGAGGTTGTGGGTGCAAAGAGTTAAACTGCTCAGCCTGTTCCCCTGGGGCAGGGTTTAAGCAGAAGTAGGAATCTGACTTCACCACCAAGCTGTCAGAGAGTGACTGAGATAATATCTGAAATCCTGTGAACTTCACTGCCAGCTTTTTCTGTCTGGGGTCCTTTGGTTTTCATTTTCACTTTTTGTGTTTGGAGTTGTTGCTGTTTTTTCAGGGCAAGAGACTAAATGGATATTATTTACTGGGATCTTGAATAATTGGGCAAAGCTGGACTAAGTCAGGATAGCAGCTGCTAGCCCTGTCTGCACACACATGCCAACCAATCAGGCTGCTTAGAAACTCAGACACTCTTGGCCTGAAATTGGTGCTGCCCCTAGGTGGGATTCTGGAGCCAACCCCCTGAACACATGAGCTCGGTGTATTGGGGCTGGCAGAGAGTACTTTGATTTCATCTCCCATGTACAGGTGGTCATTAATTTCCTCAGTGGACAAAAGAGTATAGCTCAGACAATGGGGATCTGCCCAAGTCCCCTCCTATTCCTAATGGCTGAATGATCTAATATGGACTGCACAGATGGAGAAAATCACCCTTATCAGACGAAACAATTGGGATAAAGACACATAAGGATGGCCCTAAAACCCACCCAGTGTCTCTGCTTGAGATGAGGGAGGAGAAAAAGCTGGCTGCTACTGATCTTGAGGTCTTCTTTCGCCTTTTTGCATTTCCTTTTCTTTATTTTACCACCCATTTTTAGTCCTTTGTTGTAGTTAATATTTCCTACTAGGGATTAATGTAATGTTGTGTACTTAAAAAAAATGCTTTCTGCTTTTGCCCCTTTATGACTGTGAAGTGAAACAAAAATGTCCCCAGAGTATTGGCCACTTTAGCAAGATAAATATCTCTTTTGCTTTGACTGCACTGAGGGTGACAGGGCAGAGCTGTGGTGATTCCCCATGAGAGGAGGCTGGATTGGGCTGCTACGTATCTAGAAGGAGATTAAAAGAGGAATTCGGCTCATTTCTGTCTCCTGATGTTTAACCATAAATGTTACCCAAACCCTCCTGAATTTTTCTTTGGCCTGCTAAGACTGAGTCTCTACTGGCATAAGAGAATTTCTGGACAATTTTCCAGAGGATTCAGGCAGCCACAATAGAATCTGTATAATCATTACCTAACTGAAAATCTCCTTTTAGTGCCCTCTGTGATGAGAGATCAGAAACATTTATGCCCCAGATATCTGGATGTTACCACAGTATGTGCCAATCACCCCCTCCTTTCTCCATCTATTCTACTCCAATTCTATATTGAATTAGATTTCCCAGTCCTTACTATGGAAACGTTTTGCATAACTACGCATGGATAACCTATATTGAATTGCCTGTCTTCCCAGTGGGGGTGGGTGGGGAGGGAAGAAGGGAGAGAATCTGGATCTCAGACTTTTAAAAACAAATGTTAAAAAATTGTTGTTACATGCAACCAGGAAATAAGATATACAGGCAATGGGATATAGAAATCCATCTTGCCCTAAAAGAAAACAAGGGGTAAGGAGGTAAGGGGAGGGATGGGGACAGACTGGGGAAAAGAGTAATCAATATGCTTTCCATCCTGGGGTGGGGGGGTAGGGAAGAAATGGGGAGAAAATTTAGAACTCAAAATCGTGTGGAAATGAATGTTGAAAAACTAAAAATAAATAAATAAATTCTGGAAAAAAAAAAAAAAAGACTTCCCAGTCCCTTGAGCTCCTCTGTCTCAGTTTACTTCACAGGATTTGAAATTGGAAGGGATCTTGTAGTTGATCTAATACAAAAATGCTTAATCTGGAGTTTATGAATTTTTTAAAATTTTCAATATAATTGGTTTGCTTTGTAATCTTTTTTTATTTTATGCATTTAAAAATATTATTCTTAGAAGGGTTTATAGGTTTCACAAGATTCCCAGTATACCATAAAGTTAAAGACTCCCTAACCTTATCCAACCTCATTATAGAGATAAGGAAGCAAAGTCCCAAATAGGTTGGAACTTACCTACTATCACACAAGTAAGAGTCAAATTCTCTGGCTCCAAAGCCTGAACTTTTTTCATTGTCCTACAGAATTTTAAAAACTTACTCTTCAACTCAAGTAAAATAAATATTAACAAAAGACAGAAATGCATGGTGCTCGTGGATTTGTGAAAGACAGAAATAGAGAGTAAGAACAAATACATGGGCTTATATACCATCGATGATGTTGGCTAATGGATGATTGACTTTATTTAAAATACCGGTATTATGGGAAGTGTGCACACACACACACACACACACACACAAATACACACAGAGCCACAAAGGGACATATTTGTCATTGTTGCTGTTCTTTTTTAGTCAACACTTCTTGACTCCATTTGGGGTTTTCTTGGCAAATATCCTGGAATGGTTTGCCATTTCCTTCTCCAGCCCATTTTACAGATGAGGAAAATGGGGCAAACAGGATTGAGTGACTTGCCCAAGGTCACACAGCTATTAAGTGTCTGAGGCTAGATTTTAACCTAGGAAGGCTTCCAGGCCTGTGTTCTATTCACTGTGTCACTTAGCTGCCCTACCTTTGATTAGTTCAGTATATGAGGGCTGTCCTCAGCAATACACATCATTTAAACTTTTCTGCTCCACTTGGTTATTTCTAATCTTCCCTCCTTCCCCATGTATGACATTAACGACTTTACTTTGTTATTATAAAGTTCAGGCAGTACATATTTTTAAAAATGTATTTCTGTTAAAATATGTTAAAATACACAGATCTTTGATGTACTCATTTGATCTGCTTGTCGAAAAATCCAGTGTGGGTTTAAGCTTTTAGTCATTAATTAATATATTAACTGATCTGGAAAAAAAAATCATCAACTGTACATATGAGTAAATGTGTCAGAGGACCAAAAAAATCTGTTTATCTGATAAGCTTAAAATAACAGAACTCATTCCATCCACTCTTTAGGGAAGTAGCATGCTAGGGAAATTATGACCTTATTTTCAGCACTTGAAAGTCACCTACTGGGCAGAAGGAGAAGGTAGGGTAGAGCAAAGGGGCTGAGAGAAGGGATTCAGACACAGGTGTGGTGATGAGAACCAGTGGTGCTCTTTTTCAGGAAGGGTAACCTAATGGTGTGAAGGTCTTGGCAGGCAGACCATCTAAGGTTTACTCCTCGCTGAGCTACTCTTTCCTGCTGTGCGTCAACTGCTTTGCCTCATTTGGCGAAATCATTCTACTCCCTTAGCCTCAATTAAGTGATCCAGGAGGCAGGTACAGTACAGTACCAGTTTCACTGCAGGGCTGAAGGCTCATTTGTTGAGTGTGCATTAAGCATTTGGGGGTTTTAGAAGGGAAGTTGGCTTTGATCACTATTGCAGGGTCTGCTTATTAAGTAAAGCACCCACAGTGTGCTGGGTACTGTACCTATCATTACATAATTACTTAATTGGCATGGATCCTGTAGAGACTTTTTGAACTCCTTTCATGGTAAAATAGCAAATCAGAGTACATGTGGACAGACATATCAATATAAAAATGAGGAGGAACATGTTTGTGCCTTCCTGTTACTGGGCATTATTGATTTTACGAAATAGGGGTAGAAAACGCTTGTCTTCTAGAATGACTCACAATGAAATAAGTGCCTTCCTGCTTGGGCTGTTCCCTCCCGCCTTCCCCCCCAGCCCCCCAAGCAGTGATGGGTAGTACTGAAGTATTCACACTTTTCCCTCTTACCATTGGTCCAACAGAATGTATTTGTGAATTGGTTGGCTGGAATTATGACCACCACCTATCCATACCTATGAAACAAAGTTGAAGATAACTCATTGACCCATTGAGACCAACCTTGATTTCATTATAACATAGTAGATAGAATGCCTGACTTGGAGTCAGAAAGACCTAAGCTCAAAATCCTACCTTTGACATTTATCTTCTGTCTGATTCTGGGCATGTTGCTTAATGTGTCTGAGCCTCAGTCATAAAATGATGACAGAGGCAGTGTGATAGCACTCAGAAAGACCTGGGTTCAATTTCTACTTCTGATAGACAATGACCATGTGGCCTTGGACAAGTCACTTAACTTCGCAATATCCCTAACAACTCTCTAAGACTATAAATTGAAAAGAAGGGAGAATCTGCATTACTGAGGGAGTTTTCTAAACTGGAGTTCCTTAAACCAATGAATTCACAGATTCAGTGCCAACTCCCAGTCTCCTATTAGCTACATAATATAATATTGTTATATTATGTTATATAATATGATTATGTTATGATATATAACATATAATTGTATATATATTATTTTGGGTACTTATGTCACAGGGTTGTCATGAGACTCCTTAAAGTTGAGCTTTATAGAGCTATATAGAGTCTTTTTATTATTGTTGTGGTACTGGTAGTTGTTTTTGTTATTATTCTTCCCTATTTAACCACATACAATCTACTCACAAAAACAAAACAACCTTTTAAGGGATTGAGGTGACCAAAACTGAGTAATATTTTTCTGAAATTTTTCCTGCCCATTGGTATTCTCCAAGCCAAGGATAAAGTGATTTTATAAGTTCCTTTCTGTACTGAAATATTGAAACAATGGGATGATTTAAGATTTGGCATATTGTACAATATGTTTTATAGAACTTCCAAGATATGTCTCCTGTCTTCTAGGAACTTATACTTTGAAGAGCTAGGGACAGATATATAATCCATTTAAACTTAAAGATTTGCTTGGCCTAGAGATTTACCTTGGATTTTAGTATCGTGGCCAAGTCATGGTTCTCAACAAGTGGGATGGTTCCAGATCCTAAACATCCTTCTGAGTTCTTCTCATCTGGGGCAGAAACATTTCTTAATCATTTAGAGCTGTCCAAAACTAGAATGGGCTGTCATTGGTACTTAATGAATTCCTTATCCTTGGGAATACTAAAACAGGGACTAGATGACTACTTGTCTGGGATCATACAGTCACAGATTTAGAGCTAGAGAATACTTTAGAGACTACTGAATCCGGCCTCATCCTTTTACAGATGAGCACTTGCCTATGATAGGGCGTAAAGGATACAACTGGGATTCAAACCCAACTCCTCTGGCTCCAAATCCCATGCTCCACCTTGTCATTGAAGGGACTCCTGCTTCTAGCTCTGAGACGTTTTCTATGATTCACTGAATCACAATCTCCCTATACCCTGTGCTGTAGCCTTGGATTTTTCAGTTAGTTTACCATAAGTGTATGTTTTTTTCTTGATTATAGATTGTTATTAGTTATATTGTTTATTAACAATATTGTATATTATTAATTAATATTAATAATAGTGTGTATTATTGCATTATTATAATATATTGCATTCTGACTGCTATTAGATATTCTCTTAGCCATGCAAATCACATCTAGGAGTCCACAAGCCAAACCTTTCCTCACCAAACAAAACTCATCCCCGCATCAACATTCTGACTCTCCTCTGTCTTCCTTTTGCTCCCTCCCCCACGATGTCACTGTCTTATGGTAGCAGAACTGCTGTTGATGGATTTGCTGTGTGAAAATAAATAAATAATGAAATATATCATTCATCAATAAGCATTTACTAAGAGGATACTATATATCAGGCAATATGTTAAATGCCAGAGATACAAAAGAAAACAAAAACAATTTCTGCCCTCAAGGAGATCACATTCTAATGGCGGAGACAATAGGTAAATAATTAGGTACATACAAGATATATACTGGGGGAATGGGAGATAATCTCTAAGGGAAGGTAGAACAAGATGTGTGTGTGTGTGTGTGTGTGTGTGTGTGTGTGGGTTGGGGGGGGCAATGTTGTGCAGAATGAAAAGTCTCCTTTAAAAGATGAGTTTTGAACTGAGTCCCCATGCAATCCAAGGAAGCTGGGAGTCAGAGGTAAGGAGAGCAGGAATGGACCACCAGTGAAAAAGCATGGAGGTGGGAGATCTAGTGTCCTGTATGAGGCACACTAAGAAGGCCAGTGTAACTGGATCATAGAGCACATGGAGGGGATTAAGGTATAAGAAAACTGGAAAGATAGGAAGGGAGTAGGTTATGAGGGACTTTAAATACTAAATAGAAGTTTTATTTATTTGATCATGGAGGCAATAGAAAGCCAATAGATTTCATTGAGTTGGGGCGGGTGAATATGGTCAAATCTGTATTTAAATTTTGAGAATTGCTCCCTTCCTGACCTCCCTTTGCCTCCATTATATTACAATACCTTCCTTGTTGTTCTGATGCTCCATTTTAAATTCTTGGAATTAGATCAGAAAACTGCATATGAAAACTACAGCAATCAGTGATAAGGCAGCTGTCGAAGAGAAAGTTTCAGCTCCAGCAAGACCATCTTGTTGGTTGTGTCTCTTTCTCTCTTAAAGCAGTCTTCCTTTGGCTGATGGCCCGGGAAGTTATTTATAATTCAATAAAAATTAAAACGACTTTTGGAAATGATTTACTGACACAATAGTTTGGATGTGTCATTCATTTTGTTGCTGATTTTAATTCTTTTGCACCCTTTGAAAATTCTGAAGGGTTTGAGGAAGCATATGTTACTTGAGTGAAGTGGTTTTCCCTCAATGGTGTACTTGGGAAAGATCCCAAAAATGAGAACAGTCTATATCATCACTCGCAGAGCTCTGGAAAAGTGATGGTCAGATTTCTAGCAGTGATATGAAGTCTTGAGAGAAGTCCTTTGTAGGAACTGACTGCATTGTATCAACAGGAAAAATAAGTGACATGGTATAATGGATGATGGATCAACCTTAGGAAGTCAGAAAATCCGTGTATAACTTCTGCCACTGATCTAATGCTGGGTGTGTGTCCCTAGATGAATCATCTAACCTCTCAATTGCCCCAGGCAACTCTCTAAGACTAAAAATTATAGATGAGGTGCTGTTCTACCTTGGTGGAGGTAATTTCCATATTGGGGAACTCTCAACATCTATTTGATCACAAGTCTGGACAAAAATAAAAATAGATAGGACTAGCAGACAACATGGCACTCAGAGTTAAGGTAAATGTCCATAAAGGCTTATTACCTGGCAATTATCCCATTCCACTCCCAAGTAGAGGGAGCAGGGTGAACCAAGTCATAAATCAGGAAAGCATTGATTGTGTTCAGAAAACATTGAATAGTTTGGCTAGAGTATAATGTGAATGAAGGGGAATCAAAAAAGTTAAAGGTAGACAGATGAATTGAAGCTAGATTGTGGAAGCAGACTAGGTCCTCAATAAATATAGGATGGGTGTGTGGGTGGAAATAACCATTTATATGGAGCCTACTATGTACCAAGCACTTTGCTGAACTCTTAAAAAAAAAACCAAATACCATTTTATCTGGTCTTCACAACAACCGTAGGAGCTAGGTGCTATTATTATCCCCATTTGAGCTGAGGAAACTGAGGCTTAATTCTATTTATTTGTTTATTTAATTTTATTTATTTATTTAATAATTGATTAAGTGACTTACCTAGGGTCCCAAAGCTAGTAAGTGTCTAAGGCCAGATTTGAACTTAGGTTTTCCTGGATCCAGACCCAAGTTTCTATCTACTCTACCACCTCTAAATGAGTACCTGCCTCTAAATGTGAATGAATAAATTTATCTTATTTTCTGATTATTTCAAGCATGTATCACTTGTCAACCTAAGTGAAGTCTAAACTCATAGAGACTAGGGACCATTTCTACATATTCCCTATGGTTCAATACTACAAACCTGTCCTGTCCAAGGAATTGAATAAGTGAATGAAGAAGTGAAGGAATGAGAGAAAGCACCAGTCTCTTTGGAAGGATTAACCCACCAGAGGAAGAAAGTTTCTAAGAGGACCCACCTTTTTTCTTCCTTACTATTAGCCCCCCTTGCTAAGATAACCTTTTTCTCAGAATTACAAGGTAATGAAAAGACAGGCAGAATACTGATTTTTGTACTGAAAATCTAATTCACTTTTAGAACCAGATAAAGAAAACCCAGCACAACAAAAAGTTTATTGGCTCTCTATTAATTGAGTTAGAACCTTGAGTTGAGAGCTTGCTGGGATAGAACAGTCATTGAGATGATCATGCAGAAAATCAACAGCTTTTCTCTCCTCTGCTTATTCTGTCTCAGTAACCTCATAGAACCATAAAAATGTGGGGTGATGACATTCATGTCAATATTTTTAGCATAGTGTTAACTGTATTCACAATTTTTGATGAGCCTTTGTGTAAAAGTACAAGAACTGGCTAAAAAGCAATTGTATCTTGGACATTTTTCTTGTTTAGTCTGTCCTGTAGGTAGAATATTCTGTCCTAGGTGGCACAGTGAATAGAACACTGACCCTGGTGCCAGGAAGACTTCAGTTAAAATCCAGCCTTAGACATTTACTTACTGTGTGACCCTGGGTAAGTCACGTCATCTGTTTGCCTCGGTTTTCTCAACTGTAAAAATGAGGATAATAACAGAACGTGCCTCGTAGGGTTGCTGTAAGGTTCCAAGGAGACAATAATTGTAAAGCACTTAGCACAGTGTCTGGCACAGAGTTAATGCTATATAAATGTTTTTTAATCCCTTCCCTTCCTGATTAGTGCTTGTTGTCTAATACAGCATTTCCCAAACTATTTTCCTTGAAATCCCAGTGTTTCATGCAAGGTGGGAGGCTCTGTGATAAAATTTAAATGTTAATTATATTTTGACTCTAAAATATGAAATATAACATTATGTGCAAGCTACCCATAGCCCAGAACTGAAGCTTCAGGTTTATACAAATCAGACTTGGTTGGAAGCAGGAATCTCTCTCTCTCTCTCTCTCTCTCTCTCTCTCTCTCTCTCTCTCTCTCTCTCCCCTGCTGGTCTCACTCTTCCATCTCTCACCCCCTCCCCTTTTCTTTTTTCCCACTATCCCAATCCCTCTCTTTCATTCCTCCAACTGGTGACTTCAGAATTCATTCAGATCTAGATCTTTACAACAACAAAAAAATGTTTCCTAGCTTCCATGCAAACATTTTGAAGTATCAAAGCATTAAATTCAGCATAGATTTCATTTAACCTAACCAAGAAAAAAAATCCTATGGACTCATACCTAGGTGCAGAAACATCTAGGACCATCTCAATTTCTCAGAGATTGATACAATTTTCCAAACTGGTACTCTCTGGGGTTGGCTTACTAAACCTCCCCCCCACCAAATCAAAGACTGTAATTTCTTGTCAGTCAGACAATTCATCATTATGATGAACCCATCATCTCAGGGATCTGTATTTAACATCTCTATGCTCAAAGGAAAGGCCCTGTGAGTCAATAGATGGCCTGTGAGAACAAATGAAAGCCCTAGGTTTATTCCTCCTCATGTCTCTGTCTTTTGCCCCTCCTTAGCTCCAGCTTCATGTAGGGACTTAGTGTGGTCCAGGAACTCTTTTGTAGTTCCATCACTATGCATATGGTTTCCTGGGACTCCCTGGAAAGGGCTAGCTGATTACATAGCTGTGCTTCTGCCTAGCTTCTTCTGTTTAACCTTCCGGTCCATGTTCTTTCTCTGTATTCCTATGTCTCAGCTCTCGCTTTTGGAGCTCAAATCCAAGGTTTGCCCATGTGTCTGAACTGGGCATGAATCAATGAAACATCTGCAATATGCCATCGTTGCTATGCCATCACTGGGACAATCCAGGTATAAGACAAGACTCACGTCTTATTGGAAAGTTATCCTTGACAAGGGAATATCATACCTTAATGAGACATCAAGTCTAAACAAAGTATTGATTAGTTGGAAACAATGGCACAACTCCTACATAGGTATATATGTCAAAAATGTGCATTTCCTGCAGCAATTTTTCAATAATCTTTATTTCCTTCCAAGTTTTCATGATCTTCCCTTTTTTCTAAGAGTATTCCATACCCACATCCCCAAAATTCTATTAATATTTTTCAAGCTTAAGAATGTTCCAAGGACAAATTAGTTTGGGAAATATTGACCTAATGACTCAAAAAATGCATCTTAATAGATTTGTTCAAGGGGGGAAAGGTAAATTCTTAAAACTAAGTCCAGTAATAATGACTTTGATTCCTGGTAAAAATTCTAGAATACATTTTAAAAATATAATTCGTGAACCCTTAGAAAGGGAAGCAGTGGTCACTATATGCCCCCACGGGTTTAACAAGAACAGGTCATGCCAAACTAATATCAATCCTTTTTTTTTACAGTTAACTAGACAGGCAGATGAAGAGCATGCCAGGGCATGGTATTTCTGGATTTTAGCAAACTATTTAACAAAATATCCTTCTGAATACTATGGAGAGATATGGGCCAGATCAGGGTCTCCTAACATGGGTGTCCATGAATAGATTTCAGGGGGTTCATGAATTTGGATGGGAAAAATTATGCCTTTATTTTTTACTAATCTCTAGCTAAAAGTTAGCATTTCCTTCAATTATTTAAAAACATTAGTCTGAGAAGGGGTTTATAGGTTTCACCAGGCTGACAGAATGAGTCTGTAACACAAAAAAAGGTTAAGAAACCTTGACCTAAATGATAGTAGATAGATTCAAGTCTGTTTAAATAACCTAAACCCTCCCCCAAATAATAATACTAATAATTAGTACAGTATTGATACAAAGTAAGGTCTTTAGGACCTTGCTAGAAACCAGGTAGCATAATGGATAGAGAACTAGGCCTGGAGTCAGGAAGACTTGAGTTCAAATGCAGCCTCAGACATTAATTGTGTGACCCTGGGCAACTCACTTAACCTCTGTTTGCCTCAGTTTCTTCTTCTGAAAAATAGCAATAATAGCAGCACCTACCTCCCAGAGTTATTTTGAGGGTCAAATAAGTAATATTTGTAAAGCACTTAGCTTAGTACTTGGCACATAATAGACAATATAGGCTTGTTTCCTTTCTTCCTCCTAGGAGAACACAAGAGGCCTATTTCTGTTTAGCTTAGTTATCAATAAATTCTAAAGGCAGAGATGACATGCTTATCACATTTGCAGATTATAATAGCAGGGTAGATTAGCTGACATGTTGAATGACAGAATGAGGATAAAAAAATGATTTGATGAGTTGGAATGTTGAAATGAAGTTAACATGATGAAATTTAATGGGGATAAGAAATTCTTATGCCCAGTTTCAAAAATTCAACCATACAAACACAGAATTGGGATTGTGGGACAAGACAGATGTTTTATGCAAAATAGATCTGACCCATAGATCAACATGAGTGAAGTAACACAATTAGCCATAAAAGCTAATTTGATTTTTGAGACGTATTAATAGAAAGAAGTATATTGCCCAGAATTAGAATCATAGCCTGCCTTGGTCTGACTAAATCTTTGTTCAGTTCTTGGTGCCTTGCTGTAGGAAGGACTTTGGTAATCAGGAGAAGGTCCAGAGGAAGTTGACAATGGTATTAAAGAAATCATGTCATATGGAAATGGACTGAAGGAAATTGGGTTGTTTAGCCTAGAAAAAAAGATTGGGGTGGGAGGGAAGGAGGGATATGATAGCTACCATATAGGAAAGGAGATAGATTTTTTAAATTTGATGTCAGAGAGCAGAACTAGGACCCATGGGTGGAAAATGCTGTGAGGCAGATTTATGTTTGATGCAAAAGTAAAAATTTCCTTAAGACTAGGGCTGTCCAAAAGTGGAATGAGTTGACTGAAAAGGCAATAGGGCTCTTCTGTTTGGAGAATCAGTGACCATTTGTCAGAGATGCAAGGGATTTTTTTTTTTTAAGCAATCGGGGTTAAGTAACTTGCTCAAGGTTACACGGCCAGTTATTTCTGGGTGTGGTGCTGAGTGTCTGAGCCCGGATTTGATCTCCAGGTCATCCTGACACTGAAGCCAGTGCTCTTACTCGCTGTGCTACCTGGCTGCCCCAATGCAAGGGATTCTTATTCAGGAATAAGTTGATATAATAAATAATAATAATAATAATATGTATTTATGTAGGTTTAATGCAGAGTGCTTTACAGGTTATTGAATTTGATCATTGCAACCCTATGAAGTAGATTCAAGTATGTTTGAGGCAGGTTGTGAACTGTTGTCCTTTCTCCAAGTTTAGCATTCTGTTCATTGCAGATTAGACCAAATTACTTCAGAGGCCCCTCCCAAATCTGAGAGGCTGACTCTAATGATGGGGTTTTGGAGCGCAGCAGTTAGGAGGATGATTAATCAATCAACAAGTATTCATTAAATGTTTCCTGTATAGTAGGAGCTACTACCTCTTTCTTCCTGGCTTGGAGGCCCATTGACCAACTCTATCTGCGTCTGTAACATACACATATTCATACATAGAATACAAAGAAATGAGAACAACTGTTCCTGTCCTCTGGGAGCTCACATGCTAATGAGAGAGACAACACTTACTTACTAAGTAGGTATATATAAGATATAAACAGATTGATGAGAGATAATTTCCATGAGAAGACGCTGGCACCTGGTTGAGTGTGTGGAGTCCAGAAGATGGGGGGAAAGGACACTTGCAAAAGAAGGGATTTGAGCCTAGACTTGAAGGAGGCCAGGCAAATTTAAGATGCAGAGATGGAGGGAGAGAATTCCAAGCATGGTGGACAGTCAGAACAAAAGCAAAAAGACAGAACAAGGACTTTAAAAAAAAAACTTTTTACCCCAAATCTGTACCTCTCATTGGATATCTTATATTTGGTAAGAGAGCACTTAGACTCTTCAACAATCCCAACTTTGTCAGAGAAGTTCCAAACGATTGAAAAGTATTTTCATTTGAAAGAAAATGCATTCCTTTAAACCTCCAATTGCTAATAACCGAAGTGTGAAATCCAGCTGTTACCATACAAGCCTAGGCCTCTTCTTCTCTCAGAGCTGGTAGATCCATCTTGTATAATTACTGTGCTTGTTTCTCTGTTTTAACTACTTCTCTGGTATTTTCTTTCATGGTTAATTGCTTCTTTTGCATATAGTTTCACCATAATTAGGGAAGGGGGGAAGGGACATGCACTTCTAAGGCAATTTCCTAAAAATCTCAGCCCCTCACACTACCCTTAAAACCATTTCTGGGGGTACACCAAGATCTCAGGTCTGGAGAGACAAATGACTGCTAACTGTGCCCCTTCAAGGCAGGGTTAGTTACTTTCTTTTCTCTCCCTTCTCCCCCTAGCCTCCACCCACTATGGTTAGGACTTTGTACAAGAAGGACACTGTTTGCTGCCATCCACTCTGACTACAAACCTCAGCCACCACTGACCTTAAGTGAACCCTTTGTGGAGGCAATGAGAATACAGCAAAGCGAGAAACAGCATGCAGCTTTCCTGGGTTCTTATATAACTAAACCAGCTATATTGGGAGCTTTTCATTAGTCTAAATTACAGATTTACGGGTGTACTTTTTGGGCCCCGTGCCATCTTCTTGCCCGGTTCCCTTCACCCTCCACTTGCTTTGTGCTGTAAGCAGCCTCTTCAAATAGCTTTCTGTTGGTGCTGGCAAGCACTTTCTGTGTGTAGCCTTGCTTCACTGTCCAGGAGTCTGGGAATACAATCTGACCTTGACCTTTGACCCTGGATAGTCCACCATAGGCTCGAACACTGGTTTTACCTATCAGGGAAAAAGAAAGTCCCCTCACCCTGGATACAATCAGACAGGGAAGATTGACAAAATGTGCTCTTATCTGAAGTGGCAGAAGAAGGGAATTCCAATTTCAACTATTAAAGGCATGATCTCCTACAGAAGCATTTTAGGTAAGCAAGTGAAATGAAGCAATGAAAGACCCTTCCCTAAAGAAGATGTGTCTCTGTATATGTATGTATGCATGCATGTATGTGTGTGTATGTGTATGCGTTTGTTACAGTTGTAGATAGAGGGTGGGCGATAGGCCTCAAGGCAGGAAGAAATAAGTTCAAGTCCCATTTCTGAAGCATATTGCCTATGCGTGTCCCTGGGCAAATTACCTAACCTGTCAGGGTTCTAAGTAACTCTCTAATGAAATCATAGACCTAGTCATATATGTATGTATGATTTATATCCTGTGATTTTAATGGTTACAGATAAAGATTAGCAACTAATCTGCAATATACTGTCTTAGAGGGCTCCTTGGGGCACTGAAAGGTTCAATGTTTTGCCCAAGGTCAAGAAAACAGTATATGTCACAGGTGGGGCTTGAATCCAGCTGTTCTCTGAGTGTAGTCCTTAATCGGGTATCCAGCGCTGCCCTGTCTACATCCATCCATATCTGTATCATTTATTCTATAGACATATGTGTGTGTACATATATATGAAGAAATACATATGTATATACACACACATTTTTTAACCAGACTTGTGATTTCATTGCTATAAATAACCCACGCTATTTTGTTGTTTAGTCAGTCACGTCTGCCTTTTTGTGACCCTATGTGGGGTTTTCTAGGCAAAGATACTAGAGTGGTTTGCCATTTCCTTCTCCAGCTCATTTTACAGTTGAGGAAACTGAGGCAAACAGGATTAAGTGACTTGCCCAGGGTCACCTGACTAGTAAGTATCTTAGGCCAAATTTGAACTCAGGTCTTCCTGACCTCATGCCTGGTGCTCTATCCACTGTGCCTTCTAATTGCTCAATAGATTCTATATATGGATATAGAAAAAGACATTTTTTGGAGTGAGTAAGGATAAAGTGGAGAAATGGAGAGATGAGTCACTGTTTTTCCCTTTCACATTCCTAAAATAAATATATTACTTCCTAGCATCATACATCTTATCTTACCCTAGTGAATCGTTTTTTCAACTTTATGCCACACCCACAAGAGACAATTACTAAGATGATTTTTTCTTTACAGACTCTGGCTCTTTTATGAATCAAATAACAATGATACATAATATTATTCTAACCATTCACACTCAGAAAAAAATAATTATTTGTGTGGGGCAAAGAAAAGTTAGATAAGCCATTTATACTCATTTGTTGTCTTTTTCTTGAAATGTCACTAATCATTTGTATCAACATTCAATCTCTTCTTTCTGATGATTATTTTCTCATTCAGAAAGGAAAACAACAAGAAAGTATCCCTAGACAGAAAATCTGGGGTCAGTTCCAAGCTTTGGCTTTTAATACCCATGGGACCTTGAGTAAATTCTTTTGTTTGTTTGTTTGTTTTGCCTTTTGGAGGGCAATTGGGGCTAAGTAACTTGCCCAAGCTTACAAGGCTAGTTTTTTTGTGTGGGTGTTAAGTGTCTGAGGTCGGATCTGAACCCAGATCCTCCTGACTCTGGGCCGGTGCTTTACTCACTGCGCCGCCTAGCCGCCCCTTGAGTAAATTCTTTAACCTTAGTTTTAAGGTTAAAATGGACTCTGTGAATGGACTCTGTAAAATGGACTCCACAGTACCTTCCCATTCTAACTCTATGATCCAATGATGAGAACTTAGAACAAATTGTAAGGTTATACACCTCAGGAGTAGGTAATACTTCTCTTAGTTAATCAGTAGGAGTGGAACAATTTGATGATTTGGGTGTTATCCAGGAATCGGTATTCAAGGTCAAAAAATGAAAAAAAAAAAGTCAGTGGAATGCTATGGTGGTAGCCAGTGAAAACAGTTTGCAGTCAAATTTCTAACTTGTCATGGAAATCAATAGTCTATAGGAAGCCACTAAATTTTTTTTTTTTTAGCAGAGAAGTGACATCCCCGGATCTATGTATTTCTATAATTGCATAAGGAAAATTAGCCTAACTAGGTGAAACTAAGAGTTGGGGAGAACATGGTTCAAAATACCAGAAGTTATGAAAGAGAAATGTGACTTCAAGACGTAGAAAGTGAGAGAAGGTAAGAGATAAGAAGGTGTGTTCAAAGGGAGCCTCCCTCCCCTTTTCGATTATAAGCCCCTTGAGGGTAGGGATTGTCTTGCTTTGTATTAGTTGAGTCCTCAGTGTTTAGCATAGTGCCTGGTACGCAGTAAGCGCTTAATAAATATTTATTGGATTGAATTAAATTGGACTGAGTGGAATTTCAACATTCAGGAACTTGGAAGTGGTAAAATTCTAAGAGATGATGAGGTTTAAGGTGTGACCACATTCATATTTAGCTGAAGTGAGATAGAGAAGGAGGTTTGGGGGATTGCAGCAGTAGAGGGCCAGAATGGGCATATTCTCAGATAAGTTTTTCAGCATGGATATAGAAGACTTCAAGTATGATATCAAGGGACAAGACAGAGAGGAAGAACATGAGCTTTCAGAAAGTAATTAGAATAAATGGGCTGTTGGTAGACAATAACAAGGATGGGAGGAGGGTAGTATAAATAGATTTCATGGGCTTCAAAGGAAAGAATGAAGGGTATGCTAACTTCTTCTGTTCCTAGAATTGAGGGAAGTGAAAGGATTGGCTTCTAATGGATGTGCTTGCTATTGTAGCATTGGAGAAAAATTTTAAGAACATGAAACAATTTGTTGAGAAAAGAATGTTTCTAAGAGAAAAAGTAGAGTGGGTTCAGACATGGGTAAACTAGTTGGAGTGTTCTGGGAAGTAGAATTGATTAGAATAGGGATGTTAATTCAAAAAGAGGTAGTAAGGGAAGGAGAAAGTCAAAGGTGGTGTGACTAGATAACCAGTCCTATGAAATAAGTGAAATTATTTAATAGAGTATGCACAGAGCCTAACTTCAGATCCATCCTGGAGTCTGAAATGAGTCTGTGGAAATCCCTCCTCATAATGATCTTCTCCTTAATGGCTAGAGTAGAGTTCATAGAAAAATAGAAATGAAAATTCATAGGATCATGGACCTTAGAGGTCATTTAGTCTCATGCCCTCATTTTGCAGACAAGGAAACTGAGGCATAGGGAAGTTGAATGACTTGTCCAAGAGTTGACCATGGGTACTAAGTATCAGAGGCTAGATTTGAACTCAAGTGTCTTGACTTCAAAACCATCATTCTTTCCATTATACCAAAATTCCTGGGCATCTAGATGGTGCAGTGAATAGAACACCAGACCTGGAGTTGGGAAGACTTATTTTCCTGAGTTCAAAACCAGTCTCAGATACTAGCTGTGTGACCTTGGACAAGTCACTTAACCCTGTTTGTCTCAGTTTCCTCATCTGTAAAATGAGTTGGAGAAGGAAATGGCAAACCACTCTACTATCTTTACCAAGAAAACCCCAAATGGGGTCATGAAAAGCTGGACACAACTGAAGAACATCTGAGCAGCAGCAACTGAACCAGAATTTCTGGGTCTGTGGACAGAAAGAACAGCATCAAGAAATCGATGTGGGGGGAGGGGAGGAGGAGCAAGCAGGACAAAGAGGACTTTAGGGCATTTTGACATTGAAAAGCAGCTAATCACATGTTAGTAATATGCAAATTAGCACCTTGTTTTTGAGCCCACAGTTTAAGTATTTTTGCTATACAGTAATTGGGTTAGGATAACTGCTTACGATGAATGCATTAACTTTGTAATGTACTGAGATAGGGAAGTGAAGATTGTTGGATTGGAATTAAAGGAAGGACTGAGTGCCCTCTTGCTATGATGGAAATATCTGCCTCTACTTCCATGCTTCTATGGGTATTGATCAGCAGAGGGGCTTCTTTGGCAACTGCAGATGTCAACCCACCCCACCTTCTCATCCTCTGTAATTTTTGTTCATTACTTTTCTGTAAAGCCACTGAATTGAATCTACCCAACACAGTCCCTCTTCTAGGTCATTTAATGTTAAATATATATTCATAATATATTAATATATGCATCAATATAATCTATTTTATGTTATAAAATACTATGGTATGATCATAAATATATTATAAATATATAACTATAATATGATTATAAATATAAATAATTATAAAATAATATGTTGATATAATAGGCATTATTATAATTGTTTTCTGGACCTGTGATTGTATGGATCTAGGGAATTACTGTGGTAAGGAAACTTCCTCAAACAATATAATTTTCAAATGTTCTGAGCTGCGTGCACCATTGAGAGTGATTTGTTAAGTTGAGTGACTTGCTTAGTATCACAAAAGTAACATGTGTCAGAGGCAAGCCTTCCAACCCATCTTTCAGACTCTAGAGTCTGGCTGTCTATTCACTGCAACAGGCTATCTCTCATTAAATATATTGAAATAATGAAAGTACAAATAGACAATATGCATGAGAATATATGCTTTTTGAGGTCGACTATTTTTTTTTTTTTGCATTCTTTCCCTTTTTGTCCTTTAGCGTAGTGACTGACATCTTCATTTAATTAAGTATTTGGGCAGCTAGGTGGCAAAGTGGATAGAGCACCAGGTCTGAGTCAGGAAAACTTGAGTTAAAATCCAGCCTCAGATACTTACTAGCTATATGACCTTGGGCAAGTCACTTAACCCTGTTTGCCTCAGTTTCCTCATCGGTAAAATGAGTTGGAGATAGAAAGGGCAAACCACTCCAGTTATCTTTGCCAAGCAAGCTCCAAATGGGATCATGAAAACTTGGACATAATTGAACAATGACAAAAGTACTCACTTAATAGATGATTATTTTATTGACCGAATCCATAATGTGTTCAAGAGGATTTTGATATCAATAATAGTTCATTAACTGAGGAAGAATTTGGGGAAAAGGTCTAATCTTTTTGACACTGATAGTATATATATATATATATCTTTCCACAATTCTTCCCTTGATGGCATTAGGGAGCTGCACTGGATGGATTATGGGTATAACTTGGTATTATAATTCTGGTGTTATGGAAATGAGAAAATAAGAAGAAAGAGGATGAAGGAGAATGACAGCAAACGGAAGAAAATCCTAGGAGAGTCTTCTATAAAAATATTCTGCATAGGAAGTACGGAATAAATACTTTAAAAATGCATACGTTTATTCATAGAATTATACTTCAGTTCTACATTTTCATTTTCACTCAGTGGAAACTACAAACATTTGGGAATTTGCTCATCTGTGAAGGCAAATACACTGGATGTCAGCTGAATGAGGTGAACTTCCTTGTTTTCTAGAACTATGACACATTAAAGTATTCTCATTCCTTTCCTAAATTCCTATCATTTGCATAATTGTTATGATATCCAAATAGCAGACACGTTAACAAATTAGAGATATTAAAATGTATGTCCAATGGAGTGTGACAGTTTGGGTTTTGAGACTGGAAATGTCTTGAGTCTTTACCTCCACTTATGGAAAGATGATTGCCATATGAAACAAAACTCACTGGATCCTTCAGTCAACATTTACTTGGCTCCTACTTTGTGCTTGACTTATTCCTCAACCTGAAACCAAAACAGATTGATGAGAGAGACAGAGAGAGAAAAGAGACACAGAGACAGAGAGAGATAGAGACAGACAGAGACAGACAGACAGAGGGACAGAGGCAGAGGTAAAGAGAGATAGAGAGACAGAGACTTGGAGAAACAGAGACAAAAAAAGGGGAGAAGAGAAGATGGTGAGCAAATGAAAGAAATAGAAACAGAGAGAGAAAAGAAAGAGAGAGAGGGAGAGAGAGAGAGAGAGAGATGCTTCCTTGGTAGTCTCTGGCTCTTGAGAGACACAATCTCCAGATTTTTCCAGTCAGTATTCATTTCTATATCCATAATGCTCTAAGACTTTTTTCAACCAAATAAATCAGTGACACATGAAATCTCATTAAAGGGCAATTTAAACATTTGTAGCTCCTCACAGTATATTTGAACAATGATCAGTCCACAAGCTAAATAAACAGTTGAATAGAATTTACATTAAAGTCCCCCCCCATTTTTAATATGTGACTAATTATTGTAATCATCATCAGTTAATATGCATGCATGTGCCTTTGTGTCATGCAAATTTGTTACCAACCTAGCATGAAGAAGTTACAGAGAAATTACTGACAAGACAAAAGACAAGCAATTGTGAACATGTTTTATTTTGAGCATAAAAGACCCTCAACTTTTGATACCTCTCAGTTCTTTCACCCTGAAATATGCTGTGCTGGTTCCTCCCTCCCCCCGCCCCAGCAGTATTGCAGAAAAAAATGGTTATACCCAAGTATGTTCTATAAATATAATACCATGCTAGGAAAGTGGATGGTAGGAATGAAGTGCATATTACAACGGTCTATTTCTTCCTCTGAGAATTGTTCCTCTGTAACAAATATCTCCATTTTCTGTTGTTGCTATTTGTTCCACAAGGAGGATTTCCTTATTCGCAAAGCCTAATTTAATCCATTTTGATTTCTGAGTTGTTGATTTTTTTTATAAAGTATCTACTCAACTTTCCAGTGGTAAAAGAAACATGGTATGAAAAACAAAATGAAACAAAACGGGGATGACTGCCTTATATTTCCCAACTAGAGACATGAGAACTTTCATCCAGAAGTGAGAAGAGAGCTCAGACTTCACAGCTGCCTCATCTTTTTTCTTCACTTTGGCAACCTCAAGCAAGAGGAAACCTGTCCCGTAAGCCAGGGAAATATGATGCTCACACACACACACACACACACACACACACACACACACAACACAAAATGCCTGTTTAAACAATACAGAACAAAATATGCATGTATGAGAATAGCAGAGATAATCTTGGGAATGCCCAAGAAGTTTGCCTCTGCCCACATCTCCTATACACATTTTTAAAGGGCTTCTGCAATTTTCTTGAGTTAAATGTACCATATTTTGAAATTGAGGACCTTTCTTCATTTAATGTTATACCAGGGTTCATCATAACCTGATAATTCTATATCTCAGAAATTTATACTAAAGTTCTGAAAAGGCAGTTTCCCAAATAAAATTTGGAAAGCAATGATATAACATGACATAACTTACTTTGAAAAGATATGCTAATTCTCAAAAAAAAAAAGGTTAACAATTTTTTCCAGCAGAAGATCAAAAAATGGTAACAGCTCATGAGTTAGATATGACTTTTCTTAATGCTCACCAAAATTTGGAGCAACTTGTATTTTTTAAAGGGGGACTAAGTGATCCTAACCCCATAACCACAAATTTTTCTTTTGTATTAACTCTTTTATTGAAGACTTCTGTAGACCTAATAAGCATTAGATCAAGTTTGTATCCTACTATAAGTGAAAACAGGTTTTAAGAAAATTTCTCCTGAAGATTTTCTCTTTGGGTGACTTAAATCCAAATTTATATAATCTTAAAGGCTTTAGACAAGTATCCAGTGTCTTCTAGCAGGATCCTTACATTGCCAATCACATAATTATTGTCCTTAATGTATTTTTTTCTTTATTGATGTATTTTTATATTACCAATTACTTGCACTTCATGAGAAATCTCTTGTAGGGAGCCCATAAGTCTCAAGTAACATCCTCGTGGTCTTCAAAATGTTTCTGATGTAGAAGTGCTATGTGATCCATGTGTACATACTGTGCATAGCTTGCTTCAAGCCTTTTTCTGATGTTTGCCTGGAAGCCGTCCCTGCATTTCTGATACTCCCTGAGCCTTCTCCAAAAGTTTCTGCTGTTCTCTTCAGTTTGCCACTGGTATACTCATACCATACAGCTGCTTCCCTGGCATGGATTATACCAGACATTCAGTAACCCTAGACTAATGGGAATATGCCATTTATCCAAGATAGTTGACTCTTTCTCACAACAGAGCCTGGCATAGCAGAGTACCTTATGTACATGATGGAAAGACTTACTGGGTTAATCATCATCATTTCTGTACTTTTTCATCCTTGTATTAAGATGAGAGACTACGCAATTCACTAAATAATATGTTTCAAATTTGTCTTAATAAGTATTACAATCAGAAACAGTGAGGGATAAACTTCCAAAGCCAGGCCCCTGAGATTTAGCTGTGTGAAGCATTCCCATTAATAGCAATACAAGTGGCAGTGTCTCATCCAGGCTTTTAAAAGCTGGGCTGCTAAGGGGGCCTAGAGAACCTTTCATTATGGCCTCTAAAGCTTTACTCTACTCCTTTCTGGGATCTTTTATAGAAAGTATTACTTTTTTTAAAAAATCTTTTTTTAAAGCTATATCACAAAAGATGCTACTAAAATAAAATGGATAAAAATAAATATTAAAAAATAAAATTGGCCTAAAAAATCAGAAAGTCTGGTGTTAAACTAGAAAATGAGTAATTTGGTTAAACTTTAGTACCAACTGAAAGAAGTAACCTATGTTATGGGGCAGCAGAAATAAGAGAGACTTTGAGTCTAACTCTTCCTCTGCCATTTCTGTCTATGCAATATTGTATAATTTATTTTTCTTTGGGCCATTCTGGGCCTCAGTCTCTAAAAGGCCATTTAGAAATCACTCTTTAAAAAAGTCACTCTTTTTAGAGGCCCTCTACAGTGAAGGGTTGGATTAGATCATTGGTAATAGTCCTTCCAACTCTGATCATCTATGTTTCTTACATCTATCAAGAGCTTAAGAAAAATTAACCTAAATCCCAACGTTTTTCTTCATAACACTGTCAAAAGTGTTTTAAATTGGAAAAAATAAAAGGCAAACAATTTATTTCATATAAATGGTACCAAAAAAGCTCCCTTACCCCCGCTAAATTGATCAGATACTTTAATTCAGTGAGTCAGAAGGACTTGGATTCAAATCCAACCTCAGACACTATGTGACCCTGGGCAAGTCACTTAACCCCTAATTGCCTCAGTTCTTCACCTGTAAAATGAAGATACACTGGAGAAGGAAATGGCAAACCACTCTAATGTCTTTGCCAAGAAAACCTCAAATAGGGTCACAAAGAGTTGGATACAACTAACAAAAAACTCTTTGAATTTTTTCATTTTTGTTTTGTTGAATGGCCCTTTATCATTTAGCAGAGGAGGACCTCACCTAGAATGTCATCTATAAGTTCATGGTGGTAACCAAATTACCATTTGCTTTTCCTTTAAAACATTTAATATTGGGTTATATGGGGTTCCACCTGCTGCTGGTCTTCTAAGGTAAATAATTATTATTGTTCCCCCCATTACACAGGTGGAGAAGATGAGAGGACTGGGGCGGCTAGGTGGCAAAGTGAATAGAGCACCAGCCCTGGAGTCAGGAGGGTCTGAGATCAAATCCAGCCTCAGACACGTGACACACTTACTAGCTGTGTGACTTTGGGCAAGTCACTTAACCCCAATTACCCTCCAAAAAAAAGAAAGAAAGAAATGAGAGGACTAAGAGATCTGTCCAGAACAAAACAGCAGAAACAAAGGTTAGATTAGAACTGGGCTCTAAATACCTGCCTGCCTGCCCCGTATTCAAAGCACTGAGGTCTTGGTATTGAGCTCAGTTTGTCATTTCCATTAACTCAGTTTCTAATCTCTGCACAACTAGGCAATGGCAACTATCTTCTGACAACCAAGAGAAGAACTTTGCACTTGCCTCCTGGAGGTCTTGCTGATAAGAAATTATCTTTCAAAGTACAAAATCTGCTGTTTCTGGTCTGAAGGGACAGATAGACAGAAAACACAGACAGCCTAGCAAGCAATAGGAGGAAGTTGGCATGGTTTGTCCTTATTCCAGTCAGCACAGGAGAGAGTGTAATGTATTAACCTGACAGCCTGCCTGGATTTGGAGGTTTGGTGTTCTTTCTTCCCCTCCTCCCTTGGCCTTCATTGTGCATGCTGTCATGATTATTTTTACTTTTCTTCTTCATATTTGAATATCAACTTGATTCATATTCCTCACTTTTTGGAAGGTTTTCTAAAGGTTTAATCTCCTTGCCTCTGGGTTAATTATCTCTTTATTTCTTTCTAAATATTGTTGAGGTCGCTCTGGATTAAAGAAGCTAAATGTTCCAAAATTAAATCAATACTCTTGGCTCATTACAATGCTTCATGTTGCTTTATCCTGGTTTTGAGGAACAGCTTTTATGAATGAATACTATGGCTATTTTTAAATGAAAACACCCTATAGTATAAATGCAAAACTCTTCCAAATCTGTTTTTGGAGGGGGGAAAGATATATTTCTCTCAAAAGTCTCAAATTAACAAATGAAAACACAGCGTCCAGTGATATTGTTTCCCAAATATGCCTCAAGTCTGTCATAATCTGTTTTTCTGTAACAATAAAAGAAGTGGTTCCAAGTCCCACATCACTATCATTTTCCAGACAAAGGTTATCTGTGCATTATATTCAATATAGAATTTTCAAATTTTGAAACATTTTATTATTACAGTAATGGCTATTGCAGTTTCTAACAGACACCCTGTCAGAGGGTTTAAAAAATGTATGCCTTGGTTCATGCAAAAAAAAAAAAAAAACAAAGGTCAAAACTTTTAAAATGTCACTTCTTCTGCAGTTTTGCATAGAAAATACATTGAAGCAGTGGGAGGGCTCCTTGCCCATAGAAACAGGCTGTAAGGAAAGAATGTGATCCCGCTGCTGTAGTTTCCACTTTCACTGGCAGCTGCGGGCTGAGCAGAAAAGCACTGTGGGAGCCCATTGTTACCCCAGCTGGGTAATAGTTTTCTTATTTTACAGTCAGCAGCCAAGGGGGGTTGGGGTGTCTCAGTAAAGTGCCTGAAAAAAAAAATATATATATATATATTACTCCCACAAACAGATCACTTTCCCTTCCACTACGAGAAATAGGGATCTAGAAATCTTTTATTTCTGTTGGATCCCTCTATCGAGGTAATTAAACATGTCAAACAAAAAAAAAAAACAGGATGGTGGGTTTGGGGATGAGGAGAGGCTCCTTATTTTCCTAACAAACTTCAGCTTTGGGGAAATGTTACACTGAGGATTGTGAAATCCAGTGCGAAGAGTGAGTCTCCCAAAGGTATATGTATCCAGTCCTATGGTTGTGTCTTCTCAAGCCTTTATTTTCTTGTGGAACAAAAGTGAGACTCTAATGCCATGTCTTGAACTCATAAGGCTCACATCTTCCATTTTCACTGGGGCTGAATTACAGGTCAAAAGATGTTGTTGGAGTTCTGATGATTAAGAGTCTGTTGACAAAGATAGTTTAAAAACTGGGATGAATCTTCAGTAGAGTGTCTTCATGTCCAAAGTTTAACTTTTGCCTGGACTTCAGGTTGCTTTCAGTTATAATTTGCCCATCTAGGAAAAAAGTGTTCCTGTTGCCATGGAAACCCAAGTTTTAAAGGTGAAAAGTCATTGACCTATCCATTGAGCCTGACATCTCAGTGGCAGTAATTAATATTCTAGAAAGGGAAAGACAGCTGCTAAGGAAGATCAGTCCTCAGTTCAGGTGAGTCAGTGAAATTGCTCAAAGCTATGGCCAGGATAAGCTTGTCTCATTTTGAGGCATAAAAGTCATCAAAGGAGTGTCCGATGAAACAATAATAACAATCCATATGCACTGCACACACATTCCAACCTTTCACACTGGCTGTTTTAAATTAAATACTTGACTTTGTGCAGAGTCTAGAAGGATATGATTATGGAAAATTAATCGAATTGTGAGAGCATCAGAAGTCTTTCCTTCCTGATTTCTTAAGAAAGTATCATCACTAACTCTGGAAAATCTTGTAGTTGTGTGTAATCCTAATAGATGGTTTACTTATACTTTTGATAAACCAATGAATCCAGAGTAAACCAAGGATTTAACAGAAGGTTGAGGATTTCATGGATAACTGAGGGAGCCAAGCAGAACCATCATTGTGAAATTTTAGGAAAGAGAAAGATACATCGATACACATAAATTAATATAAACTTATCTTCTTTGATACTTCATTTTGAAGGATCTCTCATCTCTTCCATGTGTATTGCAGATCATGACCCATCCATGTCTGCACATCCAGTGAGATGCTTCTTCATGTCCTCTCATAAGTCTTCCACATATGTTTGGAAATGAAAACAGATTACAGTATAAATGCAAAACTCTTCCAAAGCTGTGTGGAGGGGTGAAAGATTTATTATCTTCTTCACGTTGGTGGCCTTGCTCTGGTTCTCTTGATATTATGTGGAACCAATGGAGCACATGGGCTACAGAGAGGCATATGGCAGGCATGAATAGGCTACAATACATAACAAGAAAGTTATATGGGAGATAAAGCATAAAGGATGTCATCATAGAGATGTGAGATGTGACTGGGGGGGAAAGGTAAATGAATGATAATCAAAAGTATATACTCCATTGGAGGGGGGAGAGAGAGAGAGAGAGAGAGAGAGAGAGAGAGAGAGAGAGAGAGAGAGAGAGAGAGAGAGAGAGAGAGAGAGAGAGAGAAAGGGAGAGGGAGAGGGAGAGAGTTCATAACAATGTTATTAGGAAGAAAAATAAACCAACCTCTTCAAATTATCGAATGTTTTGCACATATCTTGTAAGCAATCATTGCTCTAAAAAGGCTTGCTGAATGAATGATTACTTTAATAATTGTTGCAGGAAATTTTCAATGATGTTCTACATTTCACTTCATCAAGATAATGAATAACTTGAAGAATATCATAGATAAATATATGGGAGGAACTCACAAAATGGGTACATATAATATGTATATATATATATACACATACACATTTATATGATTTTATATATTCCATTATATGATTCAAATATTTTATTTTCTGTTTATATGCAAGTAAAAATAATGGAAATAATATGTAAAAAATGAATTGTTAGACTATAGAAGCAATTGTATTTCAAAACAAAGTAGACATCTGATTTTTGTGTTTTTACTTTTGTATCTCAGTAAGAAGAAATTGTGGTAAACTGGTGAAAGGTAACCACTTGATCATAGAATAACATGAGACATAAAAGTGAATGCCAGCTATAGTATGATAGGCACCTCAAGTTTGAAAAAAATATACATTTCTTTTTTAATTTAATTTTGCTTTTCAGTGAACAAAAATCTATTTTCTTTCCCTCCCATCTCTCCTCCCACTTCTACATTGAGAAAGGAAGAAAGAAAATCTTTGTAACAAATATCAAAATCAATTCCGACATTGGACGTATTAAAAAAAAAGACCTCTTGATCTGCACCCTAAGTCCATCATCTTTCTGTTAGAAGATAGCTAGCATGTTACATTATGTTTGTTCTGGAACTGTGGTTGTCATTGTGTTTATCAGAATACTTAAGTCTTTCAAAATTGTCTTTATGATATTATTAACATATACATTATTCTACTGTTTCTACTAACTGCTCTCAATATCAGTTCACATAATTCTTCCTGGGTTTCTTTGAAACTATCCTCTTCATTGTTTATTACAGAACAAAAGTGTTCCATTATTTTCTTATACCATAACTAGTTTAGTAGTTCCCCCAATTGATGGGCACCCTCTTAGCTTTCAGTTCTTTGTTTCCATACAAAGAGCTACTACACACCTACAATACATGTATGTAGATATGTATATATGTATGTATGAATGTATAGATGAATTCCTTCCCCTTTTCTTTGGTCTCTTTGTAGATATAGACCTAGCAGTGGTATCACTGGGTCAATGGATGCGCAGAGTTCAGTAGTTTTAGGGGTCATATTTCCAAGTTGCTTCCCAGAATGGTTGGGGCAGTCCAGAGCTCCACCAAAAGTGTATTAAAATGTGATTCTTGTCTTTCCCACTCTAATATTTGTCACTTTTTTATTGTTAGCTTTGCCAATCTGCTGGGTGTGAAGTGGAGTTTCAGAGTTGCTTCAATGTGTATTTCTATAAGGATTAATTTTTTTGAAGCAAGTTTTCATATAGCTATTGATAGTTTCACTCTCTCCTGAAAAAATGCCTGTTCATATCTTTTGACCATTTATCAATTTGGAGAATAGTTCATACTCTTATAAATTTAAACCAATTCTCTATATATCAGAAATGAGACTTTTTATCAGAAATTTGCTAGGAAGATTTTCCCCAAGTACCTGCTTACCTTTTAATTTTAGGTTTGGTTTTATTTGGGCAAAATTTTTTAAATTTTATATCATTAAAACAGTCCATTATATTTTCTGAATTCTTTCTGTCCTTTGATTGGTCATGAGGAAAATTCATTTTAAAGGCTACAGAGAAAACATAGGAAGGATACCATAACCTTAAATTATATAAGATAAGTCAGTAAAAGAGGCATGATAAGCTCTCTAGAGAGAAATTCCAAAGATACAAACAAAAATGATTGTGATATAGTTAGTCTCAAGCAGTCACACGAGAAGCTGTTTAAAGAAGCCAATGAGGATACACATTGAACTTACCAAATACCTTCGATTTTTTTAAAACAATGTATTGCACACAGAAACAAGGCAAATAACTGAGGATGGACATTAAATCATAGGGCAGTCTTATAATATCAAACACACTATAGCTGAAATTTGTACTTGTGACATATTAAAATGTTCAAGAGACATAATTTCAAGGCTATTAATAATTTTATTAATTTTAACTGGCAAAGAGTTAATAAAAGGATTGGTCATCTGGCCATCTCTCATGAAGCAAAGACAAATCATGGCAGCTTCTTGATGCTTATAAACCTTTGGAAGAAAGGGTAGGTGTTCCTGAAAGGTGGCAATCAAATCTAATTGGTTAACAATTAATGAGAGGAATGAATATTATAATGAGAGATGGACTTATTCTAACAAGGGGCTGGGGGAAGTAATTCTGATCATTCAGACCTCTCCCTCCTAGGGCAATCTAGCCATAGGTTCCCAAAATGGGTGATACTTCCCCTGGGGGCACAGGAACAATCTGGGGGGTGGTAGTAGTCTCAGGTGCAATTAGGGGGTACTGAATAAAAATAAAGGGGTGGTAGAAGCATAAGGAAAGAAGAAAAGATAATAAAAATTGGAAAAACTGTTTTTACATGTTTCATCTGTTCTGTAACAGAGTTAAAGTCATGGTGATTACATTCTTTTCTAAATAAATACACAAAACACAAGTTATAACTGATCAATGGTCAAGTCCACCAACAGGTCTTAACAAGCAAGTGTTGGCAGGCAAACATATTACTCATTGCTGAGAAGTCCAGCATGCACTGGCAGGGATATGTGCATGTAATGACTTATTTTTTTAAATTTCTTTTTTAAATTAATTAATTAATTTTTTTTTAGTTTACAAGATTCAGTTTCACAATCCCTTGAGTTTCAAATTTTCTCCAACCCCCCACCATGGCGGCATACAATCAAATATAGGATTTGAAAATACCATCATATTAAACATTAATCAGGTTGTAAAGAAGGATTATAACTGATGAAATAAGCAATGGGAAAGAGGAAGAGGAAACAAAACAAAACAAGAAAAAAAAGATAGCAGGTAGTTTGCTTCAATCTGCATTCAAACTCTGTATTTCTTTCTCTCGATGTGAACAAATCTTTCCATCATGAGTCTTTTTGAGCTGTGTAATGACTTATTTACAAGATGATACTATATAGTTACATGATTCAATACTGTGTCATCAAAATTTCAGTGGAAGAAAAACTACTGCAAACTTAAAATAAGTTATTAAATTTAAGATCTGTCATTTAAAAATATATATATATATATATATATTTTGAAATGACACAAAAAACTTTTGAAGGGTTGAAGAAAGTTGATTTCCAGTGGGGTGCTGCAGAATTTTCTTTTCTTTTCTTTTTTTTGAAGAGGGGGAAGTAGGTCAAATAATTTTGGAAACCTCAGATTTAGACAAAGGGGGTCTACTCAGACCTGTCTGACTAGAACACAATAGGTTGGATTTCATCTAAACTAAAATCTCTTTATCTTTTGATGAGACCCAAACTTCCCCAGTTGGGTGGGGTCTGAACAAGATAGAGGAGAAAATTAAGCAAATCTCATTATCAGCAATGTCCTTCATATGCTGGCTGAATAACCTACAAGGGGCTGATTTCTGAATGAGGAAATAGGAAGGCTAAAAAATCCTGGTCTTCCCCAATATTAAATAGTTATTAATGTGAGAAAAATAATCATTTCTCTGAAATCTAAGGACAAGAAAGGGGGTTTTATCTATTTCATGAATAGGAGGATGACACAAGAAGAGATGGAATAACTATTCCTGGTGAATAAGACAATGATAATGGACAATTAAGAATTTTCAGGGGCGGCCAGGTAGCACAGCAAGTAAGAGCACTGGCTCCAGTGTTGAGAAGACCTGGAGATCGAATCCCAGGCTCAGACACTTAGCACCTACCCAGAAACACCTGGCCATGTAACCTTGAGCAAGTTACTTAACCCCAATTGCTTAGGGGCAGCCAGGTGGCTCAGCGAGTAAGAGTACCGGCTCCAGTGTTGGGACGACCTGGAGATCGAATCCCGGGCTCAGACACTCAGCACCACACCCAGAAATAACTGGCCGTGTAACCTTGAGCAAGTTACTTAACCCCGATTGCTTAAAAATATTTAGAAAAAAAAAAGAATTTTCAACTATTCTTTTCTAATCTTGCCTCCTTTTGCTGCACAGATTTTGTCACAATGCCTAAACTACTTTCTCCCTCCATCACTTTCTTCCACTGGTGAGCTCCTTCCCAAGCTTCCATATGAGAAAGGATGCAGACCAGTCATCTTGTACTCTCCAGTCTTCACCATGATGCCCCTATGCAGCAGTTCTCCCCTCCCCCACCACCAACCTTTATTGCTTTTCAGTTCCCTTTAAAGTCTAATTCTACCCCATTAGAATGTCAACTCTTTGAGGACAGGAACTGTCTTTTTGCTTGTATTTTTATCCTTTGTACTTAGCATAGCACCAGGTGCATAGTAAGAATGCTGCTTGAATTATCAACCCATAGATGCCAAAGACAAAGTGAGAGGTCAGTGTAGACTCTGCAGGAACAGGGAGTTTGGGAGTATGGTCCAGCCATTGCCCCTGGGGTGAAAAGTAGCTAAGACTCTGTAGCCTTGCACCTGCTGCCATGTGGCTGCTTTAAAGCTCCTGGTCAGCAGATTGTAGGGGGACCAAGCAACCAGTCTGAGGGGTAATCACTCTTGCTTTAACCTGCTTGGATCTGGATTGAGGTTTAGGATGGAGGTTCTGGGGTGTGTGAACAGTTTGCCAGAGCATGTGGAGGCCTCAGAGAGGACACCCATCTAATAGCCCCAGCAGCTGAGAAAACCCCAGCGATTTGGGACACAGCTCCCCTCTCTGGTAGTAGAGTTCTGCTGTGGCAAAAAGCTCAAAAGTCAAGTAATTGAGTGGCAACATGAACAAGCAAAGGACGGCAAAGTAAGCAGAGCAATCTGACATTAGAGTCCTATTTTGGGGACAAAAAGGATCAAAGCATGGAATGGGAGGAAGACAGCAAAGTCAGAACTCCTGCACCAAAAGCTTCCAAGAAAAATACGAACTGGTTACAGGCCATAGAGGAGATTAAGAAGAATTTCAAAAACCAAATAAGAGAAGTAGAGGAAAAATTGGGAAGAGAAATGAGAATGATGCAAGAAAATTATGAAATGAGAGTCAACAACCTGATTGAAAAAAATAACACCTTAAAAATAGACTAGCTCAAATGGCAAAAGAGGCTCAAAAAGCCAATTAGGAGAAGAATGCCTTAAAAAGCCGAATTTGCCAGATGGAAAAATAATCTCAAAAGCTCACTGAGGAGAATCATTGTTTCAGAATTAGATTGGAGCAAATGGAAGTTAGTGACTTTATGAGAAATCAAGATACTATTAAACAGATCCAAACAAATGAAAAAGTAGAAGGCAGTGTGAAATATCTCATTGGGAAAACCACTGACCTGGAAAATAGATCCAGGAGAGATAATTTAAAAATTATTGGTCTACCTGAAAGCCATGATCAAAAAAAGAACCTAGCAATCGTCCTTCAAGAAATTCTCAAGGAAAATTGGGCTGATGTTTTAGAATCAGAGGGCAAAATAGAGGTTGAAAGAACCCATTGATCGCCTCCTGAAAATGACCCCCAAAAGAAAACTCCTAGGAATATTATAGCCAGGTTCTGGAGTTCCCAGATCAAGGAGAAAATATTATAAGCAGCCAGGAAGAAACAATTTGAATATTGTGGAAACACAATCAGGATAACACAGGATCTGGCAGCTTCTACACTGTGTGATCAAAGGGCTTGGAATATGATATTCCAGAGATCAAAGGAGCTGGGACAAAAACCAAGAATCCCCTACCCAGCAAAACTGAGTATCATGTTTCAGGGGAAAATATGGTCATTCAATGGAATAGAGGACTTTCAAGCATTCTTGATGAAAAAAAACAGAGTTTAATAGAAAATTTGACACTCAGATACAAGAAGCAAGAGAAGCATGAGAAGGTAAACAGGGAAAAGAAATCATAAGGAACTTATCAAAGTTGAACTATTTACATTCCTACATGGAAAAATGATAATTGTAACTTATGAAACTTTTCTCAGTATGAGAATAGTGGAAGGGAATAGAAATGTATATATATGTATATGTATATGTGTGTATACATACATATATATGTCTATATAGGAGGGTATATGGGCATATGAATACATATGTGAGTGTGTGTATGTATGTGCACAGGTATACATAGACAGAGAGCATAGGACCAATTTAATAGGAAGGGATGTTACTTAAATTAAGTAAAATTAAGAGGTGAGAGGAATATAAGGAGAGGAGATGGGGAGAGGCAGAATGGGGTAAATTATCTCATATAGAAGAGGCAAAGGAAAATTATTAATATGGAGGGGAAGAACAGGAAGGCAAAAGGGAATGAGTCAATCTTATTCTCATTGAATTTGGCTTAGGGAGGGAATGACATACACACTAAATAGGGTATCTCACCTCATAGGAGAGTAGGAGGAAGGGGATGGGAGTGGGGATGATGGAAGGGTGATGGAAGGGAGGGCAGGCTGTGGGGAGGGAAGTTGGAAGCACCCACTTTTGAAAAGGGACAGGATCAAAGTAGAGAATAGAACAAGTGGGGGAGTGGGGTAGGGTGGAGGGAAATATAGTCAGTCTTTCACAATATATCCACTATGAAAATGTTTTGCACAGCTACACAGGTACAACCTATATTGAATTGCTTATCTTCCCAATAAGGGTGGGTGATGAGGGAGGAAGGGAAAGAATCTGGAATTCAAAGTTTTAAAATCAAATGTTTAATATATATACATATATATAATTTTACATGTAACTGGGAAATAAAATATACATGGCACTAGTGCATAGTGATCCACCATTCCCTACTGGAAAATCAGAGGTGGCATGGGGGAAGACATGGGAGAGAGCAGATTGGGGGAGGGTATATCCAGTGGGATCGCTATTTTGGGGCAGTGGGTAGGGGAAAAATTGTAACTCAAAATCTTGTGGAAATGAATGATGTAAACTAAAAAAAAAAACAAAAAAAGACAGAATATACTTTAAAAAAAGGATGCTGCTTGATTTGTAGGTAGAGAATGTGGTAGACAATTAAAGTAGATGTGGTATGTAAAAGAACCACACTCAAGATTAATGTTATATTCAGTTAATGTTACATATCTATGGAATACTACATATATTAAAGAAAACAGAAAAGGTACAGTGCCAACACCACTGTGAGCAGGACCATACAACTCTATCTAAAGTTCTGGATTTACTTAGGAATCATCTGATGCAATTGTGTTCCCAAACTCTGAAGCTCAGCTTCTCTAGCCCCTTGTTCTCTTCAAAAACCCCTAGAGATATTCCTTCCCACCCCTAAGGAAAATTGTAGCCCCATACTATAGAGGTTAGGTGGGGATTATCTGTTCTTCCTATGAGCAAAGAGGACAAAAATCTGTGTCAAAATTGAACAACTATAGAAAAGTATGTGGAGAATCAGCTTATGCCAGAAATCATTTCTCAGTTAATTATGTTGTGACCTGTTTTATATGCACTCTTCTTTATAAATTAGATGGAATAGCTTTATAATGTGCATAAAATCATTTTAAATGCCACATACATTCACTCAGGTTTCTATGCAGTTGAAAATCTTAATGTAAAAATATGTTTTTATTATTAATGACAATTAATAATAAGAGGCATCATTGTATAGTCAATCCAGAGTCAGGTAGACCTGATTCTAGGGTTCATATTCCACCTCTGACATTTACTATCCATGTGATCCTGGGCAAATCACTTAACTTCTTCAAGCTTTGGTTTGTACATTGTTAAAATGGGGTTGCTAGGTAGTGCAGTGGACAGAGGACCAACCCTGGAGCCAGGAAGACTTGAATTCAAATCCAGTCTATGACACTTACTAGCTTTGTGACCCTGGGCAAATCACTTAACTCTGCCTCAATTATTCATCTGTGAAATGAACTGGAGGGGTCATGAAGTTGGCTACTGATCAACTAAATAACAACATAATGAGAATAACGATGCTCATATTATCTAACTCAGGTTTGTTGTGAGAATCAAATTATAAATCTTTGGCAACCTTAAAGTGCTACTTAAATGTTAGTTTCTATAATTGTTAGGGGAAGAGTGATTATGATTTGCAAGGTTAGACCCAAAATGGAGTTCAAAATTAGTGAGATTAGAAGAAAACACTTAGCATCTTCCAGTGAGTTCAAGTTAACAGGCCAAGATAAACAACCTCCCAGGTTATTGAAAGATCAGAAATGATAGCTGCACTGTTATTAGGAGGGGTGAAACAGAATTGAAAATGGATGATGTCAAAATTCACAAAAGCTTCATAGGGAAAATCATTTGATGTACAGGCCATCAAGATGGACTTTGACTCATGACCATATTATGAGCCATTATTTAAAAGGATATTTTGTGTATATTTAGAAAGGGAAGTAGTTATCACCAAGAACTATGGGTTCATCCAGATAAGGGCACACCCAACTAATGTCATTTCCTTTTTTCATAGGATTCCTAGATAAGAAGAAGTTCAAAAGTAATTGTATACCTGGATTTAAACAGAGCTTTTGAAAAAGTCATTATAACCTCTTGGGCTGGTTGAAAAATATGGATTAAAGATAGTTAGGTGGATTTATAAGAGGCTGAATGACCAGTCCCCCCAAATAGTATGAAATTTCAAACTAGAGAAAGGTCTCTAGTGGAGTGCCCAAAGGACTCATCCTTAGATGAAGGTATACAGGACATATTTATAAAATTTGAATATGACACAAAACTAGGAGGGATAGTTGACATTTTCAATGACAGAGCCAGTATCTAAAATGACTTTAGAGGCTATAACAATAAGCTAGGTCAAACAAAATTACTTAAGAAGGAGATATAATAAAGTTCTGCACTTGGGTTTCAAAAATCAACTCCATTAATACAGGATATGGGATGTATGGCTAAATAACCACCTGTGTGAAAAAGAAGTCTAGGCATTTTGGTGTATGGAAAGCTCAATTTAAGTCAACAGTGTGATTTGATAGTCAATTAATACAGCCTAACAAATCTTTGTCCCCATTAACAGAGGCAAGGTGTCTAAAAAAGAGCAAAATGTTAGTCCCACTGCACTTAGTCCTGTTGAGATTATATCTGTAATATAATGCTCCATTCTGGGCACCATGTTTTAGGGAAGATGTTGGTCAGTAAACTAAAGGGCATTCAGAGGAAAGTGACCAGAATGGTAAAGGATCTTGGAAGTATATCATATGAGGTTAAGTTGAAATAGCTAGGTATATTTAGATCGAAGAAAACAAGGTATATAGAACATGATAACTGCTTTTAAATTCTTGAAGAGCTAACATAGCAAAGAAGAATTAGTCTAGTTTTGCATGCCTAGCTAGGATCAATGGACAAAATTTCCAAGAATTAGTTTTCAGTTCAATACAATGAAACTCTTCTTAATAAATACTACTGCTCTAAAGTGGAAATAGTTTACACAGGCTTTCAAAAGTAGTAAATGTCTGAGACAGGATTTGAACTCAAGTATTCTTGACTATACTCTAGCACTCTGCCCAACACTACTGAGTTGTTTGAAATTTGAACACGGATGGCATGGGGAAAGGAGGGGTAAGGGAATGATAGCTGCAATCTACTTCACAGAGTAGCTATAAGGGTCAAATGAGATGACATATGCCAATTAGTCAGTAAACATGAGATACAAAGAAAGGTAAAAGATAGTCCCTGTTACCAAGGAGTTTGCAGTATAATGGGGGAGACATGTAAACAACTAGTCCTTAGACCTCTTTTATCACTGGACTTTTTCTCAGAACTCTCATTCAAGTCATACACCACCTCCATGAAGATTAATCCCAAATCCATACCAACCCTGACTTCTCTTCTGAGTTCTAGACCCATGATTCCATTTGCCTACAGGACATCTCCAACTGGATGTCCTGCCAGCATCACAAACTCAAGATGTCTAAAACTGAGTTTATTATTTGTTCTTCCCTCTAACTGTTATTTCTGTCAAGGGCACTATCATCAACTCATCACCCCATGGTCATATCCCTAGAGACACCTTTGAATACTTTATCTAACATGCTATTGAATATGATGCAATACTATATCTTATAACTTTCTGCCTTAACATGTTGTCTTTAGTATAAACTTCATGACTCAGCCATATGGTACAGTTGAATGAGTTTGAGGGCCTGATTTCAGTCCCCAGCTCCTCACATGCAGTCATTGTGACCTTGAACAAGTCACAAGCAACCTCTGTGAGCCTCTGTTTCCTCATCTGTAAAATAAAGGAACCTCTAAGATCTGTTTCAACCTTGTGATTTCCACCAATCACTAGTCCAGTGTTTTCAGCACAAGAGATGCTCAGCAAGTTGTTGCTAAGTCAATAATAGAACCCTTAATAAGCCATAGCTAGAAAAACTGAAGCTCCTAGGTGAATTTTAGGAAGTGGCAGGAGGATGAAACAGTTAGGTGGTGCAGTGGCTAAGGCATCAGCCCTGGAGTCAGAAGGACTTGAGTTCAAATTCAATCTGGCAGTTACTATGACCCTGGGCAAGTCACTTAACCCTGATTACCTCCCCTTCTCTGCTCCCCCCCAAAAGAAAAAGAAAGTGATGGAAAATAAGAGCTACTATATATGCTTCTTATGTGTAAGATAGCATCTCTCCTGCCTTCTGTCCTCTCCTCTTGACAACCCTGTCCATCAGGCACTGGGTGATCAATTACTATCAATGATAGTCTTTGCAAAACAAAACAAAACAAAAAACCCAGGCTGGAGCCCCAGGTTACAAAGATAATGTATCCCAAACCCCAAATTTACAAAGTTCTTTACAAATCTGAAGGTGATGGATTTAAAAGGCATAAAAGACTATGTTAATTATGTTTAATTAGCACAGTGTAAAATGGCATCAAGAAGAAATTTATACTTTGCATAACTTGCTATATGATCTTGGATGAATTAACCTCCCAGCCCATCAATGTTCCCATTTATAAAAAGAGATAATAATAAATGCCCTCCCTAATTCACAGAGTTATTGTGAGAGTGAAATGGGACAAAATGCTCTAAAAAAATGTTACGAATTGTAGCATGGGGTTTTTGACCATATTCCAAGAATGGGATAGCTGGCTTTGCTTCCTTGACTCACACCAGAGGGCCAGTAAAAGGGAGAGGTGGCTGAGATGTAATGAGACATATTTGGCACTTGAAGTCAGGAAACTTGAGGTTAAAAACCAGCTCTGTCCCTAGGAGATACTAGGCAAATCATTTGTTCTTTCTGGGCTCGGGTTTCCTCATCTGGAAAATGGGATAATAATACCTTCGCTGCCTCCTACTTCACAGCATGGTTGTGAGTATCAAATGAGGTGTAAGGGGTGAGCTCTTCCCATGCTGCTCACAGGGACACAAGAATCTCTCGTCTTCTCCGCCCCTCTCCAAGGGAGACTTTGATTCTTGCCAGGAGGTGAGCAGAAGACGGGGGCCACGAGGCTGGCTTTCTCTGATCTCTTCAAAAAAGGGAACTAGACTAGAATTATATCTATCAGCTTTCCCAAATATTGTTAGTCTAGAGGAAATAATTTTAGGTTCAAGCTGCTTTTCCCCATAATGGGGAAGGAGGCTGTAAGATGACTCCCCTCCTACCAAATGATAGTTAAAGAAAGACCATAATAGAGTTTTAAAAGTTAATAAGTTCATTTATCCAAGCTTATGGAAAACAGACATCAAAAGTGTTATATAGATTAAATCAGTTTATTACCAAATTTGCAGATACTACACAATTATATAGAGAGTTAAATAGATGACACCAGACAATACAGAGTGAAACAGTTCTCTCACTGGGAGCAGGACATCTCAGTTCAACCAAAGGAGACAGTCCTCAATATTATAAAAATGGAAATTCCCTAACGTCTCTGGTTCTTCCTGAAGACTTTCTTTCCCTTCAAGGGCTTCTCCTTGAAGAGAGTCTAGAATTGTCATTGTCCTTTCTCAAAGACAGAGGCAGAAAAGAAATCTCTCCTACCCAAGCTCTGGACAACCTTGTCCATCAGGCACCAAGCACTGAGCTAGCACTCCCTATTCATGAGAAGTCTTATGCAAATGCCTAGGCATGAGCCCTGGGCTATGAAGGTAACACCAAATTTAAAAGTTCTCTACAAATTTGGAGGTGATGGTTTTTATTTTTGTTTTGTTTTTCTTTTTGGAGGGCAAGGCAATTGGGGTTAAGTGACTTGCCCAAGGTCACACAGCTAGTTTTTGTATTAAGTGTCTGAGGCAGGATTTGAACTCATGTTCTCTATTCGCTGATGGTTTTAAAAGGCATCAAGGACTATAAAAATTATGTATATTATTCATCTAATAAACATTTATGTAGGGTCTTCTGTTTGTGAAGTACTATTATAGGCCTGAAGGTATGAAGTTTAGATAAGATATGCTCCCTCCTTTATGGTGTTTATAACCTAGCAAAGAGCTGAAACACAGACTATAATGCTCAATACCACATTATAATCTGCATTAGGGAGTTCAAACAATGAAGTCTGAGGCCATAAGATTTCCCAATGAGTGAAATCAGGAAACAATTAACAGAGAAGATGATATTTGATTTGGATTTTGTAGCATGAGCAAGAATTCAACAGGTAAAGGAGGAAGTAAATTTCTGGGTATAGGAAAAAGTATGAACAAGGAGGATATTGAAGCAGAAGAACATAAGGCAGGGGTGGGGAACCTGCAGCCTTGAGATCACACGTGGCCCTTTAGGTCCTCAAGTGCTGCCCTTTGACTGAATCCAAACTCGTTTGCAATAGTTTCTTTTATAACCCTATGTATTTTGTCTGATGCATTAAAAAATTATTTAGAAGATTCCACAGGCTTCATTAGATTGCCAAAGGTGTCCAAACTATCTGAATTTTGATCATTTTGACTTGTGAATATTTCTGTGGGTTCTAAGTATTAGCTAATTTATTGCCAATCCCTCACAAATCTGTATTATCTGAAAATCTGATAGGCATGTCATCCATTCCTTCATTCAAGCCACTGGTGAAAATTCGAGGAGAATAGGGCCTAAGAAAGATCTCTGCTCCAACCCAGTAAGGACAGTTCTCTCCACCTTTACAGCAAGATGTGACTACTTTTCAGGCCCATTAGTTCAATCAATTCTAAATCCACCTAACTATAATAAAAGTCTCTTCATCTTGTCCACAGTCATAGCAAGGAAAACTTCTCCAATCTTTTTGTTTATACCTAGGTAAACTAGGTAAGCATTCCTCTGATTTATCAGTCTAGTAAACCCGTCAGAAAAAAAGAGTTGTGATTTAGTCTGACATGATGCCATGTTGCCTTTTCACTTCCTTTCACTTGGTTATCGCTTCCTTTCCTTTTTTTTAATTAAACATTTTTTATATCACTTCCTTTTCTAGTTGTTCCCAAGCCACTTCTTTAATTGTAGAATTTAATTGTAGAAAGTGCCAAGAATTGAAGTTAAGAAAACCAGATGACAGTTTCAAGACAAGTCTCTTCCTATTTTTTGCAAGCTTATGCAAAACCTTTACAAATCTCTGATTTTGCTGTATCTCTCCCATTCTCCATTATTTTGTTTTCCCTCCCCTTCACACAAATTCATTGGGTATAGCTAAATATTCTCTAACTACCTGCTTACTTATCTTGAGTTCCAACTCCTTAGTAACAATTTTTGTTCTAAACCTTTCCCCACAATTTTTTGTTCTATGGTTCCAGTTGGAAGATAACTTCTCTTGGCAGAGAAAACAGAAACAAAATAAGAATTGAGTAAGTCTGCCTTCTCCTCATTCATTATCGTTGATCTACTACCCCTTTCAATTTCCTTGTAACTTGTAGTCTTGGACAGTGGGACTTGGGCATTAAAAAGGTTAAATGACTTACCCAGGACCATGCAGATGGTATGTGTCAGCAGCAATACTCAAACCCGAGTCTTCCTGTCTCCAAGACTGACTCTCCTTCACTATACTACTCAGCCTCTCCAGTGAGAGTTATAGGACCAAATCTGCCTGCTTAGAATTTTTAGTTCGCCTTGGACATGCCTTGCACTTCATGCATTTGTACATGTGAACATCTGAAGTTGAGTTTTATTGCTTGTTCCTTCCTTGGGCTTTATCTCTTATGTGTTGCTGAACATTTCTACCAATACTCTCACATAGTCACTTCTCACCATTGTATCTAGCTTGGTGATTACATAGAGGCAGTTTTTCTTCACTTCTCAGTTGAAGGATCATAGATTTAGAGGTGAAAGAGGTGTCAGAGGTCATCAAATCCAACTGCTTCATTTTATTTTACAGATGAGGAAACAGAGACTCAGAGAAATTCAGTGGCTTGGTAGACCCACTCACTGATTCATCCAATAATAGACATATTAGTTTGTAGTAAAAATCTGAGAGCATGCACGACTCAGTTATGAGTCATCCTGGTACAAAAAGAGCATCAAACTGGGAACTGGGAGACCAGGGTTTTAGGCAAAGCTCCACCATTAATTAGATTTGTGACCCGAGGCAACTAATTTCCCATCTCTGAATCTCAATTTTCTCTTCGAAGAATGTTAGAGGGACAATTTCTAACACCTAAGAGGATTAAGCCTAGAAGTGACCTATTATAACCCTCTTATTTTACAGATAAGGAAAATGGGGCCCACATAGTTAAAGGAATTTACTTGAGTTGAGCCCAAGGTCACACAGGTAGTAAAAAGAAGAGACAGGATTTGAACTCAACTCTTATGACTCTAGGCTCAGCATTCTTCCTACAGCTCTAAACTTCAACTCTAAAATTCTGCTTTGTCTTCTTTTTAAAAAAAATCATATGTCCACATAACATGAAAGAATATTATTGTACCACTGTTTTCTTGAGCATTTTTAATCCCATACTAATTAAGCTCTAAGTAATAGAAGATAGAAATCAACATGATCATCTTTTGCATACATCCCCATATCCTACCTCCTCTCCTCAATTTTTCCATACAGATTTTCTTACCACTCTACTTCAGTAGAGGTACCTTTTTTTCTTGAATGACCTAAATAACTTGTCTGCTTTGACAGTTCTTTTATTAAAACATCAATAGTACTGTTTGTTCTGTTTCTGTGTTGATTCCCCAAGGAATAAAGTCCTTTTCCCTGTCCATGCTTTCCTTCACTTTCCAATATAGCACAAAAGATTTTTTTTCCTTGGGAAGCAGTGTGATTTAATGAGAAAGACCATGAGATGTGGGGTCACAGAACTGTCTTCTAAAATAACAGGTATATTGCTTGCTGCCTGTGTGACTTTGGGCAAAGCACTTCTCGCTGGGACTCGATTTCCTCATCTATCACCTGAGAGAGTTGGATTAGAATTCAGGTGTTCACTTGGAGTTCATGAACTACATACATAAACACACATACATGTGTGTACATATGTGTATGCACGTATAAGTAAACTACACAAATAATATACAGATATCCATGAACTACCTATATGTCTAAAACTATGTATATGTTTATTTATACACATACATACATGCATATACATTCAGATAGATATGTAACTGCATTTCAATATAACTAATTTCCTTTGTGATCTTACGTATTTTTAAAATTCATTTAAAAACCTTTTTCTTTGAAGGTATCTATAGGTTTCAAAGGGGTCCCAGACACACAAAAAGCTGGTATCAAATGACCTCCAATGTCCCCTGGAGTAGTGGTTACAGTGCTGGGATTTGAGTCAGATAGAGTTGGGTATTTATATTGTATTAGAGACATAAATCACAGATGCTGAAATACTCTAGGAAACTATAAAATTATAATGTAATCTAAGATTCCAACAATTAGAGTGTACTCAAGTAGAACTCCTTCTCCTTCAGGACTATGCCTAGAACCCTGAAAGCAATAAGTAGGCAACCTTTGTCTGATGGACCTGGCTTGCTAGTGAGAATTAGAGTTGGGGAAGAGTGAGCCCAGAGTTAGTGTTATATGTAGGGGTTTCATATGAAATGAGTACTAGCCTATATGAGATGAATTCTAGACCTCTCACATTTTAAAGGACTCACTTGAAAGATTCTTTACTTGGTACTCTCTTTTTACTAGATACTCTAACTGTTGGAATCCACTAGATAATGAGAAGATGCCCTTTGCAAATATTAAAGTGATATATAAATTCAGTTTTAAGTAATAGTATTAATTATCCATTAATTAACCTCTCTGAGCTTCCATTTCCTGCCTTGTGAAATGAGGAAGGCAAGATGATCACTAAAATCCCTTGCAAAACTAACATTACATGATCTCTATATGATTCATATTGTGTGGAGAGATTTTTGTGAGGTCAGCTTGTCTCTCATGCCCTTTGATCAGAATTATGCCTGAATCATTGCATCTATCTCATTTTAAAAAGCCTTATGATAGCCTTCATATCAATTTTTCAATGTATTCAAAGGTGAATGAGTAATTAGAATCAACTCAACATGCAAATTAGCATCAGTAATTTGGGTCATAATTGTCAATCCAGTTTTTAAGTGCTTTGCTTGAAGAGTTATCTCAAGCATCTCTGAAACACAATTTGGATCCACACAGGAGCTTATCCATATGCACCAAAAACTTCATAAAAAAAACATAATATCAGTTTGGGACTCAGAAATAATGTCTCTAGATGACACTATTGTCAAGGGAGGGAAGGAGGACAGTTGCTTCCTTAGGATAATAGCTCACCTGGGGGACTGCAGATGGAGCTGTAGGAAGCGTTGAGCTAGAAACCAAAGACCTCACTGCTTAGGGTACCATAAGGTATGAATAGAGCTTGGAATGCTTCTGCTTATCTCTATAAAGATAGGGTTTGTTTTATGCATAAGATGTGTTCTTCAAAAGTATGTAAATCTAAGTCAACTGATTCTAATACTACTAATAAAACAACAACAATGATAGCAGCGGTTGACATTTATATTCTTCTTGTTCTGTTGTTATTGTTATTAGAATCAGTTGGATTAGATTTACATACTTTTCAAGAACAAAGATTATGACATTTATATAAGGTTTTAAAGTTTCCAAAATACTTCATTGAGATGATTTCATTTAACCACCAAAGAAGACTTGTGAAGTAGATATTTGGGTGGTGGTGGGATGTTTGGACCTTTACACCTACTATCTTTATTTTACAGATGAGGAAACTGAGGCTCAGAGGTTAATGACATCATAAACTCATAGATTTAGAGTCGGAAGGGACAATGACAATGGCTATCTAATCCATTTTACAGATGAAGAAAGTGAAGGAAGGGAAGGGGCTTACCCATGGTCACAGACGGAGTGGATAACAGAGTTGGGATTTGCAAGCAGGTATTCTAGTTATGATGGATAGAGAGCCAGAACTGGATTCAGAAAGACTCATCTGTGTGACCCTGGACAAGTCACTTAACCCTGCTTGCCTCATTTTCCTCTTTGGTAAAATGAATTGAAAAGGGGCGGCCAGGTAGCACAGCAAGTAAGAGCACTGGCTCCAGTGTCGGGATGACCTGGAGATCGAATCCCGGGCTCAGACACTCAGCACCACACCCAGAAATAACTGGCCGTGTAGCCTTGAGCAAGTTACTTAACCCCAATTGCTTTAAAAAAAATGAATTGAAAAAGGAAATGGTAAACCACTCCAGTATCTTTGCCAAAACAACAACAACCTGCAAATAGAGTAAGAAGAGATGGATAGCCTGGAATGACTTAACAACAACAGCAGCAGCAGCAGCAGCAAAGCTTTGACTGCATAAGCAGTACTCTGTTGCCTTATAAGGAGAGCACTTTAATACTTACAAAGTACTTTCTTTCCCACCAACTTTTGAGGTTAGAACTCCTAGTTCTTCCATTTCTGATTGATATTTAATTCAAAACAGCTCCCAGAACCTTACTTTGAGCCTCTCTAATTAGTTAATGATCTCTAAGCACATATTTAAATACATTAGGGGAAGTCTATTTAAAGGAACACAAGGGTGAATGCTTTTGTAAAATGAATTCTTTTGTAACGCTAATAACCGACCCATTATTTTACTGTTTTGTAAAGCTGGATTTTTACAGATTGGATTTTCTTAAAAAGAGGCATACCTCTATTCCACCAAATTTCTTCAAATGACCAGTTACTTAGATTTTTTTTAATTGGCAACATCCTCAGATTTGTAGAATATAAGAGCAAATATGAGAACCTGGATATAAGAATGTCCTCCCCCCAAGCCTTTCCCCAAATTCAATGACCCCCAAACAAGCTTTGTGTCTGTATAGAGGTGATTTCTTTCCATTAAGAGAGAATAAGCTGCCAGGGCTGAAGCTTTTTAGTAGCAGAAGATGCCTGTCCTAAAAGGTCAATTTAGGACCTCTAGTGAATACTAAATCCACATACCCAATACCCCAGTGAGAGCATATAAAGGCCTCCACATCTGTCCTAGAATTTAGGAGGTTGACTTGTCCCTATGAATGGCTGAATGATGAGAGCCCTTATTTAAAGGAGAGGGGATGCTACATTTTATTTTCCATGACAGGCAGCTGTTTTTCTCCATCTATTGTCACTGGGAACAGATCACTTCTATGGCACAGAACAGGAGAAATGGGATGACCCTGTTTCTTCTAGCATTTATGCTGGACTCTACTTCCTTCTGACTCCCTTAAAACAGATGCTTTTCATTCTGCTAGTTAGAACCTTAATGTGTGGGGGGGGGAGGGGAAGAAGACTCGAAATGAAAATGAACAAAAATTCCATTGTTCACCATGCCATCTATGATTCATCCTCTACCATCGTGAATTACCTCCTTTCCATCCCCAAACTCCTTAAACCACACCTAACACTTTATTCTCTAACAACAATAACAGTAATAGTAATAATAACAATAATAACTAACATTTATATAGTACTTACTATGTATCAAACATATGTTAAGCACCTTGCAATTATTACTTTATTTGATCCTAGCAATAATGCTAGGAATTAGGTGCTATTTTCACCCCCATTTTACAAATGAGAAAATTGGGGCAAACGGAGGTTAGGTGACTTGTCCAGGGTCATACATCCAATAAGTGTCTATGGTCAGATTTGAACTTGAGTCTTTGTGACTCCTAATCCACTGCACCATTTAGTTGTCATATCTAGATAGCTAGGTGGCACAGTAGGCTTAAAAAAAGGAGGAGGAGGAAGAGGAAGAAAAAGAAGATTATTATGAAGGAGAAGATTACTATTATTAAGAAGATTATTATGAAGGAGGAGGAAGAAAAGAAGAAGAAGGAGGAGGAGGAAGAGGAAAAGGAGGAGGAAGAGGAGGAGAAGGATGTGATGGCTCTTCATTTAAAAAGTAAAAAGAGATGATTATTTCAATGTTTTTCTTAATTTGTAGGAGTCTTTCTCCTAAACAAGTCAATGTATTTTTGAAATCATAATATAAAAGGATTGACTGAAAGAATTGGGGATGTTCAACCAATAGAAGAGAAGGGAAACTTAGGGGAAGGGACACATAAAAGTTATCTTCAAATACCTGAAGGATTATTAAATGAAAGAGGGAACACACAATCTGCTTGGTTCAGAGGGTAAAACCAACAGATTATAGAAAATGCAAAAAAGTAGATTTTGGTTCCAGTCAAGGAAACACTCCCTAAGCATTGGAGCTGCATGTGGAATTGATGAAATTCCAATTTCCTCTGAACTGGAGGTCTTCAAGAGAATGATCCTTTGTCAGGGAGTTGTATATGGAATGTATGCTTCAGTTATGGATCAGTCTTTAAGGTTCTTTGTGATCCTTCCACTATTTTCTATTTCTATGTCCATTTTCCTTATAGTTCTGTAAGGTGGGGCAGGCAATGACTCCATTTTACTGTCTGAGAAACAAAGTTGAAAAGAGTCTGGTGACGAGAAGTATTTTAGTGAGACAGAGGCAAAGATTCAGTTAAAACCCTATGCTCACAGCAGAACATGATTGGACCTACTAATGGAGAATACTATTATCCAAGAAAAAGATCCTTATATCTACCTTTTTCATTTAATGAACATTTTTTTGGACCAGACTTTTGATATCATTGGTGTCAATGTCTGTTGAGAGCTGTTTGGTAATATATAGTTTTAGAGAGTTGCCTAAGTGATTAAGTGACTTGCCCAGGGTTACACAGCCAGTATTTATCAGAGAAGGGATTTGAATCCAGGTTTTCCTGAATCCTAGACCATCTAGCCATTACACATTGCTGCCTCTGTTAAGGAGCATAATGGCTACTAAGTGATCACTTGATTAAATCAGAGAATAAGATCAACCAATAAACATTAATTAAGTACCTACAAGGCTCTGGGAATACAAATTTTTTAAAATGAAAAAAATCTTTACCCTTGAGTAGCTTACATTTTAATAGTGGACACAACTTGTATACTTTTAAGTATATACAGAATAAATATAAAGAGAATAAATACAAAATCATCAAGGAAGGAGGTCACTGGCAATGGGGGGGATCAGGACAGGCTTCATATAGAAGGTGGTGCTCAAGCTGAGACTTGAAGGAGGAGAGATCCCCCATGAATGTCCTCTAAGTTCTTCATCATAATAGGGAGGGAATCCCAAATTTTCCATGTCACTTAAGCTCTGGCAGGTCCTACTAACCTGGAAAGTTTTAAGTATTATTCCAATGTTGAACTGTATGTCTGCCATTTGGGCACCAGTCTTCTAGGACCACAGGGCCAGCAAGGAGATTAATACATCCAGGGTGAGTTGAGGATGGAGGCAGGGAACACATCCATTTCTTATGATCAATTAGCAAGATGTGGAGGGCCCATGATCTGTGTCAATGGAAAGAAAAACCACGCCAACAAAGTCCTAAAGTTTTAAAGAAAAGAATAACATATCCACATTTTGTAAGCAGAATACAGAATTTTTAAAGCTCACAGCTAACTGATGGAACTGGGGGTTTACATTTTATTTTCTTTAGGCACCATTGAACTTTCTCTCAGAATGTGGAATTCTCAAAGGAATATAAGACCAAGTCAGCAGCTTGAGTCTATTTCTAGCTCCACCTCTCCCTTGTATGACCTTGTAAAGTCACTAAAAAAAAAAGAAAGCATTCCTTTGCCTGATTTCTTCATCAGAATAATGCAGGTAGCAGTCATGAATATTTGTTTTCTGCAGGTTCATTTGTGTATACCTCTTCTTACTTGAGAAGTACTAAGCAGCTGCAGAACTATTGTTCTTTCTAATAATCTCTTTTTTGGCATTCGCTCATCTGCTTCTCATTCTCTATATTAATATTCATCTGCAAGAAAGGCGCTACAGTTAACAAGGTGGGTAACTTCCCACTGCTTTTTACTGGTAAATTGACCAGTGATGACACAGAGGCAAACAGCTCTGGGAACATTATCTGACATTTTTGTATGATCAGGATTTTTCTTCTTTTCATATGATTATGTTAAAAGGATTATTTTGTATAAGGGAAAATTTTTTAAAATTCTTCTTGGTCCAGTCAACAATGACCAGTGGTAAACTGATCTTTATTACTCTGTAGTAATCTGATCTAAAATAATCATATCAAAAATTGATGGCATTTTATGTTTTGGGGAAAAGTTTTGATAAATTTTGTATCATCACAATCACTACCCTCCTCCCCCATATTTCTTTGCTTTATACAAAAGAAAGACAACAAAACAAAGCCACTTAGTGTATATGGTCTGTGACTGAGGGAGTATGAGGGTGTTTGCACCCAGAGTTAGTGATGTGTGTATAGGAATCCTTGAAGCTCTGTCAATTTGCTTATTTATTGCCTGTGTGATCTTGGGCAAATCACTTTATTTTCTGGGCTTAAATTTCCTTACTTGCAAAATGACAGGTTGGGTCAGATGACCTCTGAGATTCTTTCTAGCTATAGATTTATGAACTTTTGATTTGTCCATATGGCTATAAGGTGATTGAATAAATCCATTTACTCCTCCCCAAATTTTACATGCACACACACATACATATATATATATATATACATAATTGATTGTAATACACATACAGACTACCTGTCAATGACCAAACTGACATCTCTTCAAGCAGATATAAACAACTGTTGGGGCAGCTAGACGGCTCAGTGAATAGAGCACCGGCCCTGGAGTCAGGAGGACCTGAGTTCAAATCTGGCCTCAGACACTTAACACAAAAAACTAGCCATGTGACCTTGGGCAAGTCACTTTACCCCAATTGCCCTACTTTCCCCCTCCAAAAGAGCAAAAAACAAAATAAAAAAAAACTGTCTAAAATTTCACTGGCTGTTGGCAGTCACATGGGGGGGGGGTTGATAGAAAAGTGAGAGCAAACATTAATCAAAGGTTGATTGGGTCTTTTCCAAATACATCCTACCCATTTGGAAAGTCTTGTGTTTTTAGAGGGTTTGACCTTAACATAAAAGAAAAGTGATAGAATGTCCCTTGATACCTTGATTTCCCTGTACATAAAATCAACAGGCCCTCTTTTATTTAGAATGGGAAACTTTAAATTGGTATGGAAAGGGACAAAGCTGGAGGAAATACTGTCTCATCTGAACCACTCATCAGAGTTTGAGAACCATATGAGTCATATTTCTAATAGGTGTTTTTTCATAAAGTACAATTAATACTTCCCCCAACTTTTGTCATATTTAATGGTGTTGTCTAAGAAAAGAATGTGGAATCTCCATGTGAATTCAGTGCTGTTATTTCAAATCAAGGCAAGCAACACAGAAGACATCTTTTTCAGCAACCCAGTCTTCCTTTGTGTGGCTTAAGGGTAGACAAGATTGCTGTTGAGGACAGAAATGGAGGGTGGGAAAGAACCAGCATATCTGTCTTCCTAGCTCTTCCTTCATTGCCAAGCTAATAATGATGGAAAAGTAAATTGCTTTTTAATAAGTTGGGGACTCTCCAGGGGATGTGGGTAAAGGGTTAATTTAATGCTTGACCCATTAAAACCATTGATGGCAGTGAGAACCTTGTCAGGCTGATCAGATGATTATTTCTGGAGGATAAGTGGTTGAAAACTGAGCCCCACTAGTTCAGGTAATCAAGGGAAATCGGCATAAAAGAGAAGATGTGGCTGAGTAAAGACAGAACGGCTACCTGAGATTCTATTACTTGTCGTCTTTCAAGCATAATAATGAGATTATAGTAACCCTAAACTGGCTGAAAACAGAAATCTGGCTGTCTGTCAAGTTCATTGTGTTGAGTTTTACAACACTCCAGATCTGGTTGCTCTGAACCTGGAATAATTATACCAGGAAGACGGCCTCAAAGAAATCCTTTTCAACCTGGGAGCTTTGTCAGGCTTTGGCTTCTGACCAGTGCACCATTGTTTATAGCATGAAAAACTTGTTAATGTTTATTTTTTTTCACCATGTAATTCTAAAAATATATATATATATAATAATATATTGCCACAAGGCCTTTCTTCACTACATCTGTCACAGGTTTATTGTGCCTTTCTGAATGAGCTTGTTATCGATCTGTGAGCCCCCTGGTTTCCTTGTGGTGGTTTCAGTGGTAGCCTTGGCCTGTAATCATTTCCTCCACACCCAGGATTGAAATACCCCTCATATCACAGACCTTGAATTACCAGGTTAACTATATGACTTTGCCAAAAAGAAATTAATGAACCGTGGAGCCCCCTAATCAAGAAGCATCAAAGGTTGCAAAAACACCAGCACCTACTGTCCACTCTTGATAAAATATTTGTCCTATTCCTTGACAGTTGTTTGTGGTTCATAGGGTCCAAAGGCTGATTTTTCAAGTTGGGAAACCAGGTGGCTACAGGAGACCATCTGAAGCATCCCCTGCATAGTGGTGTCAAACATATATCAAAAGGAGGCCACTAGCCCATCCATAAGAATCTGTGCCCATAGCATATTGACTCAGTTTTAGAATGCAATGTTACCTATTGTGTTTTTATTTATTTTGTTAAATATTTCCCAATTACATTTTAATTTTGTTCAGGTTGCCGCTGGGGGTGCTATGAGTAACAGGGGTCACATGTTTGATGCCACTGCTCCTACTTTGAGCTAACACTCAGGAATTAAACAAATGAGTTCATAGGATTATAGATCCAGAGCTGAGAGGGTCCTTAAAAGGCATCCAATTCAACACTTTCCTTTTCTAGATGGAGAAACTGCTTCCGGGAGATGCTGTGACTTGCCCATTGTCATAGAAGTAAGTGGCAAAGTCACAATTTGACTTTCTTGCAGGAGACCTTTCCTAGCCCCCTGTTGCTGTTCATCCTTCATTCTTGAAGAGAACCAATGGCATCATGATGGGGATGTGCTGACTTGCTCTTGGATTGGACTTAAGTGAGGCAGAACTGTGAAAAGTCATCAGTCTTACTGTCTCCTCCAAAGTCATCAAAGTCCAGTGGCAAGACAGAGGTCAAGAAAATTGGCAATGACCGAGGATACAAGGAGTGACCTTGGCCTTCTAAATTAAGATCTTTCCCAGGTCTCATTTGTATAAGTCAAAATTCATTCAATGACTAAGGACTAGGTAAGAATTGAGACAAAAAATGAATGTTCTAGTTTGTCATCACAAAAATAGCAACCCAGGATGGGAAGATCCTCAGAGTTTTGGGCCAAAATAGGAAACAATTGCTACTTATACTCATTCTAAGCCATCAAAACCTAAATCATGAGCAACAAAGGCTTGGGCCCTAGGGGCTATTATTGTCACCACCACCCAGGCTGTTAGTGTCATCCCCCCTGAGCAATCTCATTTTTTCTATTTATATCCATTTATATATTTATATCCATCCATTTATTCTAAATATATCTATATGCACCTACTTATTTACATGTTGTTCTCTCACTAGAATGTGCACTACTGGAGGGCATGGATTTTTTTACCTTTCTTTGTAACCCCAGAGTTTAGCACAGTGCTAGAAAGAACATGGTGGGTGAATGCTTAATAAATGCTGGTCCACTGGCTCCTCTGTCTCACTTAACTGAACCCTGAACTTCTAACATCAAATCCAACACTCTTTCTATTGTATCATAATGACTCCCTGATAAGAGGTTTATATGGAACTTGCTTTTTTAAAGTAGTGATTATTTTAAAAAATAAGTTTTCTTGATGTCTTTTTCCTTCATCATAGATTTCACCAATATGCCTTCCCCTCCTCTCCTAGGGAGCCATCCCAGGTAAGCAATAATATTTTTAAAGGCAAGAAAGAAAGAAAAAGAAGAGGAAAAACCTAGCATGACTGAGTTATATATCAAAAAAGTCTAAAAATACGTGTAATGAAAGCAATGACTTTTTTTTAAAAAGATAGTATATGATCATAGAAGTTTACAATGTTAATGATGAATGCATATGATATGCATTTGCATTTCTTATAAGAAAAGGGTCCACATAAAGCTCTGATTTCTGATCTCATAGATCATTGATATAAATAGAGTACACTAAGTTCTTCCTGTCTCAGACACTAATTCTTGCTTAACCAATAAAGCACTCAACAAGAATTTATTAAGCACCTACTTACTAGACAACTGACCCTAAAAGATACAAAGATAAAAATGAAACAGTCCCTCCCCTCAAGAAGCTTATATTCCATCCAATGCAAAAAATGAATGAAAACAAATTTGAAGGCAAAGTTAAAGAAAATTCAACTTCTAATGAATAATTCTCTTGCATAGAGGATGCCCCCAGAAACAACCATGAAATCATATTTCTATACATTAAATTTATCCAAGTTTCTGTATTCCTAGAAGGCATCCTAGTATCTACTGTTTATGTCAAGGACTTTGTCAGAAACTTGGAACTGAACACCCAGGGCAGTGCAGAATAATGAAAAGAACCATGCACTTATGTGCATGTGAAGATGTGGAATTAAATCCTGGCTCTGATATTTGCTTTCTAATAATTGCTAGTATTTACTTGGTGCTTCAAGGTTTGCAGAGTGCTTTATAGAAATTATATCCTTAGAGACTCACATCAGTCTTGTGAGGCATATTCTCCCCATTTTAGAGATAAGGAAACTGAGAAGTTAATTAACTTACTTGTCCAGTATCACACAGCTAGTGAATATATTGCATAGGCTCCCAAAGCATGTGATGCTTCCCCCTGGGGATGCTTGAACAATCAAGGGGTGTAGTAGCAGCCTCAGGGCAACTGGGGGGGCATTGAGTAAAAATAAGGGGGTGGTGGAAACATAAGAAAAGAAGAAAAGGTAAGAAAATTTTGAAAAACCATTCATACATGGTTCATCTATTGTGTAACAAAGTTAAAGTCATAATGATTACATTATTTTCCAAATAAACACACAAAATACAATTTATAACTGATCATTCATTATCTGTCAACAGGTCTTAACAAGTAAGTATTGGCAGGTTGGCACATTGTCAGGAAGTCCAGAATGCACTGGCATATGTTCATGTAATGCCTTGTTTACAATATGATACTGTGCAGTTACATGATGCAATATTTCATCATCAAAATTCCAATGCAGGAAAAAAATAAAAAATTTTCAATAAATTAATAAATTTAAGATGTGTCATTTAAAAATATGTATATATATTTGAAATTACACAAACTTCCAAAAAAAACATTAAAGGGTTAAAGAATGTAGACTTCCATGGGGGCACTGTCTTCCTGATTCCAAGTCCAGCACTCTTACCCACTACACCATATTGCTGCCTAATAATAGTAGGCATAAGTTAATTAGGGCAGGTAGGTGGCACAGTGGATAGAGTGCTGGGCCTGGAGTCAGGAAGACATCTTTCTGAGTTCAAATCTGACTTCAGACACTTACTAACTGTGTGACCCTGGGCAAGTCACTTAACTCTCTTTGACCCAGTTTTCTCACCTGTAAAATGAGCTGGAGAAGGAAATGGAAAAACACTCCAGTATCTTTGACAAAAACAAACAAACAAAGAAACAAAAACCCAACCTAAATGGAGTCACAAAAAATTGTACACAATTGAAAATGACTGAACAACAACAAAATTAATGTTAAACCTGTTGCTGGTGTCTGATTATGGGCAAACTTTTAAACTTTTATCTCAATTTCCTCATCGGTAAAATGGGTTGATAATACTTTACTACCTACCTCTTAGAATTGTTATGACCAAAAGTGTTCCACCAATGGTAAAGCTATGTAAATGTAGGTCTATACACACACACACACACACACACACACACACACACCATACCACACACACACAAACATGCGCAGTCTTGGTATGGGAATCCTTCCTCTGATTTGCTTTGTATGTTTTCTTCCTCAGTGAACTGTGAGCTCCTTGAAAGTAGGAACTGTCCTCCTTTTTTCTCCATAGCTTAATACAGTGCTTTCACACATATTAAGTGATTTAAAATCCTTTTTCACTTTTTCATTCTTGAATTTCATTAATTTCAGTAAGTCCTTTATCCACTTTGCATCTCAGTGTCTCCGTCTCTAATGTTGGGAGAAAAATTACAGCTCTGCCCACTTCACAGAGTAATGATGACAATCACAGGAGAGCAGATTTGTAAAGTGTTTTAGAAAGATTAGAAGGCTATGCAAACTCACAGTGTTATCATCTGAAACTACAATTCCAGTAGTCTTTAACTCCATAACCAACATCTGCACAGATGGAATGCACCTTTAACTATTGCTTCATAAACTCTTGTTCTAAACTGCACTATTCCCTTTCCTTTCTCCATACCTTAGCATATACCGTGTTTCCCCGATAATAAGACACTGTCTTATTAATTTTTTTGGACAGAAAAACACCAGAGGGCTTATTTTCAGGGGAGGGCTTATTTTAATGAACATTGACAGCAATTTTAATAAACAGGTAAATGTGAACAAAAAAATGTACCTTTATTCAATAAGCAAATCACTGGGGAAGAACAGGATGACGTGCTCACTGCTGCAGCTCTGATTGGATGCAGCTTGGAGTGCGGCGTGCGTTTCTCGGGGGGGGGGGACGGTGCATACAGAGGGTACCATAATGTAGCATGTAGCGCAGGGGATCACCTTCACTACAGTAGCAATCTCAATAGGGCTTATTTTCGGGGGAGGGCTTATTTTAGAGGAATCTTACACAGTAAGGGGAGGACTTATTTTTGGGATAGGTTTTATTATCGGGAAAACACGGTAATTCATGCCTGAAACATATTCCCTCCATGTCCCTGGCCATTGAAATCTTTCTCTTTTATAAAGGCTCAGCATATATGGCTTCTCCCTATAAAGTATTTCCTGACCAAACACCCCTCTCGGCCAATATAAATTTCACCTTCCTAAAGTTTTCTTGGATTATATTCTCTTATTTGTACTTCTCACATTTGATCTTAAACTACACTTATTTGTATGTCAGACCACCCTTACAATATTGTAAGTTTCTTACAACACAGGGCAAGAATTACACTGTTGTTTATCAGTCATGTGTCACCTTGCTAGCACAGTTCTTTGGGCAGAATAAGAGCTAATTAAATGTTTGTTGATTGGAATGGCAAGAATGCAGGTGAAAGCTGAGGCAGGTTCTAGAGAACAGAAAAAGCTGCTTACTGATCTGTTCTCTGTCACTTGAATTCTCAATGTATGTATACATATAGCTTTGATGTAAGTATGGCACTGCAGACGGTCTGGAAATCAAGTTTTCTTGGTAATGATGGGCAGCTCACTTCTTTTCCCACTAGTATTAACAGCCTCCCAGAATCTCCGGTTCTAAAATAAGAATGGCAGCTCTGGGGGGCGGCTAGTGGCGCAGTGAGTAAAGCACCAGCCCCGGAGTCAGGAGGACCTGAGGTCAGTTCCGGCCTCAGACACTTGACATCCACACACACACACAAAAAAAAACCAGCCGTGTGACCTTGGGCAAGTTACTTAACCCCAACTGCCCCCCAAAAGGCAAAAAAAGAAAACAAATAAACAAACAAAAAGAATGGCAGCTCTGAAAATTGTCTCTGACCATACTCTAGAAACTGATCCAGTCTGGTACAACATGGCAGCATTTTAGATTCCATGATTCCATATATATATATTTATTTATTTACACACACACACATATATATATATATATATATATATATATATATATATAAATAAATAAATATATATAGATATAGATATATATTTGCTCTTTGGAGGGCAATTGGGGTTAAGTGACTTGCCCAAGGTCACCACAGGGCTAGTTGTTTTTGTGTTAAGTGTCTGAGGCCGGATCCGAACTCAGGTCCTCCTGACTCCAGGGCTGGTGCTCTTCTCACTGTGCCACCTAGCTGCCTCTGATAATATTATTTATGGAAGGAAAGATGTAGCATTTCAAAGTCAGACTGGAAGATGTAAATTTGTATGTATTATCATGGAGTGGTGGCTCAAAAAATCTTCCAATCATTGTTTGTAGTGTTCTTTGAAACAGGTTACCCAACATGTCTACATAAAGTCCTGGAAATTGGCTATCTCTAACCCCCATGACAGACATCAGACAGTGATAGCCAACATCTCTGGCCACTTTCTCCACAACAGACCCATTCAAGTATTATTATCTCCATTTTACAAATGAAGAGAATCAGGTCCAGAGGATCAATGACTTGCCAGTGATCACACAGGTATTATCAGAACTAGGATTCAAGCTCAGATCACCTGATCCCAAGTCTGGTACATCATACCACTTAAAGTGCTGAGTGTCTCTTTTAAGGGAGAAATGTTGTTTTTATTGTTCAGTCATTTCAGTCATGTCTGACTCTTTGTGACCTCATTTGGGGTTTTCTTGGCAAAGATACTGGAGTGGTTTACCATTTCCTTCTCCAGCTCATTTTATAGATGAGGAAACTGAGGCAAACAGGGCTAGTGTCACACAGGTGAGTGTGTGAGGCCAGACTTGAGCTCAGGTCTTCCTGATTCCAGGTCTGGTATTCTATCCATGGTGCCTCCTACCTGCCCAAGGGAAGGGACAGCAAGAAGAAATGATGGTCAAAGAGGGAATTCTTGGTAAGGATAAAAACATAAGGGGAGAAAGGCAAAATTATGTTTGGAAATGAATAGTCTGGTTTGATCTGAGCATAGAGCATGTGAGGGGGAACAGTATTAGGTTAGGCTGGAAAAGTAACTTAGGGCAAACCAGGATGAATCTTGAATGGATACTAAGGCAATGAGGAAACTCACAAAAGGTTCTTTAAATTAGGGAGGCACCTAATTAGGGCTCTGAAGGTTACAATTATGAAGGTCTCTCTGACAGTGGGGAGAAGAATGAGCCAGATTAGGGAGAACCTGCAAAAGGGCAGAATTGTTAGGAGGTCTCTGGAGCTTGGTCTATTGGCTCTCTCTTTATTCTCATGATTAGGGATAAATCAATGACTTAACCAATAAGAATTTATTAAGTATCTGCTCTCTGCCAGACACTGGGCTAGACTTTGGAGAGATAGGGGCAAAAATGAAATAGTCCTTCCCTTGAAGGATTCACATATTATTATTATTATTTCAGTTATTCCTCCAAGAGATTTTGCCCACTACTATCTTAATGTTGACTGGGACTTTAACAAACCTGTATTCCTCAGGGAATCATCAGTTTAGAGTTGAAGGGACTTGAGAAGTCTTCAAGTTCAACAGACAAGGAAACTGAGGGCCAGAAAAGTTAAGTGGATTGTCCAGGGTCACACAGCTTGTAAGTGTCTAAGGTAAGATTTGAACCCAGATCTTCCTGAGTCTATGTCCAGAATTCTGTCCACTAGAATACACTGCCTCTGAATATTTTGTGTTTTTATTTGGCATGGATTACGACCAAATTACTACTTTATAGCAGTGGTTCTTAATCTAGGATCTTGATTCTTTTTTAATATTTCAAATATTTTAATATAATTGGTTTCTTTTGTAATCCTAGGAATTTCATTTTCATCTTTTAAAAAGTTATTATGGTTAGGGATCATCAGATTGTCAAAGGGGTCTGTGCCACAAAAAAGGTTAAGAACCCTAATTTTTAGAATAACCAAAATTTCATATGCTTAGCATTAAAATGAGAACAGGAGACCAGGATATTCTATGTAATTACCCTTGAGAGACAAGTTAGGAAGGAAGACCGAAATGATGACTAAATCAAACTACTCAATTATTTCATTACCATGATCCTTTGGTCATGTCTCAATAATTGCACTAAATTGAGTATGATTTAAGAAGACTGAGTTTCTTTAGCTATCTTAATGACTAAATCAGATTGACCATACAGTTCACCCAACCACCTGGGTATAAAGTGGTTTTTAAGATACTAGAAGCAAACAAAAGAGCCATAAAATAATCAATGTGCATAGATTTGGATTCTATGATAACATTTTATTAAAGGTTTTGATCATAAGAATTACAGGTTTAGTAAAATACAATTTCTACAGAATATAAGTGTTTATTAACAATTCACATTATTCTACTATGACTAAAGAACTTTCTCCTACTTAGCATGTGTGTGTATATATGTATATACATATGCATATACACACATATGAATACATCTATCATCTCAATAATATTTACATAGCAGGAAAAGAATAGGAATTCAGAGATAGCTATAAGCACATTTTCATTGCTTTCACTAGTGAATAAGATAATACATTCTGGAACCATTGATTAAAAATGTGAACTGGGAAATTATGCTGCAAAGTTTAGAAAACTTTCAGGGGTTACATTTTGACATACTCAGATCTTTCCTTTAACAATGACAGAATGCTACACAAAAATACTGCATTTCATCTGGTTCGGGTCTTTATCTTATCTTGACAGATTATTGCTGGTTAAATTGTAGAGCTGACTTAAAGGCAGGACTCTTCAAGGGAGTCAGAAATTAAGGCTTCACCAAATGGTAATAAAGCTATTAAAAATGCAAACAGCAAACAGCTACACTGTACAGGTTAGACAGCTAATCCAAACTAGCAGTTTAAAAAAGCAGAGCAATTACACTTTTATTTAAATGCAAGGAATATGAGCAAGAATAGAATGAGGAGCCTTGTTTAAATGCATTCTTTTGAATATTTATTAGAAATAATACATGTAGTTAAGCCACTTATCTGATTTCAGTGAATAAGTAAAATGCAAAAGATCAATTTTCATAATTATACCAAAGAAGTCTGTCTTTCATAAAAATCTCATTAATAACACCATTATTACTGAAAAAATATCTCAGTATTATTATTGTTATTCTAATTATCAGCAAAATGCTACTGATAATGTTGTCATAAAATTCCTTTTTAGTATCCTATTAAGGAAGATAGACTAAGTAGTGGTTTAAGTTAAATCTAGAGCCTAAGTGGCATTAAAAAAATCTTCTTTGTGTATTTGGTTAAAATACATTATGTGTATAATTATATAAACTACTACAAATTTAGCAAACAAGATTATATACACATATGTGTCTTTATATTGTATGTGCTCATTAGATCTATATATACAATGCATATCACATGTATACTTACAGTCTCTTAAAACGACTAAAGTATACATTTTTCTCATCTATGTCATTTTATTAATAGAAACCATGGTAAATACGTATGTATCGATGAATGTTTGCTAAGATGATCAGCCATTCAAATCTCTGCTTTCCTTCTTTGGCTATGGCAAAGAGAGTGAAACATATTCACTCACCATGTATTCTTAGGTTTCCTGTAGGGATTACAGGGACCTAAACAATAACCAGAGCCCTTGAAACCTGCCTTGCCACTGGTTCATGGAGGGAATCTTGACTTTCTCACTTAACTTTCTCTATACCTCAGTTTCCTTAGCAGAAAAAAATCTTCATATGTCAAGGACATTTATCGAGTGTGAGGATTGAAGATACAAGCCATAGAGAAAACATGATTGAACTCTTGGTGCAGAAAAGAAATATAAGTACCAACTTTCCCTTACTCCATCAAGGCTATTGAGAGAAAGATTTGGAAACCAAAGTAGCAACCCATCCACAGTCACAAATAATAGTTAAAACCTGTCCATGGAAATGTCTTTCTTGAAGGTTGTATCTTATCTTCGTATTCTAATCAACCCAACTAAGTAATCAAAGAGAAAGAGGGGGATCCCTTAAAGATAAAATATCCTTAAGAAAATAAAAACCAATGATTATCTTTAAAACAGAAACATATTTTCCATATTTTGGGGGGACATGCATGTAAATTATAAGTGAGTTCACTTTATTCTGGCACTTATGACTCATATAGACTTCTCTAACAAATAGAAGAAAAAAATTCTTCCTTTTATATCTGTCTGCCAGTGTGTCTAATTATCACCATATAGGCATAGATAAGGAATTCTAACTACTTTATATCGTTCAAATAGTGATCAATATTTAGCAAATGAATGCTAAGATGCCTCTCTGAACTTAATGATATCCTCTTGACAATATGAATTAAAAGCAGCTACCACAATAAAGCAAAAATAACTACTGTATTAGAAAAGATAATTTGCTACCATGCCCAATGTTAGAAATTTGAAATCATTATAACTAAGCTAAAGTACTGACAGGCATTTCTTAGAGTAAGAATGGCCTGGCAGTGATGCCATCTGATAGCGAGGAATGGCCTTGTGGGTCAATACTGCCGACAAGAGATACTCTCCAAAACTAGGTGTTTGGCACAGAGAAAGCAATTCATAAATGTTATATTTATCTACCTGTGGAGAGTGAGAAACATTCACCAAGCTACACCTTTCCTTCCTCCCACTACAACTCCAGAAGAGGTTCCCTTCTTTCTAGGGATCTCTCACTATAGCTGCAACTCACATTTCTCCCTTTTTGAGTAGCAAGCAATCACTCCAACTATGGCAGGAGATTCCTTTTCCTTGTGCCACCAAGTTCCCACTTGCATCACGTTTTCCAAAAAGGACAAAAGCAAAAATAGATGTTATTTCAACAAAATTGTTAAATTCTTACATAGGAATTAAACTACTATATGTAACACTGTGTCTAGGTTTAAATACGTGCCCAACAACCAGTTTGCAAATGCATTTTTTGAGAACACGTTGAAAACTATCTTTATTTTAAATTAGCCCACATGTGTCCAGAAAATTTGCTGCCCTGGGTTAGATTAGATTAGAAGTTAGGAGCTTAAAAGGACAACTCAATGTAATCAGAATCTCATATCCAGAGGGTTGGGGAATGGAGAGTGGTTTGGTGTTTCTGACTGAGACCCAAGACAAGACAGATTAGCTCCTGGAACACCAGAAGGCTGCTGTAAAACACAGTATCTCTTGGTCCTCCAGGACAGGTGTACAGGAAGTCTCCACCTCCACTTTCTTAAGACCAATAATTTCTTAACCCTTCCCACCCCTACCAACCAATTTTTGCATTCAGTTTCACCAGACCAAGGGGTGTGTATTTGGGGTGGGGGTGGGGGAGCACACTAAACTGGAGTTCAAAATACAGAGCTAAAATAAAAACCAGAAAAGCTATCATTATATATGGGTTTGTACAATGGATAGAGTGCTGGATAGGTTTTTTCTTATTATTAGCTAATATCATTATTACTTTGTTGATGGATAGTTTGTTATCATAAACTGGGTCCTGAAACAGCAAAGATCCTTTCTGTTATCTGTCCTCCACGAAGCAACTAAAAAAATGCTAGGCAATTTGCCTCCTTTATTTTTTCCTGTCTAATATGATGCTTAGACATCAATAATACACTCCCAAAGAATTTAGTTCTCTGATCATTGCAATGAACAATTGTGACTTTAGAGGATTATTAGTAAAGCATGCCTCCTGCCTCTCAGCAAGGAGGTGGTGGGCTTTGGGTGCATAATGTAGGATATGTGGTCAAACACAGCCAAATGGTTGATATGTTCTGGGTTGATAAGGCCCTGGGAGAGGGGAAGGAGGATAGTCATAAAAAATGACAACCTTGTTAAAAAAAAAAAAGTCCACATGGTCTTACCAGAGTTCAGAAACCATGAAATAGGCCATTTTGATTAGTTCTTATCAGGTTAGTCATTGCGTATGGCACACATGTGCATTTTCACATGAATTGGAGAACTTGGGAACTTTTATGGAAATAGTGAGGATTCTGGATTCTTTCCTTTTGCTTTAATTCTGATTTTTTTAAAACCAAAAAATGAACCCCAGGAAGGGAAGATCACCTAAAAATCCTTCAAATGATAAGTTGAGTGAACAAATAAAGTTAACATCCTAGAGCCTCAAGGAAGATATGTTCTTTTATTGCTAAGGTTAAATAAAAAAAATAAAATAAATCATTGAGCATTCAAAAAATAAAGTTGTATTTCACAATACACATTTGAAGATAACTTTACTTTAGTATCCTGTCAATTCATTTGATACCAGCTGTGGCATGTTGTATCATTTTTCCCATTTCTATTAATTCCTACAATTAAAATTAATTCCTACAATTGAAACAACCAACAGGATTTTAAAAAATCTACTGAAAAGAGTGACAATGAAGAATTCACTGAGAATGAAGTTCTGCTTTCCCACTGGCTACTCAACCAGTCTTTAGTGACTGGAAAAAGACCAATGTTGTAAACAGCCCAATGTGTCCATGGTAACGAGCAGTTCAACATTTAACTTTTCAATGTATAAGAAGGTAATTACTTTTTCTTTACATTTGTATAGTTTATAATAGCAATAATACTCCCTCACCCCACCCCACTTGCCCACCAAGTCAGGCAATTCCTGGTGATTAATGACCAACTGGCCATTTTCATTTACTAGGGTTTTTTTTTAAGTGCCTTTGATTTGGCCCCAGGTTTCAGAACTCCTCCACTCACTTGTTAACTGCCAGAAAATATCCTCATCATTGGTCATGCTTCTTTCCACTTTTCTGTTTTAACATGGAAGCAAGTACGTGAGCAATTCCTTTCTGTGCGGCCTTGTCGGTCACTTCACTTAACTAGTCCACAATCTTTGACTATGGGCTATCTATGAAAAGGGTGCTATAAGTTTGTGTGTGGGTGGAGAAGGGATGATAGATATGCTTTTAAAGACAGTAGACACTATGTTAGAAGGTATTCCACATTTTACAGAGAAGGCATTGTATGCAATAAATTTTACAAATCTTAGAGCACTATATAAATGCTAGCTAATTATTATCATCATCACCATCATTATTTAAAGATATGCTTCCCATAGAGTTATGTAAATAAGAGATAGCGAATAAATTCAATCTCTCTATTCTATAAAATGATAATAGTGATTGTTCCTTGTCTTGGGGGCTCTTTAGCTCATTTAATGAGTGTGTGTTAAGGCACCTTGAAATTCTAATTCAAGATATATCATCATTCATCAACACCAACCACCTAATTGCACCTGTAACTGTACTAGATGTTATCCAAAGCAAGTCAAACAGACAATGTTCTTTGTCGACTCACAATCTAAGGTGACAACATTTGCACAGACAGAGTGATTATGAACATTTAGCAAATACCTTAATTATATTTAGTGCAAGTAATAATCTTCTGATGATACTGTATAACTGGGAGTCATGGAATTCTTCAAAGAACTGAAGCTGAGAGGGGTCACCCAAAGGACATCTGAGAGGGATATGGTAAGCCTGAGTAGGTTGCAGCAACTAAAATTTATACAAGGAGAGACCATGCATTCTATTACTATTCCTATAATGTCCAAAGAGACAGAGGAAGGTTATGGACATGTTGTGAGAAGCCCCTGCTATAGATTTATCAGAGGACAAGGACAAAAGTCTCACAGCATCAAGTGGGCAGATACCAAAGGGTTGCTATCTTACAACGTTGGATGGTCCTAAACCAGACTGAAGATTCATTGAAATGCTGAAATATTAAAGTAAACAAAGGGGTTAATGCATTTGATGGCCCAGGGGTGGGGGTGGGGGGGCTAATTACTGATATCAGGAAATTTTGTTGAATAAGATGAACCAAAAGTCCTCACTTGCTTCTGCTGTGTAAACTTGACTTAAAACAGTGATCTTAATAATGCAAGTACTATTGTGTGGAAATGAATAGTAATATGAGGATATTTTGTCTCTTGAGTTTTGAATAATTTTAGTGGGAAGGTTTGTTGTACCCCAGGAACTCATATAACAAAATTTTATCTTTGGAAGATACCCAGGGGCTTTTGATTCACTTTGTAGAATTGTTTCTTTTGATATAAAACTATACTAATAGTGTTATGTATACCCCAAAGAGCTACCCGATTATTATCATTATAACAGGCTCACTATTTCTTATGCACTGTGTGAAAATAAAAATTTAAATTATAATTCCTAAAATCGCACATGTCAAAATAACAAATATCATCATGAATTCTATTATCTGGATTTTGTGGGCATTTGTTGCATATTGTCATTCATTTTGAAAGATTATACTAGCTATTGAGATTACAATCTAGGCTGTAGGTATGGCTAAAAAGGGGGGTTGGGGACAGAACTAAAAATCTTTTCCACTTTGAGTAGGCGTGCTTGTCCTCAGACTAACAGTTATAGTTGCTATGTAAAGAGCTTATTGCTTTATATAATTCTACTTGGATTTGTCCAATGTCTTTTGTCTCTAAAAAGCAAAGCCATTCCTTATAGCTGTCACCCAAGCCAATCTCTCAGGCTGCATTTCTTTCTCTGCCAGGCCACACTCTGTCACCTGGCTTGAAGGGCAGTGAATCCTTAAAATGTTTCTTCCTCCCCACTCCATACACATGGGGTTCATCTCATTATATAACAGCAGTTGTCCATTCTTCACAAACCACCAACTCAATTGAATGATGTTTTGGTAATCATCACTTCAATATCTAATGACTGGCTGCATAAGTGCCCCAAACAGATTAAATTCCCTCATCCCTTATGCTATGTTGCTCGTCCTTCATTGTTTGAAGAAGACCGATGACATCATGAACGATGTCTTGAAAATGAATTGGATTTAAGTGAGGTAGAGTTGCACAGCATCGTCAGCCTCACTCTCTTCCTGAGTCATCAAAGTCCAGTGGTAAGACAAAAGTCAGGGAGATGTAATGGATGACCTTGGTGACTTCGACTCATCCCTTAGGTACAGGGAAAGGAGTATTCTGGGTAAAGCAAATAATCTGGTTAAAGGAAAGTTGCCATATAGAACTCATGCAGATTATTGGTTTGTAGAGAATTATTATACCACAAAAACATAATAAAATATGGTAAAAATTCTTTGGTCTTGGACATGGACAAAGGTAATGGAAGTCATGGATGGGATTGGACTCATGACAATGGAGGGAGCCACTATTCCCATGATATCAGAGATTACTCAAAGTAAATAGATGTATCCTTCCTCTAATGGTCAGTTAGATGGTACAGTAGATAGAGTGCCAGGCCTGGAGACAGGAAAACTCATCTTTCTAAGTTCAAATCTGGACTCTGACACTTACTAGCTGTGTGACCCTGGGAAAATCAATTAAACTTGTTTGCCTCACTTTCCTCATCTGTAAAATGAAAAGGAAATGGCAATTCACTTCAGTATTTTTAACAAGAAAACCCCAAATGGGGTCATGAAGAGTCAGATATGACTGAACAACAAAAAATCATTTTTATTTCATACATTTTGTCCATTTACCAGATATTTCAACAAAATTCCATAAAGTTCCAGTGGTCCAAGCCCCCTCTTATAGGACAATGAGGAAAAAAAATATTTTTTTATTTGCAAATGGGTGCTTTTAATAACATGTCTTTTTAGGAGAGCATTCTAATTAATCATCCAATATAATGTAATGAAAGAAGCAATTTTGGTTAACACTGTCTTAAGAAATAGTGTTACCTCCTTGTAATTCTTCTGACTTGTATGTATGTCATCGTGATCAAGTTAATATTTTCATTAGATTTCTAAATGTTGCTCACCCTTTGGAATCTTTTATTTTCTGTATTATACACTGCAGGTTCTCAACATGATGTTCCTGCAATGCCAACACTTTCCAGCATGTAATTTTCTGTTGACTAATAACTGTCGTTAGCATAACATTACTCTCAAAGGCCTGTACCTGCAGCATGACACCCCATTCCCTTCCAGACACTGGAAGTACATTGTGACCTTTCTTTCTATTCAAGATATTTATTTGATTGTTTAAATAGCACCTTTACAGGTTTTATAAAGTATATTCTTTAATTTAAAAGAAAAGACTGATGTGGAAAGGTTTTATAATGGGGGTTTGTAAGTTCAGAGAGGAGAAAGAAGAAAAGGGAAAATGGAAGGAGGGAAGAAGGAAAATGAGAAAGGGAGGGGAGAGACAATGATATGGAAGGAGAAAATAAAAGAAGAAAGAGGAAAGGAAGAGGCTGATCTCCCGCTGGGAAGTCCAAACACCTGACGACTATTCAATCACACACGGAAGAGGGTGAATCCTTAAGGCACACGAGTCTTCTCAGTCTGGCTTGCAGAAGACAGAGTTATCTTACTAATGCATGAGATTAGCTACAAGAGTTACTCAGGGATCAGGAGCCCCTAATCCAAGTCTGCTTGGAGTAAAGAGGATTTTCTAAAGAGAGGGGGATAAAAGAAAAAATATGTAAAATGTTTAGGAATGACTCAGCTGCTTGTTAGCCCCACTTCTCTGTCATCTCACCACACCGCCCAAATCATTGTCTTTATCTCTCCACCACTGCAGCCTTGGGCTCTGTCCCATGGTCCTCTTGTTTTAACAGGTGATCGCTTACTTTATCTTCCCTGTACCAGTCCCTGAATCACTTCCTGGCCATCTCATTCCTTGCAACCATCCTTATTCTACACCTCCACCCCCTAAACACACACACACACACACACACACACACACACACACACACACACACACTCACTCCTTTCTTCACCCCTGCTAATAACCATGATCTCACAGGCTAACAAGGGAATACTACAATATGGCTTATAGCCCAGGGGCCCAGGGAGTAATGGTTTCAGGACCTTGTAAAAAAAAAAAAGAACTAGCCAGAGGACAAACACAGTGGATAATTAGTAATCATGAGAACCAATCTAGGAGGAAATCTAAGACTTCAATTCTGCTCTGAAGTAAGGCATCTGTCAATATTTATTCATTATATGAAGTATTATAATTAATATAGTCCCCTTTCTTGAGGAAATACTCTTGCATTGGATATCAGATAGTTGTACATGAAAAACATTATAAATCTTACCTGGACTGATCCTCCGGGACACTGGGAAAACAGAAGTTGTCATGAAGAGAAGTGAAGGACTGGCCAGTAGGAGGGTATACATCAAGGAAAAGAGAAAGAACAGAAAACCTTGGAGAATAAAGCCCTGATGATTATATGTGAATACAATATGATATATGATATGATATGATATGATACAATACAATATAATATAATATAGCATAATATAACATAACATAACAACATAACATGATATAATTAACACAATACAACATAACACAACACGACATAACATAATGTCTATAAAATAATATGTAGCATGACATAACATATGATAATATACTATATGACAAATCTGATATGATATGTGATGATACATTATAGATACATGTGTGTACATATACACAATCACTAAATGGAGACTGTACCCATAGCCTTTAATCCAGAGACCCCATTGCTAATTGTCCAAAAAAAGATTAAAGAAAGATCCCCTGTATACCAAAATATTCATAGAAATTTTTGTTGTTGTAGCAAAAAATGCAAACAAAGTAGGTACTCCTCAGTGGGAGACAATTGAAATATTGTGGTACAAATAGAATGGAATATATTTGTATCTTAAGAAATACCAACTATGAAGAATTCAGAAAAAAACAACATGAGAAAATCTTTATGAACAGATGAAGAGCAAAATATATAGAACCAAGGTATGCAAATGCAACAATAATATAAACAGAAAGAACAATAAAAGGAGCTGAGTAATTATATATTAAATGTGTGCATATGTATATATATATATAATATTATGTAATTACCAAAAGTAAATAAAATAACTACCAGCTGAGAGTCAGAGAAGAGATGAGGAAAGATTTTCTTTGTTTCTTTCATTGGAGAGGTGAAAATCTATGGATGCAGAATGTTGCATATGCCATCAAATGCAGTTGATGAGTTGGTTGACTTTGTTGACCTATATTTAAAGAAAAAAAATCTCTGAGTCAAGGGAAGGCTCACTGGGTAGGGGAAGAGAGACACCTGTAGAAATAAATGTAATATGAAAACAAAAGGCAATTAAGAATAAAAACAACTTAAAATGGGAATTTGGTATGCATTGACGAATATTATTAATATGTAGTTCCATGATGCTGTAAAGGGCTTGTCAAGACTATTCATATTTGATACGTTATACTTCACATATAAGTATAAATGACCAGTCTTATGCAAAGCATATTAAGAATGACTTTAGGGATCCAGTTGACTACACCCAGACACACTATTTTTTAATGCTGCCAAATGAGGAAAAGGACTCCTTGGAGACAGGTCTATTCTGAAAAAAACATTTGGTTCAACAATGTTGAAGACATCATTCTAAGATGAAGTACTTGTTTATAAAAGAGCTGTTTGGAATACCCAATGGGCAGGACCATTTGGAGTTGAAGCTATGAACCTTAAAGATAAGTGAAATACATATTGATTTGAGGGATGAGCTGAATCCATGTGAATGTCCTCAAACCATCTTAAGTAGTTAAAATACACAAGTAAGGATAGAACAGAGGGTGAGGCCAATGACTGCCTGAAATGTTTATACATTTTTGGAGTATGGAAAATAGACTTGAAGAGCTTTGCTCAGAGCCATTATTTTATCTGGGAATAAGAATTAAAATACTAATGATTGCCCACAAAGTCTGACTGTTATACTTCACCTGAGTATGAAGATGCCCCCTGGATTGTCTAAGGTTATACCAGTGAAGTATAAAATTTTCCAGACCATACAATGGCCCTATATCTGACGAACAACCTAACTAAGTTTGATACAATTCATAACTAACTATGTAAACATTTAACATTTTGTTGTATCATTCAGTCATTTCAGTCTTGTCCAACTCTTCATGATCCCATTTGGCGGTTTCTTGGCAAAAATACCAGAATGATTTGCCATTTTAATTCTCAAGCTCATTTTACAGATGAAGAAACTGAAATAAACGGGGTGAAGTGACTTGCCCAGGGTCACACAGCTAGTAAGTATTTGAGGCCAGATTTGAACCCAGGAAGATGAGTCTTCCTGACTCCAAGCCTGGCATTGTGCCACTTAGTTGCCCCATGTATATGCCATTACAACTTGTTAAATTATTTATGTGAGCATGGAGGCAGGCATGTGGTATAATGATAGAGTGCTGGGTTCAGATTCTGGAAGATCTAAATTTAAATCCTGTCTCAGAAATTTAATAGCTGTGTGACTCTGGGCAAATCACTTCATCTTCCTCAGTCCCAGTTTTCTCATTTTTAAAATGAAGATAATAATAACCCTCAAAAGGTTGTCGTAAGGATCAAATGAAATAACATTATGTAAAATCCCCACCAAAGCCTAAAGAGATAGAAAAATGCAACAATCCCTATTACAGCCAAGGGCACCATCATCTTCACAGTCACCTGGTCTTACAAGTGAGGTGTCATCTCTAATTCTTCAGGTTTTTTCATCTACCATAGTTGCCAATGCCTGTTGATTCTACCTTCACAACATCCCTCATATATCCACCCTAATCTCTCCTCTGACACTTCCATCCCATAGGTCCTGGACTATGTCACCCTATACCTAGATTATAACAATAACTTTATGGTTAGTTTCCTTGTCTCGAGTCTCTCCCTACCCTAGGCCATGCTCCTTTCATCTACCAAAGTGATCTTCCTAAAGCTCATGTCACCCTCTTATTCAATAAACTCTATTGGCTCCCATTTCCTCAAATATCAAATACAAAATCTCTCCTCTCCCCTCCCCTCCTCTCCCCTTCACCTACTAAAGTGATCTTCCTAAAGCTCATGACACCCTCTTATTCAATAAACTCTATTGGCTCCCATTTCCTCAAACATCAAATACAAAATCTCTCCCCTCCCCTTTCCTCCCCTCTCTCTCTCCTCTCTCCTCCCTTCTCCTCCCCTTCCCTCCCCTTCCATCCCCTCCTCTCTCCTCCCCTTCCTCCTCTTCTCTTCTCACCTCTCCCCTCTCCTCCCCTTTCCTTCCCTCTCCTCCCTTCACCCATCCCCTCTCCTTCTATCCCCTTCCCTCCTCTCTTCTCCTCTCCTCTATTCTCTCCTCCTCTCCTCTCTCCTCCTCCCACCTTTCTACTTTTCCACCCTTTTATGCCTTGTTCCCTTCTCTTTTTGTAATTGTTTTATTCACTTTAAACTTAAATACAAAGTAAGAAAATAAGCAAAAAAAATATTTCCGTATGTAAAGCAGAACATAGGAAAGGATTCAATATAAAACAATAAATTTCCATTTTAAGAAAACCTATATAATAAATACTACACATTGCTTTCAAAGCTACCCAGTGTTTCTTTGCTTCTGTGTAGGTTTTCTTTTGTTCTCTGCTGTGCACTTTTCACTTTTTTTCTTATAGTATTTTCTCCCAATTACATGTCAAAAAATTTTAGCATTTATTTTTACAAGATTTTGAGTTTCAAATTTTTCTCTCTACCTCCCTCTCTTCTCCTCTTCTGAAAATGATAGGCAGTTTGTCATAGTACTGTCATGTAAAAATATTTCCATATTACTCACAGTTGTGAAAGAAGAAACAGATTTAAAAAAAACACAAGAAAGAATAAAGTGAAAAAATTTGCTTCAACCTGCATTCAGATTCCCTCAGTTCTTTATCTGGATATGTATGGCATTTTGATTCATGAGTCCTTTCTACTTGTGTTGGATCATTGTGTTGCTGAGAAGGACTGAATTGTTGCTGATACTGTGCACAATGTTCTCCTCATAATCATTTCATTTTGCATCAGTTCATACAAGCCTTCCCAGGATTTTCTGAAATTTGCCCATTCATCATTTCTTATCGCACAATAATATCCTTTTACATTCAGATACCATTCCCCAACTGATGAGCATCCCCTCAGTTTCCAGTGTTTTGTCACCACAAAAAGGACTACTATAAGTAGTTTTGCACATGTAAGTCCTTTTCCCTTTTGGTGACCTCTTTGGGATACAGACCTAGTAGTGGTATTGCTGAATCAAAGGGTCTGCACAGTTTGTTTGCCCTTTGGGCATAGTTCCAAATTGTTCTCCATAATGGTTGGATCAGTTCATAACTCCATCAACAATGCATTAGCGTTCCCATTTTCCCACATCCTCTCCAACATTTATAATTTTCCTTTTTTGTCATATTAGCCAATCTGATCAGTGAGATGTGGTACCTCAGTTGTTTTAATTTGCATTTATCTAATCAAAAGTGATTTAGAGCATTTCTTCATATGCCTATAGATAGTTTTGATTTCTTCATCAGAAAACTGCCTGTTAACATCCTTTGACCCCCTATCAATTGGGGAATGACTTGTATTCTTACATATTTTACTCAGTTCTCTCTGTATTTGGGAAATGAAGCCTTTATCAGAGACATTTACTGTGAAGATTGTTTCCCAGGTTTCTGCTTTCCTTCTATTCTTGGTTTCATTAGTTTTATTTATACAAAATCTTTTTAACTTAATATAATCAAAGTTATCTATATTGCATTTGTTAATACTCTCTATCTCTTGTTTTTTCATGAATTCTTCCCCTCTCTTATAGATCCGGCAGGTAAAACAATTCCTAACTTGTTTATGGTTTACCCTTTATGTCTAAATCACACGTCCATTCTGACCTTATCTTGGTATATGGTAAGAGATTGGTTTATGCCTAGTTTGTGTCCTACTGTTTTCACTTTTGTCAAATAGTGAGTTCTTACTCTAAAAGCTGGGGTCTTTGGGTTTATCAAACACTAGGTTACTATGATTATTGACTACTGTGCCTTGTGTACCTAAGATATTCCTTATTTCTTAGACAGTACCAGATAGTTTTGAAGATTAATGCTTTATAAAATAGTTTGAGATGTATTGTTAGGCCTCCTTCCTTTATATCTTTTTTTCATTAATTCCCTTGATATTATTGACACTTTATTCCCTTCTTTAAACCACGTACACTGGCCTTGGTGATCTACATAACTGACACTCCATTTTCCCTTTTCATTGACTGTCCTCCATGACCTTTTTATGACAGACTCCTAGCTTCACTGGTTTCCTTTGAGCTCAGCTCAAATCCCATCTTCTGCAACTGACTTCTCTTCCCACATTCATTTTCCCAGAATTCCCCAACATTGCCTTTCCTCTGAGATTTTCTCCCATCTTCTCTGTATCTGTACTTAGCACAGTGTCTGTCATATAATAACATTTAGTAAATAGTCATTGATTATTTATTTTATTTTCACACATCAAATCCATCAAAAGCAGTTCTGATATTATAGGGACAGTGTATTCTGGGGGGAGCAAAAGGAAGAAGGACAGAGGAGAGTTAGCAGTGAGATTTGCCTAGTGAGGAAAGGTTTGGCTTGTGGACTCTTAGGTGTGATGCGCATAGTTGAGAAAAAATCAAATAGCAAATCTTCTGCTCTATAATTGAGAAATAAACATGCATACCTATAGTGTACTATCTGAAAAATCTAAGGCTATGTCACTGGAGAGTGGGGAGATAATAAACTATGTCACTGAACTATAGAAGAGGTCTCAGAGACATCTTTTACAACCCCTACCGAAAGCAGGAGTCCCTTCAATGATAACATGGTTGGTTGGTTGGGGGTTGTCCTTCAATCTCAAGGAAGACCAAAATGACATCACTATGTTGGAATCAAGGTACAGAGTGTCTGACTCTGACTGATTAAAGCTTGGAAGGCTCTACCACAGGTCAGGCACAAATAGTCCACAAGAACATTTGGGGTTGAGATGTCTCTAAATTTGTGTATCTCACATTTCTTTTGAGCTACTGCAAGATGGAGTGTGGGCAGTGCAAGGAGCATGGGATTTAGAGGCAGATGACCTGAGTTTGATTGGATCATTTACCTTCTGTGTGAACAGTTCCCTCCTCTCCAAGAGCATAGGTTTGGGCTTCCTAGCCTCCGAGTTGCCTTCCAGCTCTGAATCTATGACTGTATGATCCCAAACAAGTGGTCATTTAGACTGTTTTTATGACCTCCAATGATAGTGAATTCATTAACTACCAATGGCAGCTCATTCCATTTTTTTTTGACAACATATATTTCTGTCCCAGATGAGAACTCAGAAGGATGATTTAGGATTTGGAGTCATCCCACATATTGAAAACGATCTGAATAACTTGGCCATATTAATGAAATCTTCTTCATTCTCTAAAATACAATAGGTAAATCTCTAAGCCAGGAAAATCTGTAATAATAAATAGTTTATAAGTATAAATCAATGTATTTGTCCATCTTAGCTCATTAAAATATAAGCTCCCAGAAGACAAGAATATTATTTCATATAGTTTTATAAAGCATATTGTACAATGCAGAAGAGGACCTATAAAATCCCATTTGCCTTGGTTTGGAGATTGCATGTTGGGCATGAGAGATTTCAGAAAACTGCTTACTCTGCTTTCAGGCACATCAGTCACTAAAAAGGCTTTAAAAAAACTGAGTAGTTAGCTCAATGGAGGATTAATAAAAATAATAATAAAATAGTTGTTGTTATTGTTATTTCCATGATTTTATTCTTGCACCACTTTTCCCATGTAATATGTGTGTTCACCCCAAATGAGTAACTCTCCATTATGCTTTGAATGATTCCCAAATTTAGTTTTTTGATTGACTTGTATAGATGGAAAGAAAGGGGAAGAGTATGTTTAAAAAGAAGTTGAAGATGAGCTTAAGATGCTAATGGAACAAAGAGGAGATCAGCGTGGCTGAAAAGTGTTTTCATGTAGTGCCTCATCGTGGATGGCCTTGAAAGTCAGGCAGAGATTAGATCCAATCCCACCTTTAACAGTGATTTCTTTTTTTCTCCACTCTACCCATTGTTAATGTCCATAACATTCATGATGACTATCCTTATAACATCCTGATTTCACACTTTCTTAACATCCTCATAACTCCTCCAACTATTATCTCTACCCCTTTATAATCATGCACCTGCATGGCCTCTGACAAGGCTTCACCATCACCCAGAACTATACAAGTAAAAGCAAGAAGAAACCTTGTCTTGAGAAGCTTATATTTTAGTGGGGAAGACAACCTATATATAAACAGGTACACACAGAATAGATGGAAGGTAAACTTAGAATGGAATCACAGGCCTCTTTTTGGAAGTGGTATTTGTGATGTCTTAAGAGAAACAGGGATGGGCGGCCAGGTGGCGCAGTGAGTAAAGCGTTGGCCCTGGAGTCGGGAGGACCTGAGTTCGGTTCCAGCCTCAGACACTTAAGACAAAAACACTAGCTGTGTAACCTTGGGCAAGTTACTTAACCCCGATTGCCCTCC